>NW_027493769.1:0-366674 GCF_021521415.1 Bidens hawaiensis
TACTATAACTGCATTTCTAACTCGTTACAATGTAACGAAAACTACATTGCTTCTAAATTACTTAGGGCAGAAGGAGTGTCCGAATGACGGGTTTGGCGCCACCTTTTACCTGTGTGGGAACACCGCCTATCATTCGCAGTGTCGAGGAAAATGAACCCCAAGCATATAAACACATGTAGATATGCGTTCAGATAAAAAATCTCTATTTTATAATATATTTTTTTGTAACTTTGTTTTTTTTATTATTAGACCGGATTTAAGTGTGTTTATATGCAAAAGATCCTAAAAATATGAAAAAAATATCTTTTTTTAATTAATGTTTTACGTGTAAAATACATAGTTCTCTACTTCTCTAACCCCCATCTTTGGTGATTTCCCAATAAACCCACCCTAAGGAATATATACATGTGTGTCCGCGCAATGTTGTTAAAAAATGTCTCGTTAAACCATATCAGGTATTTTTCCGTTCAAAAAGAAAACAAAAGATTGTTGGTATTTCATGCAAGTTTTATTATCATTAATATTTTAGACAAGGCATCATCTTGAATGTTATCTGTAGTACGTATGAGCTAGTGTAAGTGAAGTATTAATGCAAACGTTCTTTAACTTAATTTGGGACATGTAAGGACTTGAGAAACTTGTTCTTGGCTTGTTCTATAGAAAAGTATGACATTCGTTCCTCATTTTGAAATATAGGTAATTTGTAGAATAAAACTTTGTTGCTATTTACATATTTTTGAACTATTCCTTTTGTTTGTTTAGTTAACTTTTTAAGTATATGTTTTACTCTATGCTTATATAAGTTTAAACATAGTGTCATAATTAAGTTTCACTTGTTAGCAAAAGCACAAGAATAAGAAAAATACACTTAAGGACAAAATGTGATCTAAATAGAGAATACATCTATTTGATATCCCTTCTCAAGCGTGACGGTGGTGGACCTGATGAAAATAGTCAAGATGCACCCTTGGAAGGCTTTTTGTAAAAAATATATGTCACCTATAGCTTGGTTGGCATAAACTTGGTATCAAATTTTTCATAAGCAATAACTTCTCTAATAAAATGATAATCCAGAATTCCAGATCAATGTGCTTTGCTTCTTTATGAGAGACGGGATTTTGTGTAATAAATAAGACACTTCAATTATCACAGAGAATGATCGGACGATTAGGTGGTAAAGCATGAAGTTCTTGTAAAAGATGAGTCATCCATACAATCTCGGTAGCCATATTTGTCATAGCTCGATATTCGGATTCACAACTAGAACAAGCAATGGTAGGTTGTTTCTTAGCACTCCATGATATAAGATTAGCATCAAGAAAATATAGTAACATGGGTGGATCGACGGGTTTCCAAATAACAAGACCAGTTACAATGAGAGTAGGTAAGGAGAGACGTCTTAATGTACATTTATTCAAATGTACATAATTATCATTTTAGTGGGTTTATAATTGGTTAACTCTATGTTCGATATAAGTAAGTGATTAGTTATATATAGACATAACTTACACCGATTGACAAACTTTGAATAAGAATCATACACTATATTGTGATAATAGTTAGAAATTGCATCTTTAGAAAATCAACAATAATTCATCATTTCATCCTACCGTTAAACAACCAAACAACATTATTTTTAGCTAACTTATAAAAAGTTTGTACAAATTAGAAAGTCCATTTGCTTAAGGAGTGAAACTTATTGCTAAAAGTAGTAACGAATTTAGTGGTTTCCACCATCTCCATCAATTTGTTAATTATTTGGCATCGTTTAAATATAGAAAAGTGTGAAATAATGTGGTTGAATATTTGTTTCAAAAACCAATAAATATATAAATAAACAACTAAAAACTTCAATTTCTATATATGTAAAAAAATAATAAATATTAATGTATATTATAGATGAAATCTATAAGTTTGTATGAGATGTACGCATACTAGTTTTTATCCCCTATATAACGGAGGTAAAATTATATTATGTGTTTCTAATATTTATTTATTTTTTGAATTTTTATTTTTTTATCGTATTAAAGTTAATAATATACTTATGGTTTGATGATAAATTGTTTCACAAATAAATGAGATATTATAACCCCGGTTTTAAAGCTATATGGGTTTGATGAGACCCAAAACTCGTTTATTTTTTTTACTATAAAATTGATTTTTTTAATTTTAAATATAAATAATATATATCTTTTTTTAAATAAATCAGATATTAATTTTAGTATATCTCTAATGTATAGGATTTTTAAATTAAATATTTGGTGAGATTGGTTTTTAATTTAATGAATTGTTATAAAATGTTTAAGAAATATAAGGGTTTGATAAAACTTATACCCGTGAATTCGGGTCAAATACATGAAAAACCTCCATTTAAAAATCAAGCAAATCTGATGACTCCAAAGAAAAGGGGAACGACCACATCACGACAACAAATAGGATTTTTATGGTTTCGTTTATATATATTATAGATTTTATTTGAAACCAAATTTAAATATGGTATCATAAACATCCAAAGGCACTTATACATGATGTATACATATTGTAATAGATAAAGATAAACAGTTAACAACTATTTTATTTATTACATTGAGAACAATATGTATAAACTATTTATATTGTTTACACCATTTTACGTGTCACATTTAAAATAACAAATATGAATTTTTATAATTATTATTGATGACCCTATAAGATCATTTAATGAAAAAATAATCATTCAATACACACCAATTAAAGTTCTTTGTTAAATGTTAAAATAAATAAATAATTGATACATTTAATACATCTTAACCACACTATGAGTCCAAAATATTTATTTTCTTAAAGATTAAAGAAATGGTTAGAAAGTACACATATCCAATAATTGGTTATATATAGCTACACTTGAATTCAATCATATTCTTCACACTCAACCCTATCAATCTCTTCAACTAATTCAGCCATTTTATCCACCGCTTCAGTAATCTACACGGTCGTGTGTGTTTTTACATTTAAACCTAGCGAAAGTAACTATTTCGTGTATTTGGTTTATGTTTAAGTGTCATTAGGATATTTTTTTAAATGTAAAAAAGTTACAAATATCATTAATTTTGTTTATTTGTGAATATATGGTCAACATATTAACATAAATAATATAAATCTACTTTAATAAAAAGTTTAAAATTGATCATATATAGTTGAAAATAAATAAATAAATAAATACGTGAAAATTATCTAACTATCTATATAATTGTCTACCAAATAATCCTATGTGTCACTCTCACATTGCTCCTCAGTCCTCATCCCCTCTAGAGTCACCAAAATGATTAATTTATGAATGAAAGCTAACCTGGTTTGAACCGTTTAACCCAATCAACAACAGACTCTCCACATGCTTCTATCCTCCAATCAATCGTCTTTACTCTTTCTTATTAAAGGTATCAATTTTCACCTTCGTTTATTTCCATTCTAACCACATCTTTTATTGATTTTAGATAAGTCTTTGCTAATTGATTCTTTTCTATCAGTTGTTTCAAACCCTAAGTGGTTTTAATAACAATTTAAAACCTCCATATTCATTATAGTTTTACCCGTATTAGTAGATTGCAAATATTAAAAGTCTCACTCACAGGTAGCTCAAAGTCGTCATTTATGCCCATTTACAATACATGTTGCTTCGCACACAGAATCAAACATAAGGTAATGAACAAAATAATAACCACTATATGAAGAAAATAAGAACCAATCAAAATAAAACATTCAAACACATATAAATAAAAAACTAAGCATCTTTTCAGGTGGTGATAGAATGTGCCAAGGATATTTGATCTCATTTTATTTTGCAATTATGTGGAGTGGTTCATTTTTAGAACTCATTATTGCTTCAGAGCCTCTAAAGATGATGGAAAATGCAGGTGTTGTGCATAACTTTTGGGGAAATAAGGTTGGTCTATGCCATTTTGAGTCAGTTTATGATTGAGCACTGTTGATCAATCTTACAAATTTCTTCGTCATGGATTTTAAAAAACATCCGCATCGATTTGTTAGTCATACATTTTAACAAATAACGATTGGGTAACCATATATTTCAACTATGGGGAATCTCATATATCTAATTCTCATATATAACAGTTAAATCATATTCAAAATATTATATATATCATCTAATAATAAATAAACTTAGGTTAATTAGCTTATAATATTATATTTCATTTTAAATACATTTTATAGCGATAAACTGTATAACGTTTAGTTATCTTTCAGGGAGGTGATGCATCTACGTTATTGAATGATCATCCAATATTTGATAGAGAAAAGAAATCAGGCCCAAACAAGAATTCTCTTCGTGGGTTTGAAGTGGTTGATGAGATCATTAAATTACTTACAAATATACAATAGGTTCATCAAAAAACATACATGTTCGGGTCCTCCTGCGATGGCCGTTTTTGAATGAGAGTTTCATCAAGGGCTTGGTGTAAGTTTTCACAACTATTCCTTTGACTTTTATACATTTTGATGATTAATAAGTATTAAAAAGTTTACAAGGAAGGATAAACTTGGTAACCAAGGCTATGTGCTCAGACATATTTGGTACATTTTTAAATCATATTTAATTATTTTGACAAATCAGGGTCAACGTCATCTTATTTTGACAAAGTAAACACATAACAGTTAACAGGTTAGCTTCGGATTTAAGTTTCTTTGCAAGCGGGTCTTTTACTTATCAAGGGTATTTATGGTATTAGGCATTTTCGGGTCACAAGCTTTAAAGATTATTACAAATTGAACAAAGATATATTTTTGACAGTTTGACTTGTCACAAGTAGCACAAAAGTACATGCTTTAATTTTGTGTTAACAAATTAGAATTATTATTTCTTTTATATAGTTTATTTAATCCATTACTAATACACAATGGAATGTTAATCTTCATAGTCTGGTTACTTTTCAAATCACATCCTTACAGATACTTGAAAGCCAAGAACTTTAATGTTACCAACATGTGGATCAACATGCTTTAAGTGGAGAAAAGGCTTTGGAGCTGAAGAGGTAGGGTCCCAGCAGAGCCCAGTTGGACCCGCAAGACTCACCTTAAAGAGAGACGTCTGCGCAGAAACCAACTGGATCCGCAGGACCCACCATGCTCAGAGACGTGACGTCCTTACGCGCAGTACGCAAGCTGTTCCCGCAGGAAATGCCTCCCAATGGTGAAGGACTCTGCCTGTTCCCGCAGTTGCGGATACAAGCCATCAGGGAAGGCCACCCGCGCAGCAAGGCTACACGCACAAGGCACTTAGCTCTCAGTGTCACCTGAAGGAATGAGCAAAGCCGGGAACAATCCCGCACAAGGGCGGGAGGGGGAATACTCCCGCCCAAATAAGCCAGTCCGTACGATACGGGAAGATCTTCTGTACTGTACCTGACGAGGTATGGGCAAAAGATCTGACTAAAGATACGACAGCTTATTGACAACAGTATGGCGAGCAGCATGCTCCTGTACTGTATGTCACTATTAGCCGCTGCCTACTCACCAACTCCTGTCATACCACGTGCATAGCCGGCAGTTGGTGGAAAAGGAATAGTACACAGTAGGCCTGGTCACTATCAGCCGCTGCCTACCCACCAACTACCAGCAGGGCACGTGCGTAGGGCACAGTTGGTAGAACAGGAATACTATTCAGCAGGCCACACCTCCTTGGAAACCTACCTTCGGCTATAAATACCACAAATGGTATGATCATCATATCTTATCACATTATCATCATATTATACCTGATATCTGCTCTAGCAATCTCTTAATATACATTTATATTTAAAGAGCAATCTAGTCTGATTCTCACGCCGGATGGTGGTCACAAGGAGGAACCCCCCCCCCCCCTTCTCAGTGACAAGCTCACGGTGTCTGTTTTGCAGGTTATCAGAAGAACCATCTTTACCGGGTCTAACCCCTCGTGGGAAACATCTATCTAACACCCAGGTTATCCGTAATCTGCCCGGGGTCCGGTTAGTGTTTCTTCATTGGCGCCATCCGTGCATAAAGCTAGAACTTCATTTTTCTCCAGTTTTTTCAAACTTCTGGAAAGATGGTTAAAGAAACTCCGGTAACCACAACCCCAGCTACTGGGGGGAATACCGGCTACACAGTCTTTACAAACACTACCCCGGTTACCCAAGCCGGGGCAAGTGAAGTAAATTTTACGAACACTACCCCAGTTACCCAAGCTGGGGCAAGTGCAGTAAATAATCGCTCACTGGGAATCACTGATACCCAGTTAGAAAAACGAACAAGACTCCCCCGCCAAACACTCGATGAAGTGAAGGCATGGGCGGAGGCACGTCAAAAGGAATTCCAAGCTGAGTTGGACGAACGCTTGCGTTCCGTCCAACAGGCTGACGAATTCGAAGAATACTTGGACGATGACTCGGAGGAATCCGACACCGACGCGAACCCTCGCCATAGGGCAAAAGGGAAGCGTAAGGAAACGGACTCCCAACCGAGAAGGCATTTTGGAAAAGCCTTCAAACCAAAAAACACAGGTGGAAGTCCACGTGACTTCTCCAAAACATTCAGACCAAACGTTGCAAATGCGGGAACGTCCAAATTTGCAAGGGACATTGCGGAAGCAATTGCCCCAAAGAGTGCCAAACAAATGTCCAACATAGGCACATATGATGGTATATCTGACCCAGATGATCATTTGAACAGATTCATAGCGGGGGCAACCGTCAGCAATTGGACGGAACCTACGTTGTGTTACATGTTCCAAATGACGCTTGTTGGGGCTGCTAGAGCGTGGTTCGATCGTCTACCGGTCAACCACATCTACAACTGGGCAGACTTCCAACAGAAGTTTAGCCAACACTTCAGCCAGCAAAGAAAGTATACCGAGGAGCAATGGACAATCCTCAAAAGCATTCGAGAGGAAGATGAATCTTTGCTAGACTTCATCACTCGCTTCAACTCAAAGAAGCTAAGTCTGGGTAATATCAGCGAAGATCTTGTTCGCGCTGCTTTCATCCAGGGCGCGAACGACCCAGAGCTCATCCGCACCTTAATGGGTAAAGATGGCATGCCATCCACATGGGATGCCATCATGACAGCAGCAAAACGCTTTGCGGAAACGGAGAAGCAACTGGGTAGAGATCTCCCACAGAGCACAAACCTCTACACCCAGAAAACAAGAGAAGACAACGTCCTTACCGCCCGATTAAACAAAAAGCGGAAGCTAGGCATTTGGCAGTCAAGGGTAAACTTTGACACCTCATCCGGCTTGCAACATCGGTTAGGCGGAAGGGATAACGTACGGTTGAACCAGAACTCCAGATGGACGCCACTCACCAAAAGCGTCACCGAGATATTCGCCACTGAGGAGCTCCCATGGCCAAAGCCTCCAATAATCCGGCATCGTCACAATGCTGATCGGAGCAAATACTGTGACTTTCACAGGACCAAAGGCCACAACACTGAGGAATGCATAGACGTAAAGGACATGGTCGAAGCATTTGTCAGAGATGGGACGCTCGCGCACCTCGTGGCGCAATGAACGCTGAGCAGGCTGATCCGTGTAGAACCCCAGCTGGGGAAAACACGAATAAAATTTCCAGCTTCAATGTGGAGACTACATGCTGCGTAAAGAACGAGATCCCGAACCAGGTGCATATCGGCTCGATGGCACTCCCATCCCAACAACATGGAAGGGAGCTCAATTACACAGTTTGCATGTAGATCAATTCCAAATTTGTAAAGAAAAGGCCCAGAGCCACTTCTAATGGAAATGATTCTCCTTAGAACATCGACGCTGATGATTTTACATTTATACTTTATGAACTATCGACACTGATGCCGGTTTTCACCGCATACATAAGTGTGAGTCGTTGCATGGGGAAGGCGGCAAAACCCGCATAAACCCAAAAAACGGCAAACCTTCACGCAGGTCAGTTGAAGGGGAAAAGTTCAGTCATCCTACTAAATGAAATTGCCGGTCTATCCGCATGAATCATGATAGAGGAAACTGAACACTAACCTATTAACAACCACGCGTCGAACGGTTAATTTATTCAACACGGATATGCCGGTTTTCACCGCATAATTACGTGGAAAGTCGTTGCGTGGGGGAGGCGGCAAAACCCGCATAAACCTAAAAAACGGCAAACCTTCACGCAGGTCAGTTGAAGGGGAAAAGTTCAGTCATCCTAAATGAAAGTGCCGGTCTATCCGTATGAATCATGAGAGGAAACTGAACACTAACCTATTGACAACCGCGCGTCGAACGGTTAACTTATTCAAAACAGAATTTCTAACTAAAAGATGAGGAAAACCTCCACGCAGGTCAGATGTAGGTAAAGTTTAGCCATCCTATTAAGTGCAAGTGACGGTCCTACCCGCACAATCACGAAAGAGGAAGCAAAACTTCAACCTATTATCTACCACGTTCAAAGGTTAACTTATCCTAAACACTTAGAAATTTCAAAAAAAATGAGGAAAACCTCCACGCAGGTCAGATGTAGGTAAAGTTTAGCCATCCTACTAAGTGCAAGTGACGGTCCTACCCGCACAATCACGAAAGAGGAAGCAAAACTTCAACCTATTATCTACCACGTTCAAAGGTTAACTTATTCTAAACACTTGGAAAATTGCTAATTTAAACTAAAGTATGCAAGTCATATAACGTTTACAAAGCAAGGAATCCAATGAAAGTAGCGGTCTTACCCGCAAAAAGATTTATATTTCACAATGATTCATTACAAGAATGGCCGGGTAACTACCCGCCTACAAGAAAATAAATCTATACAAGCTAAATCTATCCTAACAGTGGGAAGGGATCTTCAGGATCAGGCTTCAGGGCCACTTCCACTTGGACCCGCACCATCAGTAGAACGTGGCGGTTCAAGGAAAGCTTTAAGGATAGCTAGCCCATCATCAGCAGCAGCAACTTGGTTCACCTTCTCCACCACCGGATGCGGGAAGGCGGCATACTCATTCACTGCTTGGTCGTAAACAGCTTCGGTATCAACATTATACAAAGGGAAGTTGGAAGGCGGGATGCCTTTCTCAACGAACCCTAGACCAAGCAGGAAGCCGGCCTTTTCCCCATCCTCATGAGAAGCGTTGAGGGCTGCGCTCATAGCATCATCATAAGACATCTCTGAAAAGACCCGATGCACAACCTACAAGAAAATACAAGTGTCAAAACCTTTTCTATCTACAAAGAAAAGCGTAAAGAAATGAAAAGCATACCTGAGACAACGCTTCTCGAAGAAGCCATTCCTTGGCAACCAGAGCTTCTTGGAGAGCAGCTTGAGCTTCGTTACGGGCGCGTTCGGCTTCACTCTTGTTGAGGTTGGCAAGTAACACTTCTTTAGTCGCAGCCTCTTCGACGCCCTTTAGCTTCCGCTCAGTATGGTCAAGCACCCCCCTCTGGTCCAAGATCTCCTGGAGCTTTTTGGCGTCTTCCATCGCCAAGGCATCATGAGCCTGCTGGAGAGCCTTTAATTTGGCTTTAAGCTCTTCATTCTCCACGCGTAGAGGCTCAGCAACAGCTTCAGCCTTGGTAGCCCTCTCGGTTGCGTTCCTTGCAGTTTCCTTAGCCAGCCGAAGCTGTTCATTAACAGCTTGGGCAGCCTTGGAACGGGCCTCGAGCCGGGCCTGAACTTCAACCTCGAGGGCCTTGAAGGCCTTCTCCTTTTCCGCAGCAGCTGCGGTTAGCCTTTGGTTCTCCTCCCGGACAGCCCGCGCCTGTGCCACTTCTTGAATGCGAGCTGCTTTTAACTTGTCGTTTTCACGACAAAGCAGCTCGACGCGCGGCTGCATCCGGGCCAGGAGAACCCGAAGCTCATTGGTTAGCCTACCCTCCTGGTAGCTAGCCATGGCTTCCCCCAACGCACCACTAGGAGCAGCGTGACGAGCCCACTCAACGCACTCCACAGGGGTGCGAAGGGTTGTTACTCGGCGAATGTTCCATCGTGGAACATACACTTCATTGGAATCCGACACTGCAAAAAACATAAAGCAGTTAGGAAAAGATGATAAAAAAAAATATATATATATATAAAATGGGCCAAAAGAACCCTACGCACCTGTAGGGTCAATAACAGGCCGATAGCCGCCAAACCCATCACCTGAACCCAACGGAAATCCATCCAAGAGGTCAGGCAGATGGGAAGGAGGCAGAGGTTGGCGAAAAGCCCCATGCATACCTGACGGATCGACCGTCGTTGCCGATGACGGAGGCATGGTAGAAGCCGCCGCGGTCGCCGCCGTGGAATCCGCAGCAAAAGTAACCGCCGGCTCAGTAAAAGATGCGGTAAAAATAGCACTCACAGCCGGCGGTGACGTCATCACAGCTGGAACAGTCGGCTCAAAGGAATGAGCAACTGAACCAGCGGAAGCAGGCGCAGAAGCCTGGGTCGTCGCCTCAGGTAGGCTGACCAAGCCTACCGTCATGGGCGGAGTACTCTGCGCTCCACCCTGGAATGCGTCAACATCCACGCCTGCACAAAGAAGATAAGCATTAATGATGGAAAACTATGAAGTTAAAGATAAAAGGAAGTTTGTACTTACGGGTTTTCTTGAGCCTGAAAGTGCGGACGGGCGGGGATGAACCCGATGGAACCGGCCTCTTTGCGCCGGTTACCGTTGTCATCCTTGGCTCTCCGGAGGTGACAATCGTCGCAGCCTCCGGAGCGGCGGTCTTATCACCACCGGGATTCCTCGCCACCTCTTCGCTCTCGGTCTCCGAATCAGACCGAGGCGCCGGATCGGCAGTGGAGGCCACCTTCTCCTTTCCCTTCCCGCCGGCAGCCTTCTTCTTCCGCACCAACGGAGGACCATCTGCGGATTCCTCATCAGAACATACGATTAAAGGAATTCCAGCAGAGGTTTCAACATTGAGGGGTCGAGGGTCGAATAGCACCTTACCTGGCCGCCTGGCGCTAAGGATCTCGTGGCCTAGCGGATAGACCTCCACGAACCGATCCGCCGTTTGTTCTACGATGGGCAACTCGTTCTCGTCTAGAGCGCGAGTACCCATCCGAGAGGGACCGTCAGCCTCCCGCGGGTACATGAGCGACTGCAAGTCGTTCCCCTCTGAAATAAACAGGAAAGAAGTTAGAAGAAATCCTAAATCAACAAAAAGAAACAAAGCATACCGTAAGGAACAGAGTTCGAACCGTATTCAATGACGATTGGGATCTTTTGCGCATCCGCATCCTTCCACACCCGGCTCATCCCCAGCATCACCATCCCGGATTCCGCAAACCGGTAAACCGGAGATTGGACTCGGGATATCTTCGAAAACCATTCCGCCTCCTCGTAGTTGGAGGCGTGAAGGCTTGGAAGTGCTTGCCCGTTCTTGAATTTCATGGCAAGTTGGATGGCGCGAGCGGAGATGTAGAAGAACTCCCGCTTCCACGAGCGAAGACTGCGCTCGGTTGCGCAAATCTTCAAACCCTTAATCCGGGTTATCAACGTATACCACCCCTGGTGTGACATCTGCCCGATCCGACCCGACCCAGGTACCCGTTTCTCTGACCCGATCTCTTTCTTTTATTATTTAATATTTATACTTATATTTTATTTTTAATAATAATAATATATATTTCCTTCCCGCCTCTTTCTCTCTCTTTCTTTCCGCCGTCCCCTCCCTCTTCCTTCTCTCTTTCCGCCTTCTTTTCCCTCTTGTCGCCGTCCCGCCCTTACGCCTTGTTTCCCTCTTAGACTCTTTGCTTGTCCTTTGGTTCTTCCCGCCTAAGGATGTCTGCAGCTCCACGCGCCAGACTCCTTTCATGGAAGCCTGCGTGAAGACATCTTGTTCCTGCGATGCGTAAAGAGAACTCTTCTCGCAGCGCGCTAAGAATGCATGCTCTTCCCGCAATGCGCTAAGAATGCATGTTCTTCCCGCGATGCGCTTAGAATTCTAGTTCTTCACGCAGCACGCTAAGGATTTGTGATTCTTCCCGCAGTGCGCTAAGGATTGTTGTGCCAGCCTTCGCGCTCGCGCACTCAGCCTTCCCGCGCTTAACCCTTGTATCTTCTGTTTATTCTAGCCGTTTGCTTTTGTAAATGTCTTTTCTTCTGAGCTGTTGACCTAACCTATCTAATGTCTGAATAGTTACTTTCGGCGCAGCATGCGTACCAACCCCATTGGTTGATAGAAAAAGTGACTGACATAATCTTTTGAGATCTGCTTTTGCCATGCTTGACCAGTAACTTTATCTGTCCTCTCCCATGCCTTTTTCTGTTCCCTGTCAGCTTTATCTTGCCCCCTGCAGCTGCCATATCTTTTGATATCTTTTACTTGCTTTTGATATCTTTTGTTATCTTTTGTTTTGTCTTGTTCTGTTTGTCTTGAGATCCTTTCCTCTTTTCTAGGGATTATGTCTCCTAGGGTTTTCCTATAAATAATAGTACTATTTTCTTAACACTTCACACACTACACTTATTCTCTTCCTCCCTTTTTGCTCTCTGCCGTTGTTCTTCAGCCGCCTCCCTCCTCTCTTGCCTCCGTCTTCCTCCCTGTTCTGCCCTGCTTTTCCGGTAATATATATATATAATAATTTACTTATTAATTATGCTAACTTATAATCAAGACTTAAAACCGATCGTTAAAACAATAATCTTATTTATAGGTTAACTTGTGCTTGTTTAAAGTTGGTTCTTGCTTTATCTTACACCGCATCGTTTATCAAGTGAGTAATCTCGTACCTAATCCCTTTTTGCTTTTAATGTTTTGGGATGTTCATGTGTTCATACAAACTTGGAGTCTTAAACTTGTTTATGAACTTTAGTCGCGCAGTATCCCATGTGTTGAGGACGTAGACTTGGCTGTTATTTGTATGTGTGGATCATTAACCGTCTTGTCGGTCTATTCCGCAGTTTTCATGGTACCATTAGATGAACACGGGAGAACTATCGTTTATGATTTTCTCTTTTGTTACACTTGCACAGTTAGTCTTGTTTGTGAGCTCAATTGTGAGCACTGGCAGTCTTGTCTCTTAGAGTTGGTCCCGATCTGATTACACCCTTGTTGAAACCCAGACATACACATGTTGCGCGCAGATTTATTGTTATCTATGTATGGTATTAAACTTGATTTCTCACCAACACGCAAGTGTTTGACGTTTTATTTTAACACATGTTCAGGTTTGCTGTAGCTACATTTGGAGCTTGTGGACACATAGGACATTTTTACTTTTGGACCTAGATTAAAATGTATCAAGACAAGTTATTGCTGTTCGAATATTTTGATTTATAATATATTGATTTATGTTGGTTTATTTATATCTTATGTATACGTTGCGCATGCGTGAATGAATATATTTATTAAATATTGACACCCAATAGTGTCACGAGTAATGAAACAATATGTGGCGCCCCGATGTATAATCCGCCTTTGGTCGGGGTGTTACAGATTGGTATCAGAGCTCGTTGACTTTAGGATAGGTGGTTAGACGTAACGGCCTAGAATACCTAAGAGTCCCTTCTCGCGCATGAGAGAAATCTCATGTTTGCGCGCTTATTGTTAATTACTCGTTATTTATGAATATGCTCGCGCTTGCGCAGTATATGATTTTATGTTTTATTCCGCGATATTTCGATTTTTGTGAATTTCGATTTTTATTGATTTTTCTTATATATTCGTTTGTTGGGTTTGAAAATCCGAAAAGTCATGGTGATACATGAATAGTTGATTTTCAATTTCCATTTACGATTATGTTCTGAGGTTGGAGACTTGAAAAGTCATGGTGATACATGAATTGTCAACCTCCAATACTCATTTTCTTGTGTATTTTATATTGAAGATTGAAAAGTCATGGTGATACATGAATCGTCAATCTCCAATACTCGTTTGCTCGTATATTTTAAATTGGGAATTCGGAAAGTCATGGTGATACATGAATTGTCGATTCTTGATTCGAATTTGTTACCTTTATTAAGTCTGCATTTAGGGTCATTTAATCTACTTTAACTTTTGATAGTATCTAACTCTGCGAAACCAAGCTTTATAAAGTTATACTTTGCGATAAAACCAAGATATTAACTAAAATTAAAACTTTTATAGAATGCCTCCGCTATCTCGCCGATTTCAGAGAAGAGAAGCCTCGCGCATGCGTAGACAGCAACGTTCCCAGGAAATGGCCGCCGTGATAGCCCAAGCCTTGAGCCAAAACAATACCTCCAGTTACAACATTAAGTCCTTTAACGCGGGTAACCCTCCAAAGTTCACAGGTCTTGAAGGAGCCACCGTGATGCTCCAATGGCTCGAAAAGATTGAAAACACTTTCCTCCATACCCAATGCCCCTCAGACAGACGAACCCTATATGCTTCCAGTGTCATGGAATCCAGAGCGCTTACATGGTGGAATGGAGTAGCTCATGCGCGTGGCGCAGAGGCTGCTTCTAGCATGACATGGGAGGAATTCAAGGAAATTCTTACGCGAGAATTCTGCCCTCCCAACGAAGTTAAGCGCCTGGAGGAAGAATTCTGGAACTTGAAGCAATACAGCGGAGAAGCGCGCGAGTACGCGACGCGCTTCCATGAACTAAGCCTGCTTGTCCCTCACCTTGTTACCCCTTCCCGCCGAGCCATAGAGAAATTTCTTGGGGGTCTCCCCATGGAAATTCAAGATTCTGTATGGGCCAGAAACCCAGTTACCCTCTCTGACGCCATCGAGTTGGCCGCTGTGCTCAGCGACAACCATGTCAGAGCAGGAACCCTGTTCCTGCGGGGAACAGAAAAGACCACACTCACCAAGACTGTCCCTGAACCAACAGAAACCAAACCAGAACCCTCAAACCGTAACAACCTTAAGCGCAGGCGCAAAGCCTATGCGCTTACCAACCCGCCCATTGTCCAGCAACCCGCATACCAACCCCCAGTTTACGCGCCTAACCCTCTGTCAGCCTACCCAACTCCCCCTATAGTCCACAACTATGCCTTAACCAATCCAGCACTCCCTGCCCCGCCAACTAAGAAACCTTACACAGGAAACCACCCCTTTTGCCCAACCTGTAGATTTCACCACCCAACCCAAACCCCGTGTCGACTTTGTAACCGATGTGGCCGTACTGGTCACACTGCTGAGAACTGTAGAGTCCTTCCCGCCAATCCAATTGCGCCAACACCACCAGTCTACCCGCAGAACCCACAACCAACCTACCAAAACCCACGACCCAGATCGTGCTTTAACTGCGGTGATCCCAGTCATTTCCGGAACGCGTGCCCGAGACTACAAGTGCAGATCACACAAGCGAATCCGGTGAACCAGATTTCGAACCAAGTGACGCGTGGACGAGCTTTTAATATAACCGCGCACCAAGCGCAAGCGAATAATGACGTAGTTAATGGTACATTTTTACTTAACGGATTTTATGCTTCTGTACTTTTTGATACTGGCGCCGATCGAAGTTTTATCTCTCGCGCCTTCGAGCAGAAGCTTGCGCGACCGCGCAACGATTTAAAAGAAGATTTTTCAGTTGAATTGGCTAACGGTGAAACTGTTTTAATAAACTCAGTGATTAAAGATTGCACGCTTAACCTTAACGAAAACGATTTTCTGATTGACCTCATCCCTATGCCTCTTGGAAGCTTTGATGTTATCATTGGTATGGACTGGCTTTCGCATAATCGCGCCGAAGTTATTTGCGCCAAGAAGTTGATTCGCATTCCTCGAGAAAATGGTGATCTTCACATCTACGGCGAGAAACCCTCCAGCGGTCTTAAACTTATGTCTTGCGCCGAAGCCCAAAGACTCATGCGGAAGAAGTGTATTGCATTTCTAGCCCATGTGGTCAAACCTGCTGAAGAAAAGAAGCTTCGCGATATCCCTGTTGTGCGTGATTTCCCTGAAGTTTTTCCTGATGATCTTCCTGGTATCCCTCCCGCTCGTGAAGTCGAGTTTCGTATTGATCTTGTCCCTGGTGCTTCCCCCGTAGCTAAATCTCCTTATCGTCTTGCACCCGCTGAGATGCAAGAATTGGCAAGCCAACTTCAAGAGTTGACTGCTAAAGGATTCATTCGCCCTAGCTCTTCGCCCTGGGGTGCTCCGGTGTTGTTCGTTAAAAAGAAAGATGGATCGTTTCGCATGTGTATTGATTACCGCGAGTTGAACAAACTCACCATTAAAAACCGGTATCCCTTACCGCGTATTGACGACCTCTTTGATCAACTCCAAGGTGCCTCTTGTTTCTCGAAGATTGATCTCCGCTCTGGCTATCACCAGTTGCGCATCCGCGATGAAGATGTTCCGAAGACTGCTTTTCGAACTCGTTATGGCCATTTTGAATTCTTGGTCATGTCCTTCGGTCTAACCAACGCACCCGCCGTTTTCATGGATCTAATGAACCGGGTGTGTAGGCCTTTCTTGGATAAATTCGTGATTGTGTTTATCGATGATGTTCTGGTGTATTCTAAGACCAAGGCCGAGCACGAGCAACATCTTCGGTTGGTGTTGCAAAAGTTTCGAACCGAGCAGCTCTATGCTAAGCTTTCCAAGTGTGAATTCTGGTCTGATGAAGTACAGTTTCTTGGCCATGTTGTGAACAAGATGGGTATTCATGTCGACCCATCCAAGATTGAAGCAATCAAGAACTGGATTACGCCATCCTCTCCTTCTGAGATCCGTTCCTTTCTGGGCTTAGCTGGTTACTACCGGCGATTCATTTCGAACTTCTCAAAGATCGCTTTGCCTTTAACAGCTCTGACGCACAAAGGTAAACCGTATATTTGGGGCTCGAAGCAAGAAGAAGCCTTTCTAACGCTCAAGCGTTTGTTGTGTGAAGCTCCTGTTCTTGCGCTACCTGAGGGTAATAATGATTTTGTCGTGTATTGCGATGCATCCAACCAAGGTCTCGGTTGTGTTCTTATGCAACGAGGCAAGGTTATCGCTTACGCATCAAGGCAACTTAAGGTTCATGAAAAGAATTATACAACTCACGACCTCGAACTTGGTGCAGTTGTTTTTGTCTTGAAGATCTGGAGACACTACCTTTATGGTACTAAGTGTATCCTCTACACTGACCATAAAAGCCTTCAGCATATCTTTGATCAAAAGGAACTTAACATGAGGCAACGCCGATGGAACGAACTCATCAGCGATTACGATTGTGAGATCCGGTATCATCCTGGTAAGGCTAATGTGGTAGCCGATGCGCTCAGCCGAAAACCCTGCCAGCTTAACTGTATTTTGCCGCGCACGCAGCTTCACTTCGCCGCGATTCAAAGCAACCTTGAATCGCGTATTCGTGACGCGCAGCGCGCATCCATCAGTAATGGTAACCTTCGCGCCGAGTTAGCGTGTGGCGCGGAAGCACTCTTTGTCCCTAATCTGAGTGGAATTCTCTGCTATCTCAATCGCATCTGGATTCCCTTTGATGAGAATCTTCGCGCTGATATCCTGAGTGAAGCGCACAAATCTCGGTATTCTATTCATCCTGGCGCTGATAAGATGTACAAGGATTTGCGCATAACTTATTGGTGGCCCGGTATGAAAAAGGATATTGCTGTGTTCGTAGCTAAATGCCTGACTTGTTCTAAAGTAAAAGCTGAACACCAACGCCCATCTGGTTTGCTCGAACAACCAGAAATTCCTACGTGGAAATGGGAATGTGTAGCAATGGACTTTATTACCAAGTTACCTTTGACAGCAAGCAAACATGATAGCATTTGGGTGATAGTGGATCGATTGACTAAGTCTGCTCACTTTCTGCCCATTCGTGAAAACTACCGTGTTGAGCATCTCGCGCAGCTTTATGTCAAGGAAATTGTCTGCCGCCATGGTACTCCTTTGAGCATCATATCCGATCGTGATGGCCGTTTTATATCTCGCTTTTGGAAATCTCTCCAATCTGCGCTAGGAACTCGCTTGGACATGAGTACGGCATATCATCCCCAGACTGACGGTCAGTCTGAGCGAACTATTCAAACTCTTGAGGATATGCTCCGATCTTGTGTTCTTGATTTTGGAGGTAATTGGGATTCGCACCTGCCTTTGATCGAGTTCTCTTATAATAACAGCTATCATTCCAGTATTGGTATGGCCCCATTTGAAGCACTTTACGGTCGTAAGTGCCGCTCCCCGATTTGTTGGAGCGAAGTGGGTGAAACTCAAATCACAGGACCCGAACTTGTTCAAGAGACAACCGATAAAATCGCCAAGATCCGTGATCATCTGCTGACTGCCAGAAGCCGACAGAAGAGTTACGCAGATCGTAGGCGAAAGCCTCTCGAATTTCAAGTTGGTGATCTTGTTCTCCTCAAAGTATCGCCTTGGAAAGGTGTTGTCCGCTTTGGGAAGAAAGGTAAGCTTGCTCCTCGTTATGTTGGTCCATTCAAGATTCTCGCGCGTGTGGGAAAAGTTGCCTACAGACTTGACCTGCCGCCCGCGCTCAGTAATGTGCATCCAACGTTCCATGTATCCAACCTCAAGAAGTGTTTAGCTGACGAGAACCTTCACATTCCACTTGATGAAGTTCAAATTGATGAAACTATGCATTTTGTTGAGAAGCCTGTTGAGATTATGGATCGCGAGGTTAAGCAAACCAAGCGCAGTCGTATCCCTATCGTGAAAGTTCGCTGGGAGTCCAAGCGCGGAGCCGAGTTTACATGGGAAAGGGAAGATCAAATGAAGATCAAGTACCCGCACCTGTTCTCTGCGCAACCTACTTCGAGATAAATTTCGGGACGAAATTTCTTAAAGTAGAGGAGACTGTGACATCTGCCCGATCCGACCCGACCCAGGTACCCGTTTCTCTGACCCGATCTCTTTCTTTTATTATTTAATATTTATACTTATATTTTATTTTTAATAATAATAATATATATTTCCTTCCCGCCTCTTTCTCTCTCTTTCTTTCCGCCGTCCCCTCCCTCTTCCTTCTCTCTTTCCGCCTTCTTTTCCCTCTTGTCGCCGTCCCGCCCTTACGCCTTGTTTCCCTCTTAGACTCTTTGCTTGTCCTTTGGTTCTTCCCGCCTAAGGATGTCTGCAGCTCCACGCGCCAGACTCCTTTCATGGAAGCCTGCGTGAAGACATCTTGTTCCTGCGATGCGTAAAGAGAACTCTTCTCGCAGCGCGCTAAGAATGCATGCTCTTCCCGCAATGCGCTAAGAATGCATGTTCTTCCCGCGATGCGCTTAGAATTCTAGTTCTTCACGCAGCACGCTAAGGATTTGTGATTCTTCCCGCAGTGCGCTAAGGATTGTTGTGCCAGCCTTCGCGCTCGCGCACTCAGCCTTCCCGCGCTTAACCCTTGTATCTTCTGTTTATTCTAGCCGTTTGCTTTTGTAAATGTCTTTTCTTCTGAGCTGTTGACCTAACCTATCTAATGTCTGAATAGTTACTTTCGGCGCAGCATGCGTACCAACCCCATTGGTTGATAGAAAAAGTGACTGACATAATCTTTTGAGATCTGCTTTTGCCATGCTTGACCAGTAACTTTATCTGTCCTCTCCCATGCCTTTTTCTGTTCCCTGTCAGCTTTATCTTGCCCCCTGCAGCTGCCATATCTTTTGATATCTTTTACTTGCTTTTGATATCTTTTGTTATCTTTTGTTTTGTCTTGTTCTGTTTGTCTTGAGATCCTTTCCTCTTTTCTAGGGATTATGTCTCCTAGGGTTTTCCTATAAATAATAGTACTATTTTCTTAACACTTCACACACTACACTTATTCTCTTCCTCCCTTTTTGCTCTCTGCCGTTGTTCTTCAGCCGCCTCCCTCCTCTCTTGCCTCCGTCTTCCTCCCTGTTCTGCCCTGCTTTTCCGGTAATATATATATATAATAATTTACTTATTAATTATGCTAACTTATAATCAAGACTTAAAACCGATCGTTAAAACAATAATCTTATTTATAGGTTAACTTGTGCTTGTTTAAAGTTGGTTCTTGCTTTATCTTACACCGCATCGTTTATCAAGTGAGTAATCTCGTACCTAATCCCTTTTTGCTTTTAATGTTTTGGGATGTTCATGTGTTCATACAAACTTGGAGTCTTAAACTTGTTTATGAACTTTAGTCGCGCAGTATCCCATGTGTTGAGGACGTAGACTTGGCTGTTATTTGTATGTGTGGATCATTAACCGTCTTGTCGGTCTATTCCGCAGTTTTCATGGTACCATTAGATGAACACGGGAGAACTATCGTTTATGATTTTCTCTTTTGTTACACTTGCACAGTTAGTCTTGTTTGTGAGCTCAATTGTGAGCACTGGCAGTCTTGTCTCTTAGAGTTGGTCCCGATCTGATTACACCCTTGTTGAAACCCAGACATACACATGTTGCGCGCAGATTTATTGTTATCTATGTATGGTATTAAACGAGGGGTGTAGGAAAGAGTAAAGATAGGGAGCGTATATTGCGTTTGGCTTCTTGGAATGTAGGAACATTAAATGGTAAGTTGCTAGAATTGGTAGATGTGCTTAAAAGACGTAGGGTTCAGATAGCATGCCTCCAGGAGACTAAGTGGAAAGGACATAGAGGGGCTGAGTGTAATGGGTATAAGTTGTGGTACTCGGGAAAGGATGGAGCTAGGAATGGAGTGGGGTTTCTAGTGGCTAAGGAAATACACACTAGTGTGGTGGAGGTGATAAGACATAATGACAGGATTATGGTGTTGAAATTAGTACTAGGAGAGGAAGTAGTGGCAGTAGTCTCCGCCTACGCGCCTCATGTAGGCCTAGGGGATCAGGAAAAGAGAGAATTTTGGGATTGCCTAGACGCAGTGGTAGGGGGCATACCTAGGGGGGAGAGGATTTGCATAGGAGGTGATTTTAATGGACACATTGGTAAGGCTAACGATGGTTTTCAAGCCGTACATGGGGGTTTCGGTTTTGGTGATAGGAATGAGACCGGAACAGATCTTCTAGAGTTTGCGGTGGCACATGACCTAGGTATTATAAATTCTTTTTTTAGGAAACTAGATTCTCATTTAATCACTTTTAGCAGTGGCGGACGCGACACGCAAATTGACTACCTTTTGACGAGGCAAGGAGACCGACGTTGGTGGAAGGACTGCAAAGTCATACCTGGGGAGGCAGTTGTGACTCAACATCGACTACTAGTGACAGATATAGCCTTCAGAAATAAGCTGACTGTTCGGGAGAAGAAAGGTACACCGAGAATTCGGTGGGGAAATTTGAAGGACGAAAATCTCCTACTGTTTAAGGATAAACTAATACTGCATACGCGGGCTCGACTAAATGGGGACTCAACTCATATATGGGAAGCTATGGAGACAAAGATCATCCAAGTAGCAAAGGAGACTCTCGGGGTCACATCAGGAAAGACAAGTGAGCATAAGGAGTCTTGGTGGTGGAATGACGCAGTGCAAGACAAGATAAGGGACAAACAAGGATGTTTTAGGGAGCTAATGAGGTGCACGAATGAGGAGGAGCGAGTGGAATTGAGGGACAACTACAAAACGGCCAAGATAGAGGCGAAGAAGGCAGTGGCGGAAGCAAAGAAGGCGGCCTTTAAACGGATGTATGAAAGTCTACAAACAAAAGAGGGGGAACAAGCTATGTTTAAGATTGCCAAAGCCAGGGAGCGTAGAAGGCAAGATCTAGGACCGGTGAAGTTCATAAAGGATACAGATGGGCATGTACTGGTCAAGGAGCAGGACATCAAGCTAAGATGGCAAACCTACTTTCACAATCTTTTTAACAATGGGAGAGCTTACCAAGAAGAACATGACAACACAAACTTTCAACGACAACAATCGAATAACTGCTACTGCCGACGGATCACACGAGAAGAGGTGAAGGACGCACTTAGGAGGATGGGAAGGTCTAAGGCGGTTGGCCCAGACAACATACCCATCGAGGTGTGGAAGTGTCTGGGGGAGGAAGGAGTCATGTGGTTAACTACTCTGTTCAATAGTATTCTCATATCAGGTAAGATGCCAGACCAGTGGAGGAGCAGCGTTGTAGTTCCTATCTATAAGAACAAAGGAGACGCCCAATGTTGTGGTAACTACCGAGGAATCAAACTACTAAGTCATACTCTGAAGCTATGGGAAAGAGTGATTGAGGTTAGACTTAGACGAGAAACTCAGGTTACGGTCAACCAATTTGGCTTCATGCCGGGGCGTTCCACCACAGAGGCAATACACCTTTTAAGAAGATTAATGGAAAAGTATAGGGAGAAGAAGCGTGATCTACATATGGTGTTTATTGACCTAGAAAAGGCCTACGACAGTGTGCCACGGCAGGTGCTCTGGGAGTGCTTGGAGAGTAGAAGAGTGCCCAGGAAATACATAGAGATAATTATGGATATGTATACCAGGAGTGAAACAAGTGTCCGTGCGCCAGTGGGGGAGACTGATTTCTTTCCTGTAGAGGTAGGTCTTCACCAGGGGTCAGCATTGAGCCCGTTTCTTTTTGCAGTAGTCTTGGATGAGTTGTCAAAGTCGATTCAGGGGACTCTCCCGTGGTGCATGATGTTCGCAGACGATATTGTGTTACTTGCTGAGAAAAAACAAGATCTAAACATGAGGCTTGAGGAGTGGCGAACAACCTTAGAGACAAAAGGTTTAAAGATTAGCCGATCTAAGACGGAGTACCTCCACTGTGATTTTGGTGGGATAAACGACAATGAAGACGCACAGATCACAATTGAAGGGCAGGTGGTCCCGCAGGTAACGAAGTTTAAGTATTTAGGATCATTTGTTCAGAGCGATGGGGAATTAGACAGTGATGTGACCCACCGAGTTCAGGTAGGATGGTGTAGATGGAAGGCAGCCACAGGTATATTGTGCGACAAGAGTTTCCCGACTAAACTAAAGGGAAAATTCTATAGGGTGGCAGTTAGACCTGCAATGCTATATGGAACAGATTGTTGGGCCATCAAGAAGGCACAAGTGCGGAAGATGGAGGTAGCAGAAATGAGAATGCTACGTTGGATGTGTGGGCACACAAGGCTAGACCGAATAAGAAACGTTGTGTTTCGCGAGAGATTAGGGGTGGCGAACATAGCAGACAAGATAAGAGAGTGGAGATTGAGATGGTTTGGACATGTAAAGAGAAGACAGACGACGAATCCTGTTAGATCCGTAGAAAACATTACTATAGAGGGGAGAAGGGGTAGAGGACGACCTAAATTGACTTGGGATGAGAGGATTAGGCATGATTTGATAGACCTAAACCTCTCCGAGGACATGGTTGAGGATAGGAATTCGTGGAGAAGTAGAATTAAAGTTAAGGATTTTTAGAGAGAATTGAATAACTTAGGGCTTAGACTTAACTTATTTAGGTCACATACCATAATGGTATTTCCCTTACATATATTATTATTATTATTATTATTATTATTATTATTATTAGCTTTTATATTGCTGTTAAACTGTGACCTTATTATTAATATTATTATAATTAGTAGTAGTTTTTATATAACTGTTAAACTTTGATTTCCTTTATTTTGCTTCATACACATGTACTTAGAGCCGAGGGTCTCTCTGGAAGCCACCTCTTTATTCCTTTGGATAGAGGTACGGTGTGCCTACATCCCACCCTCCCCAGACCCTACCTATAGCTTTGCTGTCGGTGGGATTTTACTGGGTATGATTGATTGATTGATTGATGTATGGTATTAAACTTGATTTCTCACCAACACGCAAGTGTTTGACGTTTTATTTTAACACATGTTCAGGTTTGCTGTAGCTACATTTGGAGCTTGTGGACACATAGGACATTTTTACTTTTGGACCTAGATTAAAATGTATCAAGACAAGTTATTGCTGTTCGAATATTTTGATTTATAATATATTGATTTATGTTGGTTTATTTATATCTTATGTATACGTTGCGCATGCGTGAATGAATATATTTATTAAATATTGACACCCAATAGTGTCACGAGTAATGAAACAATATGTGGCGCCCCGATGTATAATCCGCCTTTGGTCGGGGTGTTACACCGGGATGCACCTCCAAGTGTAGAAGGTCATCAGGCGGTCAACATAGGGCTCAATGCCCAGAATCCGGCACACCCACTCGAAGTGCCGAAATCTTGGCAATCGCTATCGGATGCACCTCGGTCAGGTGCACACCGTGCCTCTCAAGGACACGGTAAACAAACTTTGTCAATGGGAACCTAAGATTCCCATAGACAGAATGCAGCATAAACCCCGATCTTGCCTTTGGGGGCGTCGTACACCGTCTGATGGGGTTCAGGAAACTCAGGCTCGAGAGACTCGAGCATGAACTTCCTGACGACGTACCGATACAGATCGACGGGCAGAGCACACTGGCACTCGCCAGCAGTACTCTTGTCATCGGCTGTAGACTCGAGATCACGTGAAGACATCTTGCAGATGAAAGAAGAAAACGATTTCAAGGGAATGCTCGACTGAAAAGATGAGTATTCGCCGGAAATCGTTTTGAAGAAGAGAAGAGTGAAAGTGTGGATTACAAAGAACCCTCTCCCCCTTTATATACTAATCGCAATTAATGCGATGCATTTAATGCGGAAGAGAGAGAAATCGAAGGTGCAATGAAACTATGACACGTGGCAAAGAGCAAGCTGGCAACAGCTGTTGACAGGACGCATATCATTAATTTCGCGGCCACGCGCCCGAAAAATCGCGCCCACGCGCCTGAAAAAGCGTCTGGAATGACCATGTACTGTCACGTCACCATAACTTCCTGCACGTTCTGACACAGTCAGAAGAAACCGTCGCACGACGTTTCAGAGGTTTGGACTGTTCTTATCCTTTCACCAACCTTTCGAATTTCAAAAAATTCAAAAAGATTCAGAAATAAGCGGGAAAATACCCCTTACCTTGGCAACCAAGTAACCATAAGACGGGTGCGGGTACTGTGTAAAGGCAAAACCCTTCACATACCTAGCACCCGCAGGGAATTGAAGCCAAGAATACATTGGCAACCAAGTAACCATAAGACGGGTGCGGGTACAGTCCAAAGGCAAAACCCTTCACATACCTAGCACCCGCAGGGAATTGAAGCCAAGAATACCTCGGCAACCAAGTAACTATAAGACGGGTGCGGGTACAGTGTTAAGGCTAAACCCTTCACATACCTAGCACCCGCAGGGAATTGACGCCAGGAATACCTTGGAAGTAAAGTAACCGTAAGACGAGCGCGGGTACAGTGTTAAGGCAAAACCCTTCACATACCTAGCGCTCCGCAGGGAATTGAAACCAAGAAGGATCTTCTGGGCAATGCTTGCGGAAACGGAAATAACATCCCCGCATAGCGGGAACGTCGAGAACTACATTGTTTGAAGCTCCAGGATGGAATTGGTGGTTTTAACATAATTGATCACTATGTTCAAAACTACCAAAACCTCATGGAGAATCCACACAAGTGGGACTCAACGCTCCTGACTTGCGAGGAGGTTACAGACCTACCCGCACCATACCCAAAGATCAAGCAAGAAAGTCGGGAATTTCTGCAAGTGACAAGGACTTCCGCGGGAAGAATCCCCATGGAAAACCTTAAAACTAAACCCTTTCAAAACCCTTTGCTTAAGTCCAAAAGTTCACCTCACTTTATTAAACATTCATAAGAAGAACATTGGACTGGGGGGACTTGAAGAGGTAGGTCCCAGCAGAGCCCAGTTGGACCCGCAAGACTCACCTTAAAGAGAGACGTCTGCGCAGAAACCAACTGGATCCTCAGGACCCACCATGCTCAGAGACGTGACGTCCTTACGCGCAGTACGCAAGCTGTTCCCGCAGGAAATGCCTCCCAATGGTGAAGGACTCTGCCTGTTCCCGCAGTTGCGGATACAAGCCATCAGGGAAGGCCACCCGCGCAGCAAGGCTACACGCACAAGGCACTTAGCTCTCAGTGTCACCTGAAGGAATGAGCAAAGCCGGGAACAATCCCGCACAAGGGCGGGAGGGGGAATACTCCCGCCCAAATAAGCCAGTCCGTACGATACGGGAAGATCTTCTGTACTGTACCTGACGAGGTATGGGCAAAAGATCTGACTAAAGATACGACAGCTTATTGACAACAGTATGGCGAGCAGCATGCTCCTGTACTGTATGTCACTATTAGCCGCTGCCTACTCACCAACTCCTGTCATACCACGTGCATAGCCGGCAGTTGGTGGAAAAGGAATAGTACACAGTAGGCCTGGTCACTATCAGCCGCTGCCTACCCACCAACTACCAGCAGGGCACGTGCGTAGGGCACAGTTGGTAGAACAGGAATACTATTCAGCAGGCCACACCTCCTTGGAAACCTACCTTCGGCTATAAATACCACAAATGGTATGATCATCATATCTTATCACATTATCATCATATTATACCTGATATCTGCTCTAGCAATCTCTTAATATACATTTATATTTAAAGAGCAATCTAGTCTGATTCTCACGCCGGATGGTGGTCACAAGGAGGACCCCCCCCCCCCCCTTCTCAGTGACAAGCTCACGGTGTCTGTTTTGCAGGTTATCAGAAGAACCATCTTTACCGGGTCTAACCCCTCGTGGGAAACATCTATCTAACCCCCAGGTTATCCGTAATCTGCCCGGGGTCCGGTTAGTGTTTCTTCAGGAGCCGACACCATTTTGGAGGTAAATCATTTATAAAGTTCACCAAAATCCAAATTCCCTTTACTTAAGTCATTTCAAAACCTTCTTTCCGGCAGGATCACAAATTCAATCAATGAATTGTCAATAAGGTTTGAAGCCTTAAAATTACACAAGAAATGCAAGGTTGAAAAAGCTAAGACAAGTTTGCAATTTGGATTTTTTTTAATCTGACATTGAGCTTATTGTTGACATTGAGCTTATTGTTCTAAATATTTGTCAAGAATGCAAGCCCACCAGCTGTACTTAAGTACCAACCAAACTCTATGAATCTCTTCTTTATTTCTTCATGGTTATCGTTATTAGGCCCACCTGTGTTCATCTTTTATGCTGATTTTGATGGAGAATTTTGGTTGATTTAGTCATTTAGGAACTACCGATTTTATTCGTGCATCGAACAACCCAGGAAGTTTAGAGTGTATTTAAGTAATGTTTTAAGTAATGTGTTGCTGAAAGTGTTGTATATGAGAACAACATAGCTTTTGAATTCGTCTTTGAAATATCAATGAATATTTTTTGTAGACCCAACTACATAAATACCCATCATAATTAAAAGCGTCAAAACGTTAAAAAAATATTTTGAATATAAAAATTAATATATACACATTCAATTAAAACAAAACTCCGTTTAAAAATTAAGACAAAAATCATTACAAAAAACAAAATAGTAAAATGATTAAAAACAAGAGTCTAAATAAATTCCCGTAACACGGGAGAAGTGGGGTAGAACTTATAAGTTGCAATCTATAGTCAAGTTTGACTTTTTATTGTCAAACATGACATTTGGAAGGTTCATTCTAACTCAATGACATTTTCATCGCGTTGGAAGAAGTCACTATCAAAGAACTCGTCCTAGTGAAGTACCAAAGGTGCGCTAAGCTCGGTGACTAAGAAATGGGTTTGCGCTTGAATTTCAGTGATGAGGTTTTTCGAGGAAAGTATGGCTCTTATTAACTAAAAGTGGGTTCTTCGCCTTCCTTTAAAGTGAAAGTTGTTATGAAGCCCCTATTACTTTGTTTGATTGAAAAGGCAAACACTGTAAAATTAGCTCTTCCAGCTCATGACATGACACCAAAATGGTTTCTCTTAATAAAAGATATGTGGACTTATTGTATTGAGATTAATTTTTATCGGATAAAAACACTTTATATAAACTCATAAAGTATGCGATAAAGACAAAAACACCACGTACATTTCATAAGACAAACATTTGTGTTCATGTTTTTGTATTTAAAAAATTAAAATGTTCGTGTTCGTACAACCTACACATCTCAATTGAAATATGTATCCCAAACGTTGAAAAAAATATAACGAACGTACCAAACTAACATATATGTATTAAATCAAACAAAACTCCGTTATAAATACAACAAATCATTACAAAAAATAAAAATAGCAAAACGATAAATAAACCCCCGTAACACAGGGACTAAAAACTAGTTATAGTATATATTACTAGAGGTATAAATGCATAATCTTGTACGATATTATTATAACTATTTTAAAAATATTATTGTCATTTTCTATGCTGGTTATTAAGATATGTAAAATTGCATAATTAAAGAATTTAGGTGGGGGTCTTCGTTTATGATATCTGAGTTCGATGAGGAGGGCTTTGTTGGAAAGTAAAGTGGGCCCAAGCAATTCCTTTTGTTTAAACTAGTGATAATTAATAATTATTCATTTTTTAAGAATCATTTTTTTTAATGATCGATAAAAAGGTATATATTAATCACAAGATCGTGAATAAAAAATACATATAAAATCGGTTAACACATTGTGATTAATACGTACTTCTAATATTTTGTAATTTTACAACTTTAAAAGTAATTAAAAGTTAATTTTACTATTTATCATATATTTATAAAATAAAACAATAAGTTTTTGACGACTTTAAAGCTAATAATTCGATTCATTGAACTTATTAACACTTTTACCTTTTTTATTAAAGGGAAAATTACAAAAGGAAGAAAGGAAATCAAAGTGCAAGGGTGATTAAAAGACCTTTTTTATGTAGCACCGTTAGGTTTTTTTTAATGACTTAAGCGTAAAAGGTTTACATATATGTTGTCTTTAATAAGAGACGTAAAACACTTTTAAAATCTACTTTAGAAAATGGTTAAAACTTGAGGACATGTGAAGTAATGGAATGGTTTTAACTTTTAACCCATCAACATGTTTATGTATCGAAGACACCTCTATACTTTATCCGAGAATTTAAAAGCAATTTATTCATTTTAAACACATTATCTTTTCCACAAATCAACACCTTTTATATCCAAAACATGTATTGTAATAAATTCTTTAGGTTATACAAGTATATACAACCCTTTTACAAGTTTATATGAGTATAAAAAAGTCCCTTATAATATTTTTAAATAACATTTTACAAGTTTATGCACACTTGCTCATCCATGAGGCTTCCCTTCATTCAGTCCGACCGTCCCCATGAAAGTGAAGCCGAAAACTGCCTTGGACGGACCCGTGCAATACCTTGTCTGTGAATCCCGCATTCTACAGAGTGTGCCTATTATTGCACTAGCTAACTGCAAGAGCGTATGAGAGTAAATGTGTAACCTTCCCGAATTGTTGCTTTTAGAAGGATTTTTGTGACTTTAAAGGGCTTACATTAAAAGTTGAAAAGTTTTAACTATACACAAAAAAGAAAATATATATGTAATTTTTGTATTTAAATCGAGTAACCGTATATTATGACTTATGAGATATCGGCACCTATTGACACCGTGGTTTAATAAGTCCATCAAAATAAACAATATCCTTTGTTTAAAAGTTTAGCCTACTATAAAAATTGTATAAAGGTCCGGTTCACATTTGATAGTCCAGCCCAGTAATGAGTACTCTGAGTTGAGAGGCTCTCTAAGTGACTATGCTAGACTTGGCATAAAACCCGAATCCGGACCTGACCTGGGTGTTTCTGACCGCGTGTACAAATCAGGTTTCAGTTCTTCAAAGAAAACCATACCCTGGAACCGAACCACACCCACCAGATCCGATTCAACCTCTACCCGGCCAAAAGTTGATAAAAACCCAGCAAAACCGGTTAAAAACCCGACCATATCAGGAGGGTCTGGTTCCAGAAAAATCCCAGTTTGTGCAACTCTAGACTATGCCATAATTTGTATTTGTTATTCAGAAGTGTACAAAAGTTTTTTACTCTTCTTTTCTTTTTTTACGGCAAATCTACCCTACTCATACTCTTATATTGCTTCAAACAAACATCCCTTCATGCTCGGATTCGAACCCGGGACCTTCCATCTTTGATAGCTCAATTTTTTTATCATGAAATTCGACTAAGATATATATAATATTTTAAGTTCGTGTATCTTCGGTTACTGTTTAAAATAACAAACACGAGCAAACTCATTTATTAACAAACCACACAAACATAATAATTTGTTCATTAATTTATGTACTTGTGCTCATATTAGTTATTTAACACTACTTAAAACAAACGAAATTTATAATGAATCAAACGTACTACTTTTTTTTTAATCAAGTTAAAATGTTTAGCGACAAAATAGCAATCACTAGAAAACAACGTGACACGTAATGTTGTGTAACCAAGGGAGAAGCTTGTATTGTGGTCTGGGTTGGCTCCGGTCACCCTCGTTATTTTCTCAGCAGTGTAAACAAATGTGCGGGCCTTGAAATCAGCCCATTAATCCATTAAGCTTCCAGCCCATAAGTCAGGTCCAAGCAACAAGCAAAGGTGTTACAAACGAGCATAATTAGGAATAAAAATCCGTAACAACGATATTGCGAATTTGCGTATGTAACAAGCCGTGACACGCTGATATAATTTGAAATCAACCTTCAATATACTTGTCTTATTAGGTAAATATGAGACAAAAATATGTCATACTAGCTAGTAGCTTCAAAATACAAAAAAAAAAAAATTAATGTTTGATCAGTTTCCATTATATTCGTTAAAGCAACTTAACTAAAAACCAAAAAAGTAAAAAAAAAACAAAGTCGACCAACCAATACGTGCTACACCAAAGTTTTAAATTATATATTGTAATTGTAGTAAATTAGTAATAGTAATACTGTAATACTCCTTTATTAAAGAGTATTTTATATATTTAAAAGAAAAAGTTTCGCCGCCCACTTCCTTTTGTCGTTGATGCAAGATAATCATCAAAATGTAACAACCTTAATTCGTGAGTGAGTGAACACAAGGATTTTGACTGTGACTGTTACTATAAAGTTTTAAATTAGTTTTAGCTCAACTGATATTGAATGAGAAAATAAAGATTTGAGTTGGAGGCAACAATGTCTCAAATTCGAATTTGATTCCAATCAGGTTTTATTACAATGGCCTTCCAGCGACTGGTTTTCTGGAACAGGAGACGATGGACTTGGGCTATCCAACGATGTCTGCGATCATAGGCGTATGAGGTTTTCTTTTGTCATTGGGTTGCCTCGGGTAAACGAGCTTTATTCATTGGTCATAAAAAAGGGAAACATTTATATTGTTTTTGAAAATAAAAAATAACTAGTTAGTAGTTACTTGGATGAGGAACTTATTATATAGAGTTGATCCTCCATCTCCGAAGAGCATCTTAAAATGGAATAATTGGGTTCCATGAAGGTGAACGCTATTGTTTGGCGGGCCGTTTAGAACCGCCTTCCAACAAGCGATACTCTAATAACAAGAAATATCTTTTTTGGTCCGTATGTGTGTAGTAATTGTTTTGCGGCAGAGGACTCAGCGGACCATATTTTTACATCTTGCTATGTCGCGACTATGGTGTGGCAAAGTATTAGAAAGTGGTGCGGTATTCAACTTTTTCATGTTAAAGGAGTTCAAGACTTAATCGAGGTTGTAAAACAAATTCCAGGCGTGGCCCATAAAAGAAAAATAGTCTCTTTCATCGTTATGGTGGCCATTTGGTGCTTATGGAATGTTAGAAGCGGATACATTTTCGAATACAAGCCGGTGAAGATAGTCAAAGTGCTTGGAGACATAAAGGTTTTGGGTTTTTTATGGATTAAAAATAGAGTAGATGCATCAATCTAGATTGAGATATGTGGAAATCTTTAGTTATGTAACTCAATTCCAGTTTTGTTCTTGGTGCCGGTCATTGCTACCGTCTCAGTAGAAATGGTTTGGACTTAGTTTTAATGAACGTTGTTAAAAAAAAGTTAGTAGTTACACAGTAAGGTACAAGTAAAAAAAACCATATATACAAAAATAAAGTCATTTCACTAAAACTCAACATACCAAAAAAATACAACATAAGCAAAATTCCGCATAATATCCCGATCAACACCCTCCAAATCAACGCCCATTTAAAAACCTCATGCTCGTATTCCACGAAAAGTAAATACACAATAATAATACCTACCAAAACTCCGTACAACACGACCGAAATTCCCATTCCCACACTCTTCTTACCACTCGCGAGAGCCTTACCTTTCTTCAAAGCTTTAAATCCATGAATCTTTTCGAGAACAGTAATAACACTAGCCAGTTGGCAAATAACTGTCAAGTAGAAAAACCCATACGCGTATAATATCGAGACAATAATTAAAAGCACTAAGCCAAAACTTACATAATCGAATATAATAGGTTTTATAACGCCCATAACAATATTACTAATAACATCATAGATGAATTGCACGATGTATATGAATATGAACGTGACACAAAGTCGTCTCCATACTTTCGAAATGACTTTAATAACGTCACGAAAGCATACTTCACGATTGGTGTAGATGGAGGCGATGGTGAAAACAACTGCGGTAGTGGAGAGTGTAGAAAAGATGGTTAGGAATATAAAGTACGCAAATGTGAATAACGCGTAGTAGAACCATTCCATAGTGGTTGCTCCATGTGAAACATTCGTGTCGAGTGGTAATAAGTTGTTTTGGAATCTCCAAAAGTGGTGATGTGAAATTTCCATGTGGATTATGAAGGTTATTGCGAGTGGTAGGATGAACGCCAGAGTGATTTGTGAGAAGATCTTTTTACGTGTGAAAATCGTTTTGAATGACTGTTTAAATATGCCGAAGAATCCGACGTTTTTCATGTCTTCTTCGGTTCGATCCATGGCTATTGATGGTGAATTGAGAGATTGTTTGAAGATGAAGTTGTAAGGTGTGACAAATTTTGATCATGTATAATGGGATTTTTGTAACTTTATACTGTGCTACTTTAAAGATAGTTGGTCCTCAAGAAATTAAGTGTCCACTTACAGAGTTACAATATAATATTTATATAAACAGTTCAAAGATTGACATTGTAAAATGACAAATAATGGGTTTTTTTTTATTTAAAAACAAAACCTCGTATCAAGTAGGATTTGGTATGTAATGAGTCGAGCATAAAGATAAACCTTACTGAAAGACAAACTTTTTTTATGATAAAGAAAGTTATGTAGTTTTTGGTACGTAAAAATCATAAAAGGAATGAAGTGATTTATTGTAAGGCTGCGAAAGTTGCTAAACGAACATTAGACGACCGACTAGAGAGTTGGGTGTACTCGGAGTACTCGTCACTTGGACATGGTAAATATAAAGAAAATTAAACTTTTTGAATATTTTATACATGTAAAATATCAAAAGTTTACGAATATTTATAACAAAATAGGTGAATATCAATATAAATAAAAGAATACATTTTTAAATAATAAATCATTTTAAAAGTTGCTAATCATTAACTAAAACAGTGATATGTTTTACTATTGTAAGTCAAAATTGGTTCAAGTTCACCGATTAGATGTGATTATGGCTGAGGTTGACCACCTTTAATCGATTTTTAGTAACTAGGCGGAGTTAAAGAAACTTGCATCAGCCACATACCTTGTAGCGACTACTCGGGTAGTACTTGGCCTTATAAACCTACTTTTACAACATTGAATTTCAATATGAGTGAATGATAAAAGTGATGTTTGGTTGCTCAATTGAATGGAATCAACAATTGCACATAGAATCTCATTCCACAAAACTATTTCTTCTCACGCTCTTTTTTTCTTTTCATTTAATTCTTTTTTCACCATACTTTCTCAACGGTACCACCCTACCCACCACCACCATCGCCACCAGCCGTCACATCAGCTGCCACGTCACATTCGAAACTTTTTTAAAAACACATATTTCTTCTACACCATCAAACATTCACAAACCCCATTAATCTATATTATTTAATAAATAAAACTTTCTAATGCCACATGTCATCACTATGTTGATCCTTACAAATATTTCCCTCCTCTCTCTCATATTAATTACATTTCTCTTTTTAATATTTCATTTTCAATTTTTAATAATTTCATCATAATTTAAAAGAATTAATGCCATCATAAATATGTTAATTAGTTTAATATAAAATATATTGCATTAGTTATTAATATTAGATTTTTATAAGTAACAAATACGAAACGGGTGAGTTTCTTTAGCCGGTTAAAGTATCAAACATTGTTCATGTCAAAACAATTTAAGATTAGAGTGAGTTTTGGTCAACGAGTTGGTTTAAAAAAGTAGTTATTCACAATTAAGTTTTGATATAGAAAATAAATTAAATAATTTATGATTTATGAATTTACTAACTTTTTATTTCCAAATTGCGTAATGTGTAATTATTTTATCGTATAATATATCTTTATATATGTGATATATTTTTTTTGTATTTCACATTATATTATTATTTTAAAAAAATTACTTATTCTAACTCGTGTATCACACGAGTAAATAACCTAATACATAATATATACATACATAATAAATGAATATGAGAAGTGATAGTGGGGCCCAATAAAGGAAGTCCGTTGCGGGTTTGTGGATTCATAATTTACATCCAAACCAACCCCACAATGCAATGTCGTCGACCACATGGAATGCCTTGAATTCGGGCACCTCCATGAAAGTTGTGATGGAGGTCAAGGCCGACCATAAGGTAGTGCGAGCTGATTGTCTGATACATGTAATTATCAGGGGTCAAACTTTTTATACATAATACTTTTTATATATTTTTTAGAAACAAATTATAAAATAGATACTAATCATAATTATCTTAAAAATATTTGGCCCAAAACTCTTTTTTATTCATAATCTAGTTAAGCTATTGAGCCTAACTAAAACTTAATAACTATAAAAATAAAAATTAAATTACTCATTTGGATCTACGGACCTTCTTTATTTCGATTCAAACAAGGTATTTAAATCGTCGAATGTGCTCTAAGATTACCGAATATAGTAATGAGATGATAGTTAAAGATTTAGATTTGTTCTTAAATAACTTTTAAATATCCTTTTTTGTTTTAATTATAGCATAAAATCGTTAATTTTAATTACATTAAATAAATTATAATATAACTTTTACAATTTTTATAAAGTTGCGTTTTAAATTTGTTTTGATAGAATGTGATTCTAATCAATGCGCCTGACCACTTACAACTATGTATATTTTCTTTTCAAAACACCAAAGGGTCGCACAACGAAATCCCCTAGCAAACAGATCATTATTTCGTCCAAAGAACATAATAAGGTAACCTCGCCCACCCATTCTCACTCAAGAAGAAACATTGGCTCAACCAAGACGAAATGCTCTAGGTAAGACTCGAACCACAACCTCTTATAAGAAAAGTCACGAGACTACCACCAGACCGCTTGGACCTTGATTAAAACAACTTATCTAACCGGGTGACCAGGTCAATATGAAACACTCATGTTTGCAAAAAGACATAATTACCCTCAATAAATTCATATAGGTAGATGGATGACGTACCAACTAGATATTACATCTCAATAGAGGTACACATATCGGTTTAAAACTCAAAACCGGTTTGGGTTGAAACCGGTTTGGTTTGGTCCACAAAAGTCAAAACCAGTTTATGACCGGTTTCGGTTCGGGTTGAAACCGGTTTCTTGACTATGTACGATCGGGTCCTGTTCGGGTTTGATCGGTTTTGGATCGGGTTTTGTCCGGTTTTTGCTCGTTTTTGACCGGTTTCGGTTCGGTTAACTGGTTTGGAACCTGTTTTGGTGGAGAAAACTCAAATCGGTTCCGAATCTACGGTTTCAATCGGTTCCAAACCGACTTCTAAATAATCGGTTTCGGTTCAAATTTCAGATCTGTTCAGTTAACCGGTGTATTTGCCCCCTCTACATCTCAATACTGTTTATAAATATAAATATGAATAAATTTTCATTTGTACAATAACCACTTTAATAAAAAATAATAATAATTAAATCCAAACAAAGATCAAACAATACGTCAATATCCAATTTAAAATCATTCCACTAAATCTAGATACCCTTGGTAAGAAAACAAAGCCCCAATTGCCCAACTGGTCACACCGAGTACAAGAACATAAGCAAAATGTACAACTCAACAAGCATATCAATCAAACCTGTTGATCCTGATTTTGAGTTCTTCCCAATTGAATCTCCTCACCAGATCTAGGATACACCACCGTCTCGGTCGCATAAGCCGCTAAAAACGTCGATAAACCCATCTTATCAATCGCTTCCCGATGATACGACTTGCAAACCAGATACAGAACCGTCTGAACCACAATAACCAACAATAACAACCCCAAAAACAAAACCCCGCATAATATCCCCACCAACACCCTCGAAATCAACGCCCAATTAAAAGCATCATCCCCAAATTCCACAAACAATACATACACAATAACCAACCCCACGAAAAGCACAGACAACACGAACGTAATTCCCATCCCCACACTTTTCTTTCCGCTCACCAGAGCTTTACCTTTTTTCAAAGCGTCAAATCCTCTAACATCTTCTAGCACAGTAACAACACTCGCCAGTTGACAAATAACCGTCAGGTATAAAAGTGGAAATATTAACAATATCAGGATAATAATCATGACCACTAGACTGACGCTAGTAAAACCTAGTACAGCTCTGGCAATAGCCATAATAATACTAACCATCACATCAAACACAACTTGTGCTATATAAATGCATATAAAAGTTATCGAAACTCGCTTCCATACCTTTGGAATACATTTAGTCACGTCACGAAATGTTATGTCACGATTAGTGTAAATAGAAGCGACACTGAATACCACAACAATAATGGACAGGACAGAGAATATTGTAACAAAGATAAAGGACGCTAGTGAGAATAATAAGTAGTATAACCATTCTAAGGCATTCGCTTCACTCGTGTCGTTGGTATCGTAAGGTAATGAATTGTTATGGATCCTCCAAAAATGGTGATACGAAATTTCGTAGTGAATTATTAAAATTGTTGCGAGTGGCACGATAAAGGCTAGAGTGATTAATGAGAAGATCCTTTTGTACGAGAATATTGCTTTGAATGACTGGTTGAATATGCCGAAAAACCCGACATGTTTCATGTCATCCTCGGTTCGATTCATGGTGGTTTTTGATGGATTGAGATATTTGTGAAGATGAAGTTGTGTTGTTTTTAAGGTGAGGATGTAAAGGTGTGAAATGTGGATAGAAGTATTGAGGATATTTTTGAATATGTTCATATGGACAAGTTGTGATGTTAATTTATTTATGACAATGGTCCTACTTTGCTTTTTTAATAATTGACAAGATATTTCGTTGCAAGTTTCCATCTTGAATTAAATATCTTTTTTTTTTAATAAAAATATGCCTTAAAAGATAAGTAATGGATTTTCTAAAATTACACCATTTGATATATATGGGTGAGGAAAATCTAACCTTAACCAAAAACCGATGAAATCGAACTGCAATTAATGAAAAATTGTTTACGGTTTGTTTGTGGACCCTTGGTTAACCAAAAGAAAACCGAACCACGCGTATTTTCGTATATCTATAGTTTTTGTACCTTCATTTTTATATATTTTTTGTGTTTCTATCTTCATTTGACTTATTTCATGTACTTATACTTTAATTTTACGTATTTTTAAACAAAAAGTGGTTGGCTCAACATTTTAAAAAGTTTTAAAATTTAACCCAAGTTTAGTTTTGGTTATTAACGGTATCGAATCGAAGTTCGACGCACTAACCTATAATAACCGAACCAATTTCCGTTAATGGATTTTTCATAAACAGAAAATCAGTTTTGGTTATATATAAAAGATAAAAGCCGAACCGAACCGATTTTGCTCACCCCTAGCGTTAGATATTTTTTATCTATTTTTTTAAAATATTTATATTTATATTTTCCTCCAACCTATGGATATGTCTTCAAAGATATGGAAAGTGAGTCAACATTATTTATTTATAGCAAACTAGCAATGATGGGTATCGAATACAAGTGGATGGATAGTCAAACAAGCCACGATCGGAATATATGCCTAACATTTCTCTCGTTATTATCTTTCTTATTTTAAGTTAGATTTCGTGTACTAAAACCTTTATAGATAGAAAATATATTATATATATTAATGATTAGAAATAATATGTTAAATTAATATACGGTGATATGATATTATGATGAATCGTATTAACATGTTCAAGTCTAGCTATATGGTAGGAATTAGTATCCAATCACACATTTAAATCCATTACTAACCATAAATGTAACATTTATAGAGTTGAATACTGTTTTATTTTATGTTGTTTTGACAAAAGAAAATACGGTTTCAATATTTTTTTTTTCTTTTTCACCATAGACAATCTATGGTTTCATTGGCTCTAGGGTCATCCAAGTGAAGCAATGGCTTTAGGGCTCCACATTTTGAAGACAATATTGTAAAAATCGTTAGTCAGTAGTCGGGTGGTGAGGTGGAAACTAGCGATTTAATCGGGATTAATCGAGATTAATCGGGATTAATTGGATAAGACTTTAATGTATATATTTCAGTTTTATATGTACATGCACACATTCTTATATGTAATTTTTAGTTTTATACATACCAAACATATTTTCGGCGAAAAGTAGCTGAAATCTCGCCGGGAGCCATTGATTTTGGCCGGAATCTCGCCGGAAACAGCTGATTTTGGTCGGAATCTCGCCCGAAACCACTGATTATGGCTGGATTTGACCGTTGACCGATTAATTAACCGACTAGCCAAAAAATAATCAGTGAAGTGGGAATTAGCGATTAATCAGAGATTAATCCATGACTAGTCGGGATTTTATGCAACAATGTTTGAAGGCCTCCAATTGTTTCTAACACCTAAATTAAAAAGGAAAATAATTCATAGGGCAATAAATTAGCCTTCACCAAATAAGCAATTTACGTGTATTCCCTTTTCAAGTTCTCATATAAACTGAAAAAAACTGAATAGACTGATTCAATAAATATATTTACTTACTTACTGCCAATAACATTTGACTGACTAATCAACATAATAAAAGCTACATTTACACGAGTCCATATAAATAGACACCAACCTCATAAGTTACACTCAAACTACATGCTTTCAAAATGTCAAAAACATACCTTATACAATTTTATTGCATAACAATTCTCATATTTTCAACTTCCATTATTTGTTTTGAGGTCTCGCTTTGCGACCAAACCCCTTTCGCGGAGTTATGCAATCTTATCATTGGTCCTGAGTTTGAGTCTCCCGACTCTAGCATCAAGGTGTCAGCGAGTAAAACTCGAGAAGCCCTCAAACACTTATTGGCTACATCATATAACGCGTTTGATGTCCAAGACAAGACAAGTTTAATGGATTGCCTAGAGCTTTATGATGATGTCATAAACCATCTAAATCTCAAAACAAGTTATATGAGCGCGCATGGTTTAAAACGATGGTTAAGTGCAACTATAATTAACCATTACACATGCCTAAAAGGCTTCACATACTTCAACTTCTCAAAGTTATTTGAAGATATGGAAGTTGAACACAAACTTGTGGCTAGTAAGTTGGCTAGCCATTTATTCACAATAAACCATGATGGATCGGTTCAAGTAACCGAAGAAGGTGATACAATACAACCAAATTTGGTGGTGGCTCAAGATGGCTCCGGTCATTTTACTACAATCACCGAAGCCATCAAAGAAGCAGACAATCAAAGAAGTGAAAGTGTAACAGAAATACAATTAGGTGCAAATAGATTTATTATATACGTGAAAGCTGGTGTTTATAATGAAAACATCATAATCAACAAATCCCTTACCAACTTAATGCTCATTGGAGATGGCATTGATGCTACCGTTATAACAAGTGATAAAAATGTTCGTGACAACGTATTAACCAACGACACTGCAACCGTTCGTAAGTTTCCAATTGTTTAATTTTTCCATTGTCATTAATCATATTATTATTCGTTTATTTTGTGTTTTGTTACCTTATATGTAGAGGTTTGGGGGCAGGGCTTTGTTGGTGTCCGAATAACATTTGAGAACACCGCGGGTCCCGATAAGCAACAAGCCATCGCAGTTCTATCGGCCTCGGATCTCTCGAGTTTCTACCAATGTAGCTTCAAAGGGTACCAAGATACCTTATGTCTCTCCGAAAACAAACAGTTTTTGCATGAATGTGACATATACGGAACAGTTGATATTATATTTGGTGACGCGACTGCAGTCCTCCAAGATTGCAACATTTATGTCCGAACACCAGTGCTAGGGCAAGAAAACACTATAACCGCTCAAGGAAGAGATAGTTCAACATTTATGTTGAACACCAGTGCTAGGGCAAGAAAACACTATAACCGCCAAGATTGCAACATTTATGTCCGAACACCAGTGCTAGGGCAAGAAAACACTATAACCGCTCAAGGAAGAGAGAGTTCAACTTCCACAACCGGATTTGTTATACAAAATTCTAAAATCATCCGTGCACCGGACTTCAATCCAACTAGCGGGTTGGTGAAGACGTATCTAGGGCGCCCTTGGAGGGATTAGTCGAAGGTGGTGTACCTAAAGTGTGATTTTGGTGACGTGATCGATCCCGAAGGGTGGTTGCCATTTATGGATAATACTGCCTTTGACAGGTTGTATTATGCGGAATACATGAACACGGGAGAGAGTGATGATACGAATCGTAGGATAAAATGGCCCGGATATCATGTTTTGAGGACCGAAGAGGAATGTAAGGCCCCGAACCCGGTAGCCCTACTTTAACGTCGGATTTACTCATAAACACAGTTTTGCAATCAGAGTTAATTAAAACTTCCGCGGAAACGTTTACTTGAAGCATTAGATACAAAACATTCAATATCTTCTTTGATACTGTAAAACAAATCATTATATTTAAAACATCTTTTCTTCCATTTTAAGATGCCAGCCGTTCAATCCAATCCATGTGCCATCCTCATGCTAGTTCTTTGGTCTGATCACCTGCGTGCATACTAAAAGTCAGCTACGCTGAGTGAGTTCTAGTTAATCAAGCAACTTATCATACAACCACTACATGCATCATATACGTATTCGCAGACACGTAGTCCACTATCTAACCTGCTTACATTACCACTTAGCCTCTTATTTACGCCTACCACTTTGCCACCTTTCCACTTTAATAACGTATAACGTTATGCCACTTTGCCACTTTAATAACGTATAACGTTATGCCACTTTGCCACTTTAATAACATAAAACGTTATGCCACTTTGCCACTTTAATAACGAAGGCACGTATATGCTTACCCTACCACGTACTATCGTTATGCCACTAACACTCTTACTAGACTCTTGCCACTTCTAACACGCTCTACCTCTACTTGTCTACAACACGCTTCATATCATTTACATAATAAGCAAGTCACATCAACAATCATACACACATAATAACGACGGCACGTACAGGCTTTCCCTATCACGCGCTCACATTATGCCACTAACACCCTTACTAGACTATTGCCACTTCTAACACACGCTACCTCTACCTGCCTATATCACACTTCATATCAGTTCAGTATTTACGTAATAAACAAGTCACATCATAACATTCATACACACTATCAACCACTTGGAATTTACTACCCTTGGCGATACGTGCAATATCCGAAGATCGTTCACGTACCGACAAGCATTATAAAATATATACCTCGTATAACATCTATAGCATACACTTACCACTTAAGGTAAGTGTATTCACACTTCACATCGAGTATGCACACAGCCCCGAAAACATAACAAGGAAATGGGGCTAGAAACTCACCTGAACTCTGCTTCTTCCTCCGATAGTTGTAAATCCCTTCTTTAACTGAGCTCGGCTGACTGTATAAGTTACACGTATCAATACTCGTCTGATTTAATCTGGTGGCCTAGTATTAGATTACTTTTACTTATCGTTTTAATTTATTTTCTAATCGAACTTGACTCTAGGCGAAGTTAAACCTTAGGCGAACTTAGCTTTAGGCGAAGTTGTCATCAGGCGAACTTAGCTTTAGGCGAAGTTGTCATCAGGCGAACTTAGCTTTTAGGCGAAGTTGTCATCAGGCGAACTTAGCTTTTAGGCGAAGTTGTCATCAGGCGAACTTAGCTTTTAGGCGAAGTTGTCATCAGGCGAACTTAGCTTGCAGGCGAAGTTGTCATCAGGCGAACTTAGCTTTGCAGGCGAAGTTCATCAGGCGAACTTAGCTTGCAGGCGAAGTTGTCGGCCGCAGCTACTGTTCGTTCTTAAATCCTTCGTTTCTTAACCAAATAACTCGATTTAGGTATCCAAGGAATCGTCTGACCAGCGCCTACAAACCCCAACCATCAAATCGACCTAACATCAATTTTTAAAGGGTGCGATTTAGGCATATAGGTTACGGGTTCTTTTATCAATCGATTAACCCATCAAATCATAACCATTTTCAGTAAGTTTAGCTTTGTTGGATTCGTTTTTACCATACAAACACAGATCTATCATTTCTATACTAATCCAAACCTAAACGAACAAGTTCTCGATATAAACGTACCGTAAATGAGTCGAACTACGAACACGAGCTGGTCTTGTTGCTTTGGTTCGTCACGACGATCTAGCACCAACAAGCTCGGGTCCTCGCCTTTGGATCTTGGTTCGGGTCGTGTGTGTTTTGGGTGTGTAGAGATTAGGATGGATAAATGGATGGAATGGAAAGGATTGGGGTTTAAGAGGGTATTTATACTCTCTTAAGCCCATGGGCCGAAGGCCCATATTTTCTTTTGGTCCCTATCTAATCCCATCTAATTACCCTACTAAGTCTTCATATTTTGCTATTATTATTATCGTCCCACTAACTCGTTTATTTCACCCGACAAAATAATATATTAAATATTACTTTAGAAATTTCGGGATGTTACAAGGAAGCTACGCAGTTTTCGGTTGATACTTTCTTGTCAGGAGAGTCATGGCTTCCTAGAACTGGAGTGCCATTTATGCATTAATGTTTAACTGTTTCAAAGATTAACAGATGTAGGGAAATAGTTAGGTTTTTAGTATTTGTTCTTAATGTATGTGAAAGATTTGGAAAGTTGTTTTCAGTTTTTATGACAGCTAGCTGTTAAATCTTTATCATTTGGAAAGACAAAACTTTATATTAAACTTTGGTAGTATTATGCCAAAGACCCTTTGGTTGAAAAGTGGCATATTTATGCTTTTAATTCATTTTTGATAGAAGATTATGCATCAAATGTTCGAAATAGTTTGATAAGAAAAAAACATATATAGCACATGAAATGTGTGAAAAACTAAAAGAAAATACAAAAAAGAACCTTGGGACATGGCAATGTATGTGATATTATGACACATGTTCGTGTAATATATAAAGTTAAGAAACTTCAATACATTGTTAAGAGATTTCTTTATGTGTTTGATTAGAGATCTTTAACGGGGTATTATTAGTAAAATACTTAAATGAAAAGCATTAGGAAATACCATAACTGTAATAGAATTAAGAATAAGATTTAATTTTTTTGTTATATTTACTTTATCAAGAGTTTTCACATTATTAAATTTAACAGAAAAAAAAAATGGATGAGGCAAGCATTAAAGATAGGAAGAGTTACAAAACTTAAAAAACATATCATGATATGTCAAAAGATTCCTTTTTCTTTTTGACAGAAAGAGTTTAACATGCCAAACCACATTAACCAAAAACATAATTTACTCAAATAATAACATGTAGTTATATATAGTAAAATAAAAAGGGTTAAACGGATTTTGTTTTAAGTTTAGCCCAAATGTGATGATTTTATTTATTTATTTATTTATTTTTGGGGGGGGGGGGGGGTGTTAAGCGGGTTGTGCTTGCGGGTTCAATTGACCCGAACTCGAATCTGAAAGAGATAGACATGTGAACCCGAACACGATACAAAATTTGACGTGTTAATCTAAGCATGACCCGATTAGCCCAAAAGTTTCTTATTTTATAATTATAAAATCTTATGCAAATTTTAGCATAAAATACCCATCCAATTTATTTTGTTACATAAAAAACTTTAAAAAAAACTAAAATTAAAAATAAATGGGTGAACCCACCCGTTTGGCTAAATGGGTTTGCGGGTTCAACCTAAAACTAGCTCGAGCATGTTTATGTCAAACCCAAGCCCACAAGTTTCATGTTAGGTTTGGGTCATGTTTTGTTAAACCCAAACCCGTGAATTTCGTGTTAGGTTTGTAAGTTGTTTTTTTAGGGGCGGAAAAAGTTGACACACTCGAAACACAATCCAAATCCGGCATGAAACATACATGCTTTGGGTCGGTTCAGGTCGACCCATTTTGAAGACAAGTCGGGTTCAGGTTGACATATTTATTTTTTTGTTTTATCCGTTTTCCCAATTTGTCAATAAATGCACTTGCAATTTACTATTGATTTTCAAAAATTTTAATATATATACATATATATATATTTAAAAAAAATACGTATTACTCATTTACTTTACCAACTCTAATAATATCCTTTGTTTTAATGATAAATGAGACAAATGGAATTGTAGTATTTAACCAGGCCCACTTTTACCTAAGGATATTTTATCCCCACTTAAAAATCCCATAATTGTTACTCCTCATGGGATTCCCAAATTTTGTATTCATTTTAATGCAAATAGGAAACTAACCTGCTCGTTAGCAGGGGATGCTATATCATGTACTGGCATCATTATAAAGTTGAAGGAGTCGAATGCAGTGATAGAAAATCCTTAAAGTCCCCAACCTTTTCCATAATTGTTCTTAACAAAACATTTACGCTCTTTACGATTTTCGCTTCTTGTATCACACCCAACTATCAACATTGCGTGATCAGGTTCAGGCTTGTCTTTTTTCACTTCTTTAGGTGGCGGCTTTCTAACATTCGCGGGTAGATGAAAAGGGCAGGGCCGGCTCCGAGAAAGCAAAAAAAAAAAAAAAAAAGTGGGCCGAAGGCGATAATTTTTTTGGCCTTTAAATAAAAAGAGTTTTTTGTTGGATTTAAACAATTTGATTTTTATATGAGTTTACTTGGTTATAATTGAGTTGTGTAAAAATATATAAAAATATGATTAAACATGTCTCAAATGAGAGTAAAACCCATAACCTTTGGGTTGGGAGTAATACCCTCTTGCCACTAGACCAGCTATTGGTTATGTAATTGAGTTTAAACACTAAATGTACATATTGTTTTAATAAAAATACATATAATTTATAAAAAAAATTCAGGCTAGTGGGTGCCGGGCCTGTGGCTGTCCACTACCCGGCCACACCTTATGGCCGACCCTGGAAAAGGCATCCCACTTATAGCTATATTCTTTGCAGTATCTTTATCTAAAAAAGTCTCTCATGTACCTGGTACATAGTATTAGGTATTTGGGTCCTTCAGGACCAAAATTCTCAAGTATAGCATCTCGAATTTCATCAATCTCCTCAAAATACTCCAAGTCTGTAATATAGTGTTTGTCACGCTCTAGGTTTTCATGGCGGTTTTTATCCCACCCTCCCCTCTTGACTCTTGTAAAAGTGTATGTATCGACGCATTGCATTCCAACATTGACACAGAAATCTTGGAATGCGAAAGGAGTATTAATTTCGGCATCGATAAGCGGTTGTGGTGAGATTACGACATGAGGACCATCTGTGTTGTCGATCCTCAAGAGGATGGTGATCATGTCGGCTGTTGCAATAGCCATGCAACTCCCTTCACTCTTTTGGTTAGAAACCTTGTTGATGAAGTCTTCCTCGATTCGAAATTTTGTCATGATATTTATCCTGTAACATAAGAAAACAATATAGTTTAGCAATTTTCACTTATATTAAAGAAAACGAAACATAAAGTTCCATTACAGGAGAAATAATAGCTAAACGAATAGTTAGGAGATGCACATGTAAAAACTTATTATTTTAGGAGCTAGGTTTTCAATATATACAATACATTTGAAGGTTGAACAACAAGCAAGCATCGATCGGTCTATGGGTGGTGGAGAGGCTACAAAATGAGTGATTTGCGCCCCTATCGCTCATTTATCACCTCATGTTTACACCCACTACGGCTAGTCTCATCAGTTGAAACAACAGAAGTAAGAAATCCATATTGATTGACAATGTGTTTAAGTTGTGTAGCAATAGTAAGTTCATAACGACTAGTGAAATGGAATCGGTTTAGCATCTGCAAAAATGTGTCGACACACCAATCAGTCTCGTCTGATCCCAATTATCTCAGTTAGGCACACACTAATCAATCTCGTAACAAACACAAATGTGTTGACAAGAAGGTTACGGAATACTATTTTTGTGAAAAACCAAAGAATACTAAAGGCGGAATCAATAGTATTCAACTTATTGCTTAACGGACAGAAATGTAACACACACACAAAAGTAACTCAAAAGATTTCCACTAATATTATGAGAGATACAATGAAAATCAGTTAGGGTTTATAGGTGGAATGTATGAATTTGTAACAACTTTTCCATACAAAGATATTCTTTTTAGGAAAGAGACAGCTGTCAAATCACAATATTCTCTCTATGTCCGTTGTCATAGGCGTGCCCTAAAGTTTCCTTAAATAGTACTCAACTTATTGCTTAGCGGATAGAAATGTAACACACACAAAAAGTAACTCAAAAAATTTCCGTTAATATTATGATTATGAGGGATATACAATGAAAATCAGTTAGAGTTTCTAGGTGGAATGTATGAATTTGTAACAACTTTTCCGTACAAAAATATTCTTTTTAGGAAAGAGGCAACTGTCAAATCACAATATTCTCTCTATGTCCGTTGTCATAGGTGTGCCCTAAAGTTTCTTTAAATAGGCACACCTAACATCTTCTAGAAACCCTAATGATTATTACTTAACATATTCAAACGTATTACAAAATATTACAAGTGTAAACAGGTTTTCGAGTAAGCTTGAAAGCTTTTGTCCTTGTCAAGCAAAAGCAAACCTGGTAATCATTAAGTGTGCTTGGAACATTACTTACTTAGGATATTTTCCTTAGAAAATATCTTTCAAGCAGACTTCAATCTTCATGATAATCTTCATGATTTTTATTCTCTTGAGATAAATTACAAGTTACACACCTCCCTAGCTATGGATGTATCAATCCAAACATGTTGCTAGTGCCGGCTCCGAGAAAGAAAAAAAATATTTGGGCTAAAGGCGAATAATTTTTTGGACCTTAAGTGAAAGGAGTTTTTTTTGTTAGGTTTAAACAATTTAATTTTTATATGGGTTTACTTGTTTATAATTGGGTTGTGTAAAAAACTTTTGTATAAAAATATGATTAAACATGTTTCAAATGGGAGTATAACCCATAACCTTTGGGTTGGGAGTAGTACCACGTTGCCACTAAATGAAGCTAATGGATATGGGTGTTCATCGGATCGGATAACGGATTATTCGGGTTATTCGTTCGGGTTATTCGGATTTGAAAATTTGTAGACCCTATCCGAAATCCGATCCAATCCGAATTAGGAATATTCCTATCCGATCCGAATCTATCCGAATTCAATTCGGATCGGATTCGGATAATATCCGAATAATCCGACATTATCCGAATAATCCGAAATAAAGCTAAAAAAAATTTCTATTTTTTTGTTCCTAACATTTAATAGTTTAGAACCACAATAAACATACAAACCGGAAAATACAAATTACTCTTAACATAAATTTAAAGTTTAAACTTCAAATATAGTCTAAAATATATACCAAACCGGAAAATACCAATAAAAACATGTTTTTATTCAGATTAATCGGATATCCGAATAATCCGAACAATCCGAATTTTTTAAAATTCCATATCCGAATCCGATCCGAATCCGAATTACTTATTCGGATATTCGGATTGATCCGATCCGAATATCCGAATAAGAATTCGGATCGGTTTACTTGGGTTTCGGTTTCGGTTCGGATTTCGGTTTTTTTCGGATTTCGGATTTCTTGAACACTCCTACTAATGGATATGCAATTGAGTTCAAACACTAAATATATATATTGTTTTAATAAAAATACATATACTTTAAAAAATTCGGGCTTAGCGAAGTGTCGGGCATGCGGCCGTCGATTACCCGACCACACCTTATGGCCGGCCTTGCACATTGCATTTGCAAATCGATGAGTTTTAATTTCAATTAACGATTCAGCTATTTTTTAAAATAATTTTGAATAGTTAATTACCTTTTCATAATCATTAGTTTAGTCGGTTGGAATGACAAGCTATCATTGTTTTAGAGATATGGTCCGACCCAAACTGAAAAGTAAAACATCAAGTTAAGAAACGAAATTAAAATGAAAGAAACGAAATTAAAATGAAACCATAGTTACGACCAATCAATAAATAAATACTTGTAAAATGGTTATAAAATAATTACTAAAAATAATGTTATATGTCAATGAGCTGGTGGTGAAGTGGTAAGAGAGAAATTTGGTATTTCATATGACCCACGTTCGATTCTTGTCCTCATCATTTAGTTTCGGCTGCAACTGGTGATGATGGGAGACTAGGCGGGTATGTGACGCTCACTAGTTGGATCACTGAACTGAACGAGCTTTATCTCACCACGTTATCGTGCCTTCCGGTGAGTGTCCGCGAGCGTTAGCCTCAGGTGAAGGTTTTCTCCGAATCGAAAGTCGAGTGTATTTCGATGTAGTTAGTTTAGCCAGTAGCCCAATTAGAGAATTCTTTGACAAAAAAAAATAAATAAAATAAAATAATGTTTTAATGGATTTTATTTATTTAAACCAAATAAAACAGATGGGCCTGGGCCTGGGCCGGTAGGGGCTTAAAATAGCATATAAATAGGCAAATAGCCAACCATTTTACTTATACTTTGTTTCGTCATTCAAAATGTAAGGCCCCGTTACCGGTAGCCCTACTTTCGTGTTGGATTTACTCATAAACGCAGTTCTAAATATCAGAGTTAATTAAAACTTTCGCGGAATATAAAAGCTTTCATAAAACATTTCATAACAAAACACGTCTTGTCTTAAAACATCATTTTGTCTTTCAAAATAAACGAAACATTAAACTTAAACGTCTTGAGTCTTCCGATGCCAGCCTCTTATTCAGTGCCACGTGTCTCCTCAAGCGAGCTGCCTCATCCTACTCACCTGCGTGCATACTAAAAGTCAGCTACGCTGAGTGAGTTCTAGTTAATCATACACTATACAATACACATAAACTTATATTCTTTCATTCATACTTTCATACTTTCATACTTTCTTTTGTATTAACTTACTTTCATATCTTACGTTATAAAGAGCATTACGCCCTACATTCCTCGAGTATTATTAGGGCTCGGTACCCTTCTTCCTCGAGTATTATTAGGGCTCGGTACCCTCTTTCCTCGAATATTAGTAGGGTTCGGTTCCCTAGTTCTCGAATATTAGTAGGGTTCGATTCCCTCTTCGTTACCATACATCATACCTCGAGTATTATTAGGGCTCGGTACCCTTTTCGTAACCATACAACCATACATCATACCTCGAGTATTATTAGGGCCCGGTACCCTCTTCGTAACCATACAACCATCCTTTCCTTCTTTTATTAACTTTATCACATTCATACACATAAGCATACATATCCTACTTACCTTATACTTAGCGTTACAACCTGACAGTACGTGCAATATCCGAAGATCGTTCACGTACCGTCAAGCCATCATTCATACATATCACATCATTCACATAAGGCATACACTTATCTCTTAGGATAAGCGTATTAACAAACATATCGAGTATGCACACAGCTCCGAAAACATAACACATAAATGGGGCTAGAAACTCACCTGAATCCTGTTACGATCTCCGTTAATAGTTATCCCTTTCTTCAGTTGTGCACGGCTAACTGTATAATATTTACACGTATCAATTAACTACTACTACTCATGTTGTATTTCTATCTTTATATGACCCACAACGAACGGGGGTCCGGGGGCAGCGCCCCTGGCAGCGGGGTCTAGGGGCGGCAACCCCTAGCAGGGTCCAAGGGGCAGAGCCCCTGGCTAGGGTCGAGCTGCCAGGTCAGCTTGGAAAAATTTTATTTACATTAACTGTCTTAACACATTTTCCATTAGGTTTTTAATTTATTTTCTAAGCGAACTTAACTTTAGGCAAAGTTAAACCTTAAGCGAACTTAGCTTTAGGCGAAGTTATCAGTTAGGCGAACTTGGCCGTAGGCGAAGTTATCAGTTAGGCGAACTTGGCCTTAGGCGAAGTTATCAGTTACGCGAACTTGGCCGTAGGCGAAGTTATCAATTAGGCGAACTTGGCCTTAGGCGAAGTTACCAGTTAGGCGAACTTGGCCTTAGGCGAAGTTACCAGTTAGGCGAACTTGGCCTTAGGCGAAGTTACCAGTTAGGCGAACTTGGCCTTAGGCGAAGTTACCAGTTAGGCGAACTTGGCCGTAGGCGAAGTTAAGCTTTGAAGGCGAATTTAAGCTTTGAAGGCGAAGTTAAGCTTTTGCAGGCGAAGTTATCAGTTTGCAGGCGAAGTTGCCCAGTTCGCAGGCGAAGTTGCCCAGCTCAGCTACGGGTTTGGTTTTTATCAAGCATTTTGGCGATTTTAATACCCTTGTTATGGTTCGACATCACCCACTAACGTTCCCTAACCATTTTCGGTCGTATATATATCCCGTATATACTATAAAGCTTGGATCTTTAAGCTTAAGGACATTCAAAAGGCTAAACGTTCAATAAAACGTAAACTTTAAAGGTCAAGAACATACCTTTTATACGTTCGGTGTGGTCGCGGTTTGCTTGGTTATCTCGTATATAGAAGATCTAATAATGGTTGGCTCGATTTTGGTCTTGGACGTCTCTCTCTCTCTCGGCCGAAATATGGTGTGTGTGTGTTTGGAGTGTGTTAGAGAATAAGATGGAAATAAAATGAGGGTTTAGAGTTTTAGCTTGGTTTAGGGGATATTTATATCCCTTAAAGCCCATGGACCTAAGGCCCATTCTCATTTAACCCATCTCTATTAATCTAAGTCCATGATCCGTTCTTTACTCGATATTAATTAATTAATAACGCGAAATCACTAAACGTAACTTTCTTTATTCAACATTATAAATTTTAGGATTTTACACAAAATTAGGCTTTCGCGATGGTTAGTACTCGTGCCACCAAGGTACTTACTTTATCATATGTGCCTGATAAAAAGCTTAATGAACAAACATGAAGCAAACCAAACTTTGTTCGATTCGCTTACATCCCTAGTTTTGATATATAGTTAGAGCATTGTTGGTTCTAAAATGCGTTTTGGTCCCAAAATCCGATGCGTAAAACGAGGCATTAATTGTCAAAAAAAATACAAATAAATTAGTTATACATAACAATTCTTATACAGTTGATAAGTAATGATCATAAAAACATACTTATAAAACATACATAGTCTTAAAACATAAAAACACATTACTTATAAAACCTACATACATAGTCTTAAAACATAAAAACACGTATTGTTTACAGTGTGCGCATATAATGTAATGTATATACGTGTGGGCTCTCGGGGGCAAAAGTGAAAGTGCACTAATTTTGACGTTATTTTATTAATTTCGTGAAAATAACGTTAAAAGTGATGGAAGGTTAATCAGGTTTCATGTGGTGACGTTGATGGCCGAAAGACAAAGGTACATGCACCGATCAGCGAGTTTCCCAATGGTTGAGTGTTATGTGCCTTATGTCCAAGGCTTGATGCAAAACTACTATCAAGCCGGGGGTCTCACCGGAAGCAGCCTCTCTATTCCTAAAGGGTAGAGGTAAGACTATCTACATCTTACCCTCCTCATACCCTACCATAGCTTTGCTATTGGTGAGATTTACTAAGTACGATGATGATGATGATTAATCCCTGCAATCTTAACAAAATTATTATTATTATTATTATCATTATTATTATTATTATTATTATTATTATTAAGTGTTTGTGTTTTGGAGTATAAAATAACCGATATATGCCAATTTCTATTGCAGCTAGAGGGCAAGTTTGCCAAACTGCGTCTTACACCACCCGAAAGTGATGTTATGGAGAACAGTTGGAAGGCGAAAAAGAAGAGGAGTCGAAAGATCTCATCCATGGATATCGTAACAACACTTTTTATTTTCATATTTATTCGTTAACCGATTCCATCTAAGAATGCATGTTATGTTTTTCACAGGATAAGTCTGCTGTTAAGCCAAGTGATGGTAATATTTCAATTTCAATTCTTTACCTAAAAGTTTAAATAATAATAATAATGCATGCTGCAACATGATTAAATTTTCTAATTGTCTATGCATAATATATATACACGGTGGTTTCTCTCCCAATTCCACTTGATCTATATGAGTTTGTTAAGGAGGCAGTAAAAATCATGAACCGTACGTCCTGACTGGTGCAATGACATGCGCAGTGTTGCAAAAATCCCGACTAGTCACCGATTAATCCCCGATTAATCGTTAGACCCCACTTCACTGATTAATTTTGAGCTAGTCGGCCAATTAATCGGTTAACGGTCAAATCCGGCCAAAATCGACGATTTTCGGCGAGATTCCGACCAAAATCAATGGTTTTCGGCAAGATTCCGACCCAAATCAACTATTTTCGGCGAGATTGCAGCAAAAACTAGTGGTTTCCAGTGAGATTCCATCCAATTTCAGGCCAAAATATATTTGTGTATGTATAAAACTGAAAATTACATATAAAAATGTGTGTGTGTATGTATAAAACTGAAAAATATACATTAAAGTCCGATCCGATTAATCTCGACTAATCCCAATTAATCGCTAGTCCCCACCCCACCGCCCGACTACCGACTAGTGATTTTTGCAACACTGGACATGCGCTCTGTTATTGATTTGGGTTCAGCTGAGTATAAAATTGGTGTCTTATTTCTTTTTTGTTTGTCTCATTACAAATGTTCATTTTTAAAATATATTAGCTAATTTCCAAATTTGCCCTTAAACATACACAACTAACATTAATAAAAAATATTGATGGACCTAAGTTCTAAGGTCATTATTGTTATTTGGTAAGCAAAAAAATTAATCATTCAATCTATCTTAAACTTTGTGTGTTTCAAACATGACACTTTTAATGAGACGGAGGGAGTATTATTATTCTTGAATAATTAATCAACTTCAAGGTTTTTTTTTTTTTTTTTTTGCAGCGAACGTGAGAATGCCAACTTGCTTATTGTCGGCCTTGACAAGGTTTTCACAGATAATGGGATCGAATATATTGTGTAGTGAAGTTTTATATAGTTTCATATTATTGTTTGGTATATCAAAGATTGTATGAAAGATCTATTGTGAATGTAGAGTGACTAGAGTCACCCAACATTGTTATATGAAATGTTTTCAAAATCGATATTTTACATGTACCGAATAGGGTTAAAAAGTGGTATAACCGGTTAAACCGAGTTATATAGTAGGAGGTTTAACCGGTGTTTACCTTATAATTTCTTAGAAATAATATGTTAAATTAATATACGGTGATATGATATTATGATGAATCGTATTAACATGTTCAAGTCTAGCTATATGGTAGGAATTAGTATCCAATCACACATTTAAATCCATTACTAACCATAAATGTAACATTTATAGAGTTGAATACTGTTTTATTTTATGTTTGACAAAAGAAAAACACGGTTTTAATAATTTATTTTCTTTTTCACCATAGACAATCAATGGTTTCATTGGCTCTAGGGTCATCCAAGTGAAGCAATGGTTTTAGGCCTTCACATTTTGAAGACAGTATTGTAAAAGTCGTTAGTCGGTAGTCGGGCGGTGAGGTGGAAACTAGCGATTTAATCGGGATTAATCGAGATTAATCGAGATTAATTGGATAAGACTTTAATGTATATATTTCAGTTTTATATATACATGCACACATTTTTATATGTAATTTTTAGTTTTATACATACACAAACATATTTTCGGCGAAAAGTAGCTGAAATCTCGCCGGAAGCCATTGATTTTGGCCAGAATCTCGCCGGAAACAGCTGATTTTGGTCGGAATCTCGCCCGAAACCTCTGATTATGGCTGGATTTGACCGTTGACCGATTAATTAACCGACAAGCCAAAAAATAATCAGTGAAGTGGGGATTAACGATTAATCAGAGATTAATCCATGACTAGTCGGGATTTTATGCAACAATGTTTGAAGGCCTCTAATTATATCTATATTACATATACTTTTATCTTGACATACACTTTTATTTTTCATTTTTATTTTCTATTCTTGCTTAAGATGAAATTCTAATTGTACATGGAGATTGAAATATATGTTGCTTTAGTAACATATTAATTTGTAACAAATAAATATCAAAATATTGATAAATAATGAGCTAGACGAAATAGTATAGTTAAAAGTTATAAGGTACTTCATATTATTGTTAAAAACTAAATAGTATGTCTAATAAAAGAACTAGAAAATAAAATATTTATTTGTTAATGGTTTATTAAAATATAATTTGTTTAGATGAACATTTAACCGTATTTTTATTACACTTTAAAAATAACTTAAATTTTTTTTATAGAAAATGCCCCATAGGTTTTTCTTTGCTTTAGCCCCCCGAAAGGGTTGAGCCGGCCCAGGGTTTCAACTTTCAACTTGTTTATTTTCCTTTCTGATATTTTCAATCCAACTGTATAACGTCGTCACTCGGTTCATGAGTAGTTTTCAAGCTCGACTCTCTTAAAACTCTCTTTCCTAAGCTCGAACTAGGTATTGACTCGCTTATTATCTATTGATATAAGTTAATTATAACATTTATAGTTAGCATAATACATATCGTTTACTTAATTTATTATAATTTTGTACATAATAACAATTATATATATATATATTTAATATGTTAGATAAAAATTAGATAAATAATAAGCTAGTTTAGGCTCACGAATGGGCTCGGGCTCAACGAATGAAGCCTAGGCTCGGGCTCGACAATGAAGCTTAGACTCGGGCTTGTTTATTAAACAAACTGATTTTTAACCTCAAACAGGTTTTAAGCCTGACTCAATTCAAGTTTTTAGCAAGTCAACTCAAGTAGCTAACGAACATTTGTCGGTTGGTTAATGATACTCTCAATATATATAAATTGAGAAAACAAAAGGAGACCACAAGATAAGGAGAACCAACATGTGTGGTGCTCTAATGCATTGTACAAAATAAAAACCCACTCTTTTCAATTATTCAAACATATACAATCCACCCACTCTTTTCAATTATTCAAACATATACAATCCACACATCAAAAACTTCATCTTGATCAAACGAACATGTACCAAACCACCATGGATCGAACCGAACACGACATGAAACTCGTCGGATTCTTGGGGATCTTCAAACACTCATTCAAAACAATCTTTAAATCTACCAAAATATTCGCTCAAATCGCTCTTACACTAATCCTCCCTCTCGCAATCATCTTCTTAGCTCACATTGAGATCACTAATCGATATTCGATCTTCTCAAGAATCGAAGATGACGAACAATCTTATTCAAGCTACTTGAACATAACAATCACTTGTTGGCTCTACTACATTTTATTCAAAATCGTCTATCTCACTCTCCTTGCTATTTTCTCTGTCCCCTCTACCGCAGCCATAGTCTTCACAATGGCATCGGTCTACACTGACCGAGACGTTGTTTTCAAGAAATTCATGACACTCGTCATCCCGAATATATGGAAAAAATTGTTCATCACTTTTGTAACCATATACTTCACTCTATTTATCTACAACACACTACATGACATCGTCTTGGCTATTACTCAATCTATATTCACCTACGACTCAGTATTACATATTGTTGTTGTGTTTATCATCCAAATTTTATTAATATTTCCGTTTTATACTTGACTGTTGTTTGGCAATTGGCTAGTGTTGTTACTGTTCTAGAAAAGATTCATGGATTTGAAGCTTTAAAGAAAGGTAAACTTCTAGCAAGCGGGAAGAAGATGGTAGGAATGGGAATTGCATTCGTGTTGTACGGATGTTTGTATGGAATATTGATTGTGTACATAACTTGTGTTGAATATGGGGATGAATTATACGGGGATGTGATACGGATCCGGATACGCTTGAAGAACCACCCGACCTTAGTCATACAAGTGTTGAGCCGGTCATAATTCGTGGCTAGCATTGGACCATCGAGTTATTATCAAGACCCATTCCAACCATCTTTTATTTTAAGTATTGTTTAAAATTTAGACTTTATCTTTTCCTTAATTGTTGGGATTTTCTCTATGTTTATCTCTTTACTTTTTCTATTTAACATTGTAATCAGATGTTGGAATGGCATGCAATTTATTTCAAAGAAAGATTATTCTTTTCTCCTTACGAACAGGTTTTTGTTCGGTTTTCTCCTTTCGGCTGACCGAAGGAGGTTTATTCAAGCTAGGGTTTATAGCTTCCACTAATACGAATCCGTATCAAGTGGTATCAACAGCTTCAGGTTCGTCAGGATGTCCGAATAGGAGAGATCGTCGTCAAGAACACCGCAGATTTGCCGCCAGAGGCAACGGTCTTGATCAGCGTGATCCTCGTGACACCGAGATTGAACGACTACAACAACGGATTCGTGATCTCGAATTCAATCAGCACCATGGGTATGACAGGTACGATCCACACGACAGGAACGACCCATCGATTACCGAGACCGTCATCAAGGATGATTATGACAATGACGGCAGATTTGAGAATGTGTTTGCTTGTCGAGCTCGTCACCACGAACCAACGCCACCACCTCCAGTCGATCCGATCAGAGCCTTAGGTATTCGGACCGAAATTCCCGAGTTTGAAGGTCGCATGCAACCAGATGATTTCATCGACTGGCTTCATACAGTCGAACGAATATTTGATCTCCGCCAAGTTCCGGAACACCTAAAGGTAAAACTCGTTGCTATTCGTTTACGTAAATATACTTCTTTATGGTGGGAACATGTTCAGAATAAACGTTATCGGGAGGGTAAACACAAGGTTGAAACGTGGGAAAAGATGAAACGCTTGATGCGTTCCAAGTTAGTCCCCGTAAATCATAAACAAGATTCTTTTCTGGAATACCACAACTTGAAGCAAGCGGCACTTCCTGTAGAGGAATTTATCGTCAAGTTTGAACAATTACGCATGCGGTGCGGTATTGAAGAAGACGAAGAACAAACTATTGCCCGTTTCTTGGGGCCCTTACGTTCGGACATAGCGACTGTCGTTATGTTGCAACAATATTGGTCTTTTTCTGATGTGTGCAGGTTAGCTCAACGAGTGGAGCGTCAACTCGCGGCCAAACCCAAACCCACCACTCGGTTTTCTTCATACAAGCCAGCAACTTCTACGTCTCAATCTTGGGGTGACAACCCTAAGCCGGACTCCACCTTGGATCCACAGCAGCCGTCAGGCCCCGGGAACATCCCGAACCGCTGCTACAAATGTAACGGCATTAGTCACGTGAGGCGAGATTGCCCAAACAAACAATTTGTTGCACTCATTGAAGACACGGTCCCGACCTATGATACCGAGCCAGAACATGATTCAGATGAACTATCCGAAGTCCTCTATCCCGATCGTGGTGAGGCGCTAGTTATTCGCCGAGTTCTAAACACCAATCTCCCAGATACAAGCGACGACACGGCATGGCTTCGTAACAGTATTTTTCGCACCAAGTGCACTTCCAAAGGGAAAGTTTGTACGGTTATTATAGATGGTGGAAGTTGCGAAAACATAGTTTCTCAGTCGATGGTTGATAAGCTCAATCTACCCACACAAGATCACCCTGAACCGTTTCAACTCACGTGGCTGAAGAAGGGTAACTTGATCAAAGTTACTCACCGTTGCCTCGTACAGTTCTCAATCGGTAACAAGTATTCGGATGAAATTTGGTGCGAGGTCCTACCTATGGATGCGTGTCATATCCTGTTGGGCCGCCCATGGCAGTACGATAGGCGCGCCAAACATGATGGGTTCAGGAACACGTACACATTCAAAAAAGATGGTGTCAATATTACCCTTGCCCCTTGCGATCCTAGGCAGGAAGGTTCTGAGTCCATGTTAGTCACCAAGCCTTAATTTTCAGTCTTGGCACGGTCCCCACAACACAGCTCATCTTTGGTTTATTGATTGCCGAAGAAAACCCGGACGTGCCACAAGTCCCATCAGAAGTACAAACCCTATTATCTGAGTTTAGCGATGTGTTTCTAGAGGAAATCCCTGCGGGTCTTCCTCTTACTCGAGACATCCAACATTGCATTGACTTCTTACCGGGTGCGAGTGTCCCAAACAAACAGGCCTATCGCATGAACCCGAAAGAGTTCACCGAGTTACAACGCCAGGTCACCGAACTTCTCGAAAAGGGTCTTATTCGGGAGAGCATGAGTCCATGCGCGGTACCCGTATTATTAGTCCCCAAACCAAATAGGACTTTTCTCATGTGTATTGATAGCAGGGCAGTTAACAAAATTACAATCAAATATCGATTTCCAATCCCACGTTTTGATGATTTACTAGATCATTTACATGGCGCACAAGTTTTTTCTAAGATCGACTTGCGTAGTGGTTACCACCAGATACGTATGAGGCCTGGGGATGAGTGGAAGACAGCTTTTAAGACTAGAGACGGTCTGTACGAGTGGATGGTTATGCCATTTGGGTTGTCGAATGCACCGAGTACTTTTATGAGGTTAATGAATCACATCTTTAAGCCTTTTATAGGTCGTTGCGTAGTCGTTTACTTCGATGGCATTTTGGTTTATAGTTCGGATGTGGCACACCATTTATCACACATGCGAGATATTTTCACGGTTCTCCGAGATCAAAAGCTTTATGCAAACGGAAAGAAATGTCATTTTTTAACTTCAGAGGTACTTTTTTGGGCTACTTAGTTTCGGGTTCTGGCATCCGCATGGACGACTCAAAGATCTCGGCCATAACAACTTGGCCAACCCCAACGTCCCTCCATGATGTTCGTAGTTTTCATGGGCTCGCATCTTTTTACCGCAGGTTCATTAAGAATTTTAGTTCAATCATCGCCCCCATTACAAAATGTTTAAAAGGTAGTAAATTTGTGTGGTCTTCTGATGCACAGTCGTCTTTTGACGCCTTAAAATTGGCGGTTACACAGGCCCCGGTTCTCGCACTACCCAATTTTCTACAAGTATTTCAGGTTGAATGTGATGCGTCTGGCTTGGGCATCGGAGGTGTTCTCAGCCAACAACACCGTCCGACTGCGTTTTTTAGTGAAAAGTTAAGTGACACGAGGCGACGCTATAATACATACGATAAAGAGTTTTTTGCCATCGTTCGTAGCCTGGAATATTGGCGACATTACTTACTCCCAAATGAATTCATTCTTTATTCTGATCATCAGGCTCTCAAGTTCATTCAAGGGCAAGCAAAGATGAACCCAAGACATGCTAAGTGGGTTGAAACCTTACAAGATTTTTCTTTTGTTATTCTTCACAAAGCCGGAACTGCAAATTCTGTCGCCGATGCCTTGAGCCGCCGGCCAGCTCTTACAACAGCCATGTCCTTTGACGTCGTGGGTTTTCACTCTTTTTCAAACCTTTATCAAGATGACCCAGACTTTGGTGACAACGTTTGGAAGAAAACCAAAGACGGGCCTTACAAATGTTTCTTTCGTAAGAATGGCTTGTTGTTTCTGGGAGATCGGTTGTGCGTTCCTCTTTCATCTTTTCGGGAGGCTATAGCATTAGAATGCCACCAGGGCGCCTTGGCGGGACATTTTGGCCGCGATAAAACTATTGCACTTATCCAAGATCGTTTTTATTGGCCTAAGATTTCAAAAGAGGTTTCGAAAATTTTGAGTCGTTGTCGCATTTGTCATATTGCTAAAACCCGTCATACGAACCAAGGACCTTACACTCCTTTACCTACCCCGGTTCGTCCCTGAGAGGATGTCAGTCTTGATTTTGTGTTGGGTCTTCCTCTCACTCAGCGCAAAAAGGATTCAATCATGGATGTTGTCGATCGGTTCTCCAAAATGGCCCATTTCATTCCTTGTGTTATGACGTATGATGCTTCCCAAGTAGCGCGCCTTTATTTTACGGAGATTGTTCGGTTGCATGGGGTTTCGAAGACGATTATGTCTGATAGGGATGTCAAGTTTGTTAGCCATTTTTGGCGAACGTTGTGGAAACGTTTGGGCGCAAAGCTGCAGTTTAGTAGTTCACACCATCCTCAAACGGATGGTCAAACGGAGGTCACTAACAGAAGCTTGGGTAATCTACTTAGAAGCCTTGTTGGGGATAATCCGAAACAGTGGGATCTTGCCTTGCCACAGGCCGAGTTTGCATATAATCGGTCCAATCATAGTTCTACGGGTCGCAGTCCGTTTTTCGTTGTGTATGGCCGAAACCCGTTTACCCCACTTGACCTGGCACCGTCTCCCGAGCTTGAGTACTTTAGCGCAGAAGGGGATGGACAGGCAAAGCAAATCAAGTTACTACATGAGCAGGTTCGTGAGCAGATTGTTAAGCACAACTTACAATATCAGGCGCGCGCAAATCAACATCGACGGAAGGTGGTTTTTAATGAAGGTGATTTAGTTTGGGTTTATTTGCACCGTGAACGATTTCCTCAAGGAAGATTAGGGAAGTTACACCCCAGGGCTGATGGTCCTTTTCGTGTCCTTAGACGCATCAATGACAATGCCTACAAGATTGATCTCCCTGGCCATTATAAAGTGTCTGCCACTTTTAACATTGCTGACCTCTTTCCTTATGTCGCGGAGGGTGAAGACGACTCGCGGACGAGTCCTTTTTTAGAGGGGGAGGATGATACGGATCCGGATACGCTTGAAGAACCACCCGACCTTAGTCATACAAGTGTTGGCCCGGTCATAATTCGTGGCTAGCATTGGACCATCGAGTTATTATCAAGACCCATTCCAACCATCTTTTATTTTAAGTATTGTTTAAAATTTAGACTTTATCTTTTCCTTAATTGTTGGGATTTTCTCTATGTTTATCTCTTTACTTTTTCTATTTAACATTGTAATCAAATGTTGGAATGGCATGCAATTTATTTCAAAGAAAGATTATTCTTTTCTCCTTACGAACAGGTTCTTGTTCGGTTTTCTCCTTTCGGCCGACCGAAGGAGGTTTATTCAAGCTAGGGTTTATAGCTTCCACTAATACGAATCCGTATCAGGATGATTCAGGGTTACCGATGATTTGGAGGGTGATGATCGGGATATTATGTGGAATTCTGGTTATGATGGTGTTCTTGTTGTTTATTGTGACCCAAACGGTGTTGTATCTAGTGTGCAAGTCGTATCATCAAGAAGCTATTGATAAGTTGAATTTATCGACGTTTTTGAGTGCTTATATAGGGGAGACTATGGCGAATCCAAAGCCCGACGAGGAGATTCAGCTCGGAAGACCTCAACCTCAGCCTCTAGCTCAACAAGTGTAAAACTTTTTGTAAAATAATTTATGCATATAAAAAGGGTTTTTGGTCTCGTAATATCAAGGGTAACTGTTAAAAGAAAAACCTTCTACATACGTTTATGTACTTAATAAAATGGAAGTAGCCAATCAGGCTATGTTAAAGTCTACTTATTGTGTACTTAGTTTTTTCTTGTTACTTTATTTTGTTGTGATGAATTTAAATGGTTTGTAATGTGTGTATATTTACTTAACGGTAATTGTAATGTGTGTATACCTTGTGCATTTAATATTGTACTTTATTTAGTTTATAAATTGTTTTGTTTTCCAAAACTAACCCTAATGAATTAACTTTTCTTAATTAAATTCATTTCGTGTTGATTAAGTTTTTCTTTTTCATCTATCATTACAAAACATTTTATGAACAATCACTTGTCTCGTTGTATAGTTGAATTTCATGGGCTAAAATACCTTTAGAACCAAAGTTTCACATGTTCAAAATATGATTGGTGACGGAAAACATCTATATATTTAAAACTATTTTCTTTCCATGGATAATAATTTTCTTTCAATAACTTTCTCATAGATATAATTTTTCGAGTTGAATACGGTTTTTTTTCATGTGGTTTAATTAAAAACTTAGCTTTAATCATAAATTTTTTTTTGTCAAGAGACCATCTTTAAATATATTTTTTTCTTCGTTACGGTCCACTTGTATAACGCGGTCCATAGACACCTGAAATACGACCCGTTAGAGATATTTTAAATACACATCATCATCATCATCATCGTACTCAGTATATCCCACCAATAGCAATGCTATGGTAGAGTCTGAGGAGGGTTAAATACACATCATCATCATCATCATCATCGTACCCGTTAGAGATATTTTAAATACACATAAATTGATAAAACAAAAGGAGACCACAAAAATAAAGATAGTCACCATGTGTGGTACTCAATACAAAATAAAACCCCACTCTATTCAAACATCTACAATCCACACAACCTTAATCTTCAACAAACAAACATGTACCAAACTACCATGGATCAAGCCGAACAAGATATGAAACTCGTCGGATTCTTCGGAATCTTCAAACAATCATTCAAAACAATATTCACATCTAGCAAAATCTTCACCAAAATCACCCTCACAACAATCCTCCCACTCACAATCATCTTCTTAGCTCACATGAAGATCTCCAATCGATTCTTCTCTAGAATCGATAACTATGAACAATACTCGAGCTACAAGAATATAACCATCACATATCTGCTTTACTACATCCTATTCAAAATCGTCTATCTCACTCTCCTAGCTATCTTTTCTATCCTCTCTACTACAGCCATAGTATTCACAACGGCCTCTGTCTACACTGATCGGGACGTTGTTTTCCAGAAAGTCATGACACTTGTCATCCCGAATGTCTGGAAACAACTTTTCATCACTTTTGTTATTATATACTTCACTCTATTCATCTACAACGTAATACTCTTCGTCGTCGTCTTGGTTATTTCTGAAATTATATTTGCCATAAATTTGACAGTCGGGGTGGTGGTTGCGTTTATCATCATGATTTTATCAATAGTTCCTTGCTCTTCTCTTATAAGCAAGTAGCTTTGATTTGGGAATAAGCTTAAAGTCAAGTAGTATGAGTTGAAGTGAAGGGCGCTAGTAAGTAATAACTAGTAAGTAATAATAAGTAGAGTGGAACACTGTTGGCTGAACAAAAGACGTATGACTTTTATTGTTACTGTGATCAATACATCCTCTTTAGCAGAAAGACGGATATTCCTTGCTCATTATCAGACAATCACTTATTCACAAACTTCGTGTGGGGCTAATAGTTTTCATTTACCATCTCATGGAAAACCCTTTTCGCTCTGCTTGGCCTTATCTCTCTCTAGGGGAATAGACGCCTGTTGGCATTCCAGCCTTCCTTCGCCTTTCATGGCCACATATCTTTCTGGCTAAGGAATGGGAAATCCTTCTCCTGTTCCATGAATCCAATTTGCATTTCATTCGGGAAAAGCCATCTTTTTCTCAACAATGCCTTTGTCATTTGATCCAATAGTGTTCCGTTAGATAGGAACAGATTTGATAAATACTGATAACTCTCGGATAGAGTATAGGCTTTCTTATAATTTGGATATGCTATTTTGGGGTCAATCTATTAGGAATCGGGTTACATAGTTATGGTTCATTTACGTTAACCTCTAGGTAAATTAAAGAAAAGTTATTACGAATACAAACAGAATGCAATACGGTGTATATAAAAAATATTGTCTCAACCGGTGAGAACCATGTGAATCAACTAATGAGTTGGAATAAACTAACTAAAATCAAGAGTTTTTATTTCATTAGAACAATGCCCTTAGTTAATCCTATAATTCATATCAGGATAAAGTGCTCTTTTTAGCTTAAATTTTGATCCTTGCTCTATTTTTTTTACTATATAGAAGTATTCGTTTTTATTTTTATATATCGCTTGGTCATATCAGTTGACCAATTATAACTTCTTCTTTTGAATATTTGAACGATTTTAAAAAGACTCGGAATAAATACTAATATAAAATGATTTAATAGGCAAGCGCTACCCGTCGCTTGCACTACATTGTCTGACGATAACTTTACCTGACCGCTTCCGATCTGACTGAGCTGACCGTCGCACCTGGCTTCTATATCCCATTATCCAAAGATCTCCTTCCTTATCGTTGCCGGTCTAAGCAAAAGGTTGCTAAGTCAGATGTCTGGTGAACACATTCGTAATGAGTATGGGTCTATTAGGTGTACTAGGAAGGAAGCGAGGTACTGAGTTTAGCGTCAACAAGTATATCTTTATTCTCAATGATATGGGAGACAGTCAAAGCATCAGTCTCAGCATCAACAGAAGAAAAGGACTGACCGACCGCCGCCGTTCAAGAGAGATCCCGGAGGCTCGAACTTTTTGCTAGCTTTGAAACATGGGCCGAAGAAACGATGAAGACCAAACAAAGTCGCGGTCAAAGCAAAGAAAAAGATGCCAAAAATTCAATTGAAGCCCAAAGAGGTGAATAGGGTCCCAAATAACGAGAGATATGTAAAAAGCAGGTCCGATTACGCCTATTCCTAATCCTAAATGGAATGTAACGACGTAGGGATCCATATGTAAACATAGTATCTATTTAGATACGCTCAAATGAACTTTATCCCAGTTTTGCCGAGGGAGCAACCCCATTTTTCACCTTGAATTGGTCAAAATATGGGGACTTTCCTACTTTTCGTGGAGGATTAGACCCCGTAACTGGAGGTCTATGGCTAACCGATACTGCACACCATCATTTAGCTATTGCAATTCTTTTTCTGATAGCGGGTCACATGTATAGGACCAACTGGGGCATTGGTCATGGTCTAAAAGATACTTTAGAAGCTCATAAAGGTCCATTTACGGGCCAGGGCCGGCTAGTGTTGTTACTGTTCTAGAAAAGATTAATGGATTTAAAGCTTTACAAAAGGGGAAACTTTTGGCGAGCGGGAAGAAGGTGGTTGGGATGGGAATTGCGTTCGTGTTGTATGGAATTTTGTATGGATTACTAATTGTGTACAAATTTTTCGTTGAATGGGATGATTCGGGGTTAGCGATGATTTGGAGGGTGATGATCGGGATATTGTGTGGAATTTTGGTTATGATGGTGTTCTTGTTGTTTATTGTAACCCAAACGGTGTTGTATCTAGTCTGCAAGTCATATCATCGGGAAGTTATTGACAAGTTAAGTTTGTCGACTTTTTTGAGTGCTTATATGGGGGAGACGGTGGTGTATCCACAACCCTGCGAGGAGATTCAGCTCGGAAGACCTCAACCTCATCCTCCAGCTCAACAAGTGTAAAACTTTTTGTTAATTAAGCCTTTCTGCATATAAGAGGGTCTTTGTCCTCATGATATCAAGGTGTTAGAAAAAACTGATAGAAAACAAAAAAGAAACCTTTGCATACGTTGTTGTACTATAATACTTAGAAGTAGGCAATCAGACAGTGTTAAAGTGTACTCATTATGTACTTCGTTTTTTCTAGTTACCTTATAGTAATGTACTTAAATGGCTTGTAATATGTATATAACTTGTACATTTAATGTTGTAATTTATTAGTCTATAACTAGTTTTATATGTGGTTAAAAGATATCACTTGTCTTGTTGTATAGTCGAATTTCGTGGAGCAAGTGAATTTATCACAAACATTCATTTTGTTTTGATTATTTTGTAAACAACTTATTCAACAAATTTGATCTATTTATGTGATTATCATGCTTTAATAGAAATTCATGTTTTTAAAAATACCTAGTTTGGTTGTTAGGGTGGAGGGAATGATTATGGAAGTGGGTAATTAGCAAGTCAAGGTAGTAATCGAACTCGCTTGGAAACACAAACACTGACCCATGGCCTTCGGAAGGTAGCAATCTGGAGCCGAAGTAGAAAGTGTGTACCGAATTTGGAGTGAAGTTAGCGAAGAACACGGGAGAGGAATGTGGGAGGATATGGCTTGGGAGAGCGAGAGCATCGTCCCTCTACTTCACTACTAGAGACATGATGATCATCTTGGTCGGGTGTCAGATGTATACTATTCAACCTTAACAATCAATTTGGTTGGGCAGACACACGCCACACTCTCTCTTTCATGTCGCATTCTCTCTCTCTCTCATCCCCACAGTGTCTCTATGGCTCCTCCTGATTTCCTTACAAAATATTCTTACAAAATTTTCACTCTTTGTATTCCCTTCTATCTCCAGGTAGATTTCCAGACGCCTACGGTAAGCATTTAAAATATTACAATTTTAACTCTTCTTTGAACAATGTACACACACCCTCCTAAAATTTAACACCTAAATGCACCTATTGTTCACTTTGCAACACTCAAAACCATAACAATTTAATAGAGATAAACACCAAATGTCGACATACCAAGAGGCCATTGCCATAAACAATCTTAACTAAAAAGAAAAAAATTTAACATAAGTGGTCGGGCTTTATTTCAAAACCCAATCACTTATGTTAAAAAGGACACTGCCAACACAACTATTTTGGTTATATATAATATAGAGTGTTTTGACACATGTATATAGAAATACAATGGTTGTTGGTAAGTTTCACTTCAACTATTTTTATAGTTTAGCCAATTATATTTTTCTTTGTTTCTTATAATTGTTGATATGAATAAAATTAAGAAAGTACCCCAATTTTAGTGTTTGTTTTCGACCCCAAAATGCCAACTCTAACTACATCAACTAGGATAAAGTCACCATCAATAAATCACAATAAATTGTCTTTTAATTAAAAAAAACCAAACATTTAGGATCGTATGCAAATCAAACGTTTAGCGAACTAGTTATGAACTGTTTGACAAATTCGTTTATGTTTGTTCGTTTAATAAATGGACAAACAAGAACAAGTAGTTTCGTTCTATTAACAAATAACGAACACAAAAATAGGCCATGTTCATTCAATTGTGTTCATAAACATTCTATAATGTGCTCATTTACGTATCCTCATGTTCGTTAATGTTGTTGTTTATGTTTATCCGTTAATTTTTGTTTATCGAATTTTCCTTGCTAGTCTAGTCTTTGGATTGTTTATATATAAATCGTCCGTTAAAAAAACTATAAGACTAACACAAAGTTGATAGCTGAACCAAACTGTTGACATTGACCATTGTTGGTATTGGTAAGCCAAATAAAATAATACGTGTTCGTGAACCGTTCACAAACACGTTCATTTCCTTAATAAACCTACACGGACAATAAATTTCGTTCGGTTAGGTGTTCATGAATCGTTTGCTTGTCTGATAAAATTTTAACGAACAAACATGAACAAGACCTTGTTTGGTTCGATTCGTTTACAACGCTACCACAATATCACAACAAAAATTGTCTAAACTGTTCGATGTCAAAAGCTGTCCATTAATTCCTTACATCTTTTTTAACCACACTTAATTAGTGTTGAAGCCCATAATCTTGTTTTTATTATTGACACAAAACAAATATAATGATAAACGATCACACAAATTTTATATTTAATGTGAATGAATATAGATTAAGGTTGATAATAGTGATGCATAAAATTGACATGAGATTTAATCCCTTGATAGTTTATATCTATTGCATTAATATCCATGACATCATTTTTTATCATCTTTTTAGCTCACTTGTACCATTTTATAACAATATCAGTGCATTGAATATTTGATTAGACACACTATTATAATTTGTGCGTTAGAAGACCCTATAATAGTGTGACAAACTTGCATGGTGGACACATTGTTTGTACATGTGCCAGAGGCGGATTTAGGAGGTTTGAGGGGTAGCCCCGAGTTACCCCTCAACTTTGTTGGTGAAGTACGGATATTTAATGTTTTTTGCATTATTAGGAAACCAATATGTATGCTATGTTTAGTAGTTTATAACATAATCTATAATACTGTAATCTTGAGTTTTTTTTTTATTTAAGGGTTTAGAAAAGAATAGATAAGAAAATTTTTCTTTTTTTATTCTTGAGTTTTTCTTTTAAAATAAAAGAAAGAGAATGAAAAGAAATATTTAGGGCTTTTTTCCTCCAAACTTTCCAGTTAAATATGGATTGTGAATGAAAGTTTATAGCCCATTAAATTATTACTAATTTACCATATCTCAATTATCATTTCCATATTGCCATGAGAACATAATTGTAAAGTTACATTTTTTTTCCTATCTTTTCTTTCCGATCTAACTCAAGAATGTAATTAACACTTTCTTTTCTTTTCTTTTATTTTAACTCGAGAATACTTTTTAGATATATAATTTCTTTTCCTTTCTTCCTCTATCTAATTTTATCATTTTTTTCCTTGTATTTTAAACCCGAGAATGTAGTTTGTGTCTATCAAGCATTATTATAAATCCTGGGGGCTTTACCTATGTAGTTTCGAAACCTGTTGACCACATTTTTTTACCAATAGAACAAAAAAATATTTTTTGGGTTACTCCTGAACTTCTCTTTTAGATTCGTCACTGACATGCATGGTAGCCCGTTTAGGGAACTATTTTCTTTTTTTTAGACTCATTGTTGTAAATTATAGCTAGAATGTACGTATCTATTTGAAATCCGTACAAACGCCTATTCAAAAAGTATATATATACACGACTAGTCACTAGTGTGATAATGTATCTTATTGTAAAAGAATACATAATTATTGTATCATCTATCAATCTATCATAGTGAATAATAATAACTAGTAGACTCCCGGCGCATTGCGCCGTAGTTGTGCAACGTATGCGTTTATTTTATCGTGTGTCCCGCAAAGATCGGTTGGTATTGGTTCTAGATAAAACATAACCCCAATAAACATGTTAGAGACAATACACAACATGAGTTTGAGCCGTTAAGAGATAAGATATGACCTCGGTTCCTCCCATTAGAGATATAACCTAACATGTCCATCCCGTTAAATATACAAAAGAATGTGAAAAGGTAGAGGCCTAAGTCAGACATAGACAAAATCAAGATGCTAAATATATAACACATATATATTAATTAATAGCAGGGACTAAAATATGTATAACTCAAACAACAGGGACTAAAACTGTATAACTATAAACTTTACTGTAGATTGCTACAGTATTTCTTAGGTTTCCTTTTATATATAATAATAATAATAATAATAATAATAATAATAATAAGTGTGAACACACACTACACATAAGTTTGATTCGACTCATAAAAATTAAAATCATATATATCCCCATTAAAGCAGCCATGAAAGAGAACCAAGTAATTGCCTAAACTTTTCCACTAGCTTTCACCTTCATTACTTTGGAAAACACATGTTCTCCTTTCTTGACTAGTGAACATGCACACATGCACTTTACTTTCCTTGTCTCAAGAAGGAAACTTCCAACCCCCCCCCCCCTTCATCCAGTTATTATTATCCGTGTTTTTTTTTTCAAATCGACATATCATCACCTACTTTTCCTTTATTTCTATATCAGTTCATCACATACAAATGTGCACAGGCCCATTTTTGTGTTGTTTTTGCCCACAAACTAACGGTGGAAATACAAACCACTCCAATGAAGGTCCAATGAAGGGAAGTAGTTTGTAACATGCGTTTGCAGATTCAAACAGTGCCACGTAAACTCAATTGAAGAATGCTATAAGTAACTATACAGTTGTTACAAAAACAACCCATGAAGTTTAATTGCTGACAATTAATACTACAAAAATACCAACATTAACTTTTTGCTAGCTTATTTTCAACAAACTTACCTTAGGTCATTCGTTACGTTGTAATGTGAGATGTGAAAAAAAAAAATGTATTACGTAGTGAGTTTCACATTACACACATAAGAACATTTGTTGTGGTGATATATATCGAGCTAAGTTATTGATTTTTATATTAATAAACAACTTAAAAATATAAATTAACGCTAAGATGACCAACAATCTCGTATTAACTTTTCGATTATAATCACTTATATTATACTTAATAACATTTAAACGCTAAGGTAGTAACTGTCTTAACTGATTACTTTGCTTGTAGTTGTTCTTGTTCAAACGAGTGAATGACTCAAATGTATGATTAATTTACTCATAAGTTACTTGATTTATATTTTATTATCAAGTTTTAATTTATTTGCAATTCAAGAAAACATAAACAATTAAGTTAAAGAAAAAGAATATTATATATTCGTGACCGTGTTGAGATCGCGTATTACACGTATACCATAAAACAACATTAAGCAATACGCGTCAATATTTATTGAAAAAAAAATTCAATGATACAAACATAAATACTTTTATTTGTTAATATGAACAAAGATTTATAAAAAAAATTGGAAAAAAATCCAAAGATTTATTTGTCAAACGAGTTTAGCTGATAGCAGAGCCGGCTTCGAAAAGACGAAAAAAATTTTGGGCCAAAGGCGAAAAGCTTTTTGGGCCTTAAATAAAAGAAATATTTTTTTGGGGTTTAAACAATTTAATTTGAAGTGGGCTACCTAGTTAGATGTCATACCTCTTTGCCACTAGACTAAACCAGTGGTTATGAAATTATGTTGAAACATTGATTATACATAATTTTTTTTTTTTCATAAAAATACATATAAATTTAAAAAAAATAAATTTCGGGCCTAGCGGGGTGTCGGGCCTGTGGCCGTCGACTACCCGGCCACACCCCTAGGCCGGCCCTGGCTGATAGTGAGCTTCTCGAGCTCGAAGAGAGCCGAGCTTTTCTTAGCCCGAGCCTCAAACAAAGCTCGTTTAGCTATCGAGCCTGAGCTCGAGCCTTGTATGCAAAACTCGTTTAGGTTTTGTCGAGGCTTGTGTGTTTTCAAGTTTTACCTATTCTAGACTTCTATGTATTAATTTCACATTGTGCAGACGAGATCAAGGCGAGCTTAAGCTTGTTTAATATATCACATATAGGGTTATTCAAAAAACTCACGACTTGAAGCTCGGGCCCGTGGCTCGCTCGATAAAATTAGCTAAAAAAACTTGATTTGAAACAGCCTGAGCTAAGTTGGCTCATTTTTGTAACCGAGCCAAAATAAACCATGGCTCGGCTAGGGACATAGCTCGTTCGTTGGCTCGATCTTATGCCCATTTAACTTCAAAATCGAGCTCAAGCCTAGCTGAGCCATCTCACTTATTTTCGAGCTCGAGTTCAAAACCACCCTGAATCGACTCGTGAACAATGCTAAATTTGCACGAGCTTTAGTCAAGCTTATCCTCATTTAAGATTTTTCTCAACATATATAAATTATACATGAAAACATATAAAAAAATTAATTAATAAAAAATAAACGAACCAAACCAAAGTTAAACTGGTCGTTACTTGTTTAAAGTGGCTTTAAACACAATTATTAATTTGTTAAAAGAAAGAAAAAAAAACAATAACTTTCTTTTTTGTTGTTTAATTTTTGCTTGTATCTTAAGCTTATTATTATCTTTCTGTTACCGTTCCAGATCGGAAAATTGTTTTCAAACGCATTAATTTTCCGTTCAATTCACACATTTATGCGTTTAATTTATGATTTGTGTAACATTACGTGATCAATTAGGGTTCGTGATTGATAATAATAATAGTAATAATAATAATGGATCAATCTTCGGGTTCATCTGATTTTGATTATTTATTCAAGCTGTTGTTGATTGGGGATTCAGGAGTGGGTAAAAGCTCTCTGTTATTAAGTTTTACTTCTAATAACGCCATTGAAGAACTTTCACCTACTATTGGTAGGTAAACAGTAACATATTATTATTATTATTATTATTATTATTATTTGATATTATATAATTGAAGCTTATAAATAGTTAACATTATGGTGCAAACGAGCCAAGCCGTGAGCTTGAGCTGAGTCCGAGTCTCAAACAAGGCTTGTTTAGTTAATGAGCCCGACCTCTTATGTATTTATAAATTAAACCTTTTTTCGGGTGTCTATATATTTATTTCACACTGTACAGCCGAGATTTGGCTCGTTTCATTTTATTATTATTATTATTATCTGATATTATATAATTTAAAGCTGAAATACTTAACACATCAAATTGTTATTATTATTATTATTATTATTATTTCAACTGCATTTTATTTGATATAATCGATTAATAGTTTGAAACGAGGCTAGCTTTTTTAAGCCCGAGCCTGGAATAAAGCTGGCTTAGCTAATGAGTCTGAGCTCGAGCCTTTTATAGGAAGATGTTCAGTCTTAACGAGACTTGTGTATTTTTATGTTTGATAGCTTAAATTTTTTCTATAAATGTATAACATTAGTTAAAAATCGTATTAGTTAATAAATTGCTTTATATTTTGATATTATATGATTTGATAAAAAGCTCGAAACAAGCTGAACTTTTTCGAGCTCGACTGCTCGAGTCTCAAATAAAGCTTGTTTATTACGAGCCCGAGTCCGAGCCTTGTATGGGAAGCTCGTTTGGGTTTAATGAGCCTTATATATTTTTAAATTATAGCTCTTTTAGACTTCTATGTAGTAGTAATTTTAATTTCATACTGCATAGTCTAGCTATGGCTCGTTTAAAGTACTATACGAGCTTGAGCCGAGCTAAGGCTCGTTTAAGGGTTTTCTCAAATTATGTACAGTTAATTAAACAATTTTCAATTTCAATGGCATTTTATTTGATAGTATATAATTTGAAGCCGATAAAAACGAGCCTAGCGACTCGAATGCTCGAGATCAGCTTGACAAAATGCTCAAAACAAGCCGAGCTTTTTCGAGCTCAAGTCAAGTTTTTTGAGCTGGAATTAAGCCCGGGCCTTAAATAAAGCTTGTTTAGCTATCAAGCATGAGCCTTGTATAGGAAGCTCACTTAGGCTTGTTGGGCCTTAAAGAGTCTTGTGTATATTTGAATTTGATCTCTTTTGGATATCTATGTATCAATTTCACACTGCACAGCTAAGCTTAGGCTCGTTTAATGTTTTTTTTTTCAAAATATATAAAACTATTAGTTAAAAAAGTATACAAATTAGTTAATACATAATTAAAGATCCAAACCCGAGCATTAGAAAATGAGCTTGCAATGAACCGAGCTCGGGCTCGGCAAGTTCAGCTTAAAATTAGGGGTGCAAACGAGTCAAGCCGTCCGAATGCTCGAGATCGGCTTGATAAAAAGCTAAGCTTTTTCGATTTTGAGACGAGCCCGAGCCTAAAATATAGCTTGTTTAGTTGTTGAGCCCGAGCCTAGAACGTAGAGTATTTTAAAGTTTACCTCTTATGGACTTCTATATGTTAATTTCACACTGCATAGATGAGCTTTGGCTCGTTTAATGTACTACACGAGCTTGAGCCGAGCTTAGGCCCGCTTAAGGTTTTTCTGAAAAGATATAAGTTTAATTAAAAATGTGTATAAAGTAAGTAATAAATAATAAACGAACCAGTCCCAAGCCAAGTCCAAGCTTGAAAACGCGACTCACGAATCGAGCTTGAGTTTTAGAAAATGAGCTCGAAACAAATCAAGCACGAGCTCTTGTAAGTCAAAACGAGCCGACTTCGAGCCTAGTCGAGCTTGGGCTCTGCTTGGCTCAGTTCGTTAACACCCCCTGCATAACATTGAAATACTTAACATTAGGGGATAAACGAGCCGAGCCTTTCAAATGCTCAAAACCAGCCTAGCGTTTTTGAGAAGCTCTAGGTTTAAATATAGCTTATTTTGTTATTGAACCTGAACTCGAGCCTTGTGTATATTTAAAGTTTACCCCTTTTGGACTTCTATGTATTAATTAACACTGTACAGCCGAGCTGAGCTGTTTAAGGCACTACACGAGCTCAAGTTGATCTTAGGCTCGTTTAAAGTTTTTCTCAAAATATATAGAATTAATTAAAAACGAATGAAATTAATTAATAAAAAATAAACAAGCCGAGTCCGAGCTTGAAAAATCAACTCATGACACGAGTTCGAGCTTTCGAAAATGAGTTCAAAACGAACCGAGCTTGAGCTCTTGTATGTCAAAACGAGTCGAGCTCGGGCTCGGTAACGCCCTTACTAGTTAACATTTAAGTTTAATCACTATTCACCATTATTACAGGTGTGGATTTTAAGGTGAAATATGTCACAATTAATGGAAAAAAGTTGAAGCTTGCTATTTGGGACACTGGTAACTATTTTCATTTTCTAATTATCTTTTTTTTATTTAATTAAAAGCCATTTAAATATATTATATTATCTAGTAAAACTTATGTGACAAATATTATTTTGTAGCTGGACAAGAAAGATTCAGAACTTTAACTAGTTCATACTACAGAGGAGCTCAAGGAGTTATAATGGGTACATGAATCCATTTAAGTTATAAAAATCGTATCTTTTAGTTAAATAATATTCACTAACTGCCTCATGTGGTAAATTTAAACAGTTTATGACGTAACACGAAGAGAAACGTTCACTAATTTATCAGACGTATGGGCGAAAGAAATTGATATGCACTCGACAAATCAAGATTGTATCAAGATGCTTGTTGGCAATAAAGTCGATAAGGTAAATATAATAAAAACAGGGATCGATTATATATTTGTTAACTTTAACGTGTAGGGTCAAGTTATTCTACAAAGGGAGATGAGAATGATTTGTGGCCACACAAAAACCTCTAAAAAAATAATGATAAATTAATAAACAAATCATAACTCAAAATATAAATAAAAAAACAAAAAAAAAAGTTGAAAAACCTAAAATGTTTTCCTTGTCATCCTCGTCCAAAAAAAAAGACATAATGTTAAGGCTAAATGATCATCGTGTCTTTTTATTTATCATTGTGTTTTTTGTTTGTTTTCGTCATTGATTGTCTTTTTTCTTTGATATTGCGTTATTACTCAACATTGACATTGTGTTATATTTTCGATCTATTGTGTCTTTTTTTAATTTATCATTTTGTTTTTTGCTTATTTTCGTCACTGTGTGTTTTTTTTAAACGAGAAAGACGTGGGAAATGTTTTATTTTTTTTTTTTACTTTTTTCGTTTTCTATTTATATTTTGAGTTATGATTTTTTTAATTATTTTTCTTGAATTTTTTTTAAGGTCTTTTTTAGGCCAAAAATCATTCTCACACTTGTCATTTTTGTCTCCCTTTGTATTTTAACTTTCGTGTAATATTAATTATGCAGGAAAACGAAAGGGTTGTCACGAAGAAGGAAGGAATCGAGTTTGCAAGGGAATACGGATGTCTGTTTATCGAATGTAGCGCGAAAACTCGGGTTAATGTGGAGCAGTGTTTTGAAGAACTTGTTTTAAAGGTATATGTTTAATGGATTATAGTTTTTTGGTATATTGGTTTTTAATAATCCCAATTATCAACATTTGGTCGTTGCCGGTCCCAACTAACGAAATGCTTGGTGACGGTCCCACCTTTTATCATTTTTTTCTACCAATGAACCCTAACTAACGAAATCCTAATGTCGTTAGTTTTTGATGATGTGGTATGCTTGCGTGTCACAAACTTGCTTATGTGGAATATGTGTGGCGTGCTTATGTGGCAGATTGCACCACCGCCACCACCAAGGCCGCCACTGTCACCACCGCAAGACCGCCACTGCCATGATGGCAACCACCACCATTGCGACATCTTACCACCACCTGCTACCACGACCAAAATATGCGAGTGTATATCTGTCTGTCTCTTTTGGTCGTTGTGGTGGCAGGTGGTGGTGCAATGCTGCGGTGGTGGTGGTGGCAGCGGTGTAATGATTGCCATATAAGCACGCCGTGTATATGCCACATAAGCGAGTTTTGACAGACTGGCACGCCACGTCATAAAAAACTAACGGCGTTAGGATTTCGTTGGTAGAAAAAAAGATAAAAGATAGGACCATTTCGTTAGTTGGGACTGGTAACGACCAAAATGTGACCGTTGGGTATATTTAAAACCAATATACCCAACTTCTTAGTAACAGTTTTGTTAAGATAATATTTTGTAAATGTTAATATGCAGATTTTGGATACACCTAGTCTTACTGATGAAGGATCAACTGCTGTTAAAAGAAACATATTTAGACAGAAGCCAGTTGCAGATGCATCAACCAGTGCCTGTTGCTAAAGGTGATATGTTTTTATATAATATTTATTGTTTGGTCATTTATATATTTTTAATCTTCAAAATTGTCTAGACATTGTTCATAAAGAAAGCTGTAAATTTCATCTTAAATGCATTGCTTCTTTTGTTATTAATATTTGTTAATCTTATATTGAGCTCTTATATAGTTTAGGGGTGTTCGTTGATTAAACCGAAACTACAATTTTGTAGGTTAATCGAACATATCATTTGGGCGTTTTCTTTAGCCTGAAAGTTAACTATAAACCGGTTTTTTGTTTCGGTTTTGGTTATTTGGTTGACAACCAGTATACTATTTTCACTTAAAGACTAAAGTTGTAATACTTTAGGCAAATCTTACTATCGATTGTAGATAAAAGGTATATTGGTTTTTAGTAGTCCAAATTATCGCATTTTGGTCGTTGTCGGTCCCAACTAACGAACTGGCTGTTGACGGTCCCAACTTTTAATGTATACGTTCCCAATGGTCTGCGACTAACAGAATCCCAACGTCGTTAGTTGCCGGAAAACTCACATTTTTTTTTCCGGAAAACTCAACACTTTGTCCCAAACGTCTTTGTAACTTTGTGTCGCACCTTTAAGAACTTTTTTCTAGTAAAAGCCCCAATTATTGAGGTCGCCGGAACCCTAGAACCATCGTCAGAAACAGTTGGTGGTGCTCAAGTGGTGGTGTTTGGTTGGTGGTGAGTCAATTGGTGGTGGTGGCGGTGTTCGGGTGGTGTTTTCTGGAAAAAAATGTGACTTTTGCGAGCAAAAACGTTTTTCCGACGATCTGCAACTAATGGTATTAGGATTCCGTTAGTCGCGGACTGTTGGGAACATATGCAGTAAAAGTTGGGACCGCCAGCAGCCTATTTGTTAATTGGGACCGATAACGACCAAAAGGAGATAGTTGAGACTGATAAAAACCAATATACCTAGACAAAATAGATGTTCGGTTCATGTGGAATGCATGACCTCAAATACCATCAACACGTTTTGGATGCAACGAGTGTAATATAGTAACTAGTAAGCAAAACGAATAGTATTGATTGGTTTCTCAAGATTGTTTTTGTTATACTAAATCCTGTTTATTACATTAATTATATATTTGTATAAAAACAAGCTAGGACATTGTATGCATTAAAATTATACTACATATGAATTAAAGTATACAAACCGTTTAATTTGTTTCCGTTTGCCTATAATCTTTCTAGTTGTCTCGTTTGAGATAAATAACGAACTGAACCAAACAGGCCCGCTCATAGTTCATTCATGACAAATGGGTCGAAACGGATCATTTTTTAGTTTAAAAACATAATAAAAAAAGTTATTCATGGCCCATGTTAAAATAATAATGTGCTAAAATTATATAGAAACTGTATTTTGTTATAATGTGTTTTAATAATACTTTGATTATATGAGTGAGGCCAACCCATGAAACAAAGTGTCACTTCTTGAATGGTCCGGTTTGCAACATGTTTAATAACCGTACTTATATTCAACAAACAGATATACTGTTTACTAGTCAGACTGAACTCAAGAACTGAATAACGTCTTAGTTAATTTAAATATATTTATATAATATTATTAAATAAAAAAATTTACTATAGTTATGTCGTCATTTTACTTATATTTAAAAGATAGAAGAACTACGTTGGTTTCTTGAAGAAATCAAAGCATGAAAATATTAAAAATTAAAAAATTAAAAAATAAGAAAGACAAGCTATTTACTTTACATATACTCATCTTCTGTATCTAATAAAAAAAAATAATAAAGAACACAGATCAGCTTTGTAGGCTACCTAAAAGTTAGTTTTCTCGCGTCTCTCTTAACTAAACATTCGATGCCATGTGTCGACTTCATCAGTAGTCTAGATTTTGATTTCTCATCTTTCTCCTATTAAATAATACTCCATGGTTTTCTTTAACTTGGTAAATAATATTCTTGCACCATAACTCATTCTTTAAACTTTAATAAAAATATGATTGAGAAATATAAGATATGTTATTTAAAATATATATTTTATAAACATTTACAAGAAATATGATTACACATTTCTTTCGAACCGAGCACTGAAACGGAATACCAAACTTTTTATTAGTGTTTGCGACTTGTAACTTTCAGACTCGTAACTTTCAAAGAAGTTAAAGTTTGTCTGTACCAGGCCCATACAGTTAAACCCTTCGAATGCCTGGGTCCTAATCTGACCGATCGGTCCGATCTAACCCTGAAAACACTGGTCTTGTGGTCCATACCCTACAAGTACAACCAAACACAAACCCACCTTTTGCAAAAGCAAGTAATGGGCATATTTTAAAAAAGTAGTTGCAAACTCACAAGACATCATTAGCACCACACATCAACCGTTATAATACTGTTTTTTTCCCGCGAAAAAGCTTTCACAAATTATTAAAAAAAAACTAATAATAATAAAAATAATAATAATATACACTCTTTAACTTTCCATCTTTCTTTATTCATTCCTCTATGAATCATGATCTCTCACTCTCTCTTTCTTTCTTAACTTTTCACACATTCTATTCTGTGCATTCTGATCCTGGAATTCGGGATCGGGTTTTTCGGGTGTTAGTTTGTGTAGTGTGTGGATATTATTATTATTATCAAGATTATTGTGATGGTGAAAGAAACTGAGTATTATGATATTCTTGGTGTTAGTCCACATGTATCCGATGACGAAATCCGGAAAGCTTACTATCTCAAGGTATGTTTTTAGTATCAAAATCCTAAATCTTGTTTTCAGTATGATCGATTTTGCTAATCCAAAAGGGGGTTGCAGCGCAGCTTGTTGTCTGTTTTAAAAACCTGTCACTTTCCTGTAATCGTTTAAAATTATTCAGTTAAATGTTTCGAGTGATTTAAATCATTAAATGATTAAATCCCATCATTTTATTTCAGTTTTTGATTATTTGAAGTTAGTATGATGTTGAAATTTGAACACACTTTTGTGTCATTTTTGACCCGTATATTTTGACCTGCTTTGTGAAACAGGCGCGACAAGTTCATCCTGATAAAAATCCAAATGATCCGCAAGCGGCTGAGAGATTTCAGGCAAGTGTTTCGAGTGATGTTTATATATATTTTTTTAATGGATTTAACTACTGTGGTTTGTTTAATATAATTACGGTTATCGTTTATAAGTAGGTGCTTGGTGAAGCTTATCAAGTTTTAAGTGATCCATTGAAGAGAGATGCATATGATAGGAATGGAAAGGGATCCATATCAAAGTAAGTATGGGCTTTATATTAAATAATAATAAAAAAATAGCCCGTTTAATAAAACGGTCGGGTTTGGGTCGACCCGTTTAGTTAAACGGGTAGTTCACAATTTGGCTAACATTTTCATGGGTTCGTTACTTCATTTTAACAGGTCGGCCCAATAACCCGTTTGTGACCCGTTTAAGCATCTCTTTACAACTCACCAACCTGATTAACACGTTTGCAGCTTGATTATTATTTTCCAAATTAACCAACTCGTTTGATATGTTTTAGATAAATGGGTTACACGGGTTGCGTTCGGGTTGGCCTGTTTAATTAAACGAGTATTTGTGCGTTTAAATGGGTCGACCCACTAACCCGTTTAACCCATTTTATACAACCCGATTAATATTTTCACAATTTGATTATTATTCGTCAACCTGCCAACTCGTTTGACACATGTAGATAAATGAGTTAAATGGGCCGTGTTCGGTTACAGTCTAGGGGTGTGTAAGAAACCGAAAAAACCGATCCGAAACCGAAAAACTGAAAAAACCGAACCGAAACAAAAACCGGCTATTTGGTTTTATGTTTTGTAAAAACCAAACCGAACCGAATTCCTAATATTTTTTTTTTTTATATTTTATGTTAAGTACTTTATAAGAATTTAATAAATATGTAACTCAAATATTTTTGGTCAAATGTATAATAGTCTATTATTTTACAATTAACAAAATTGTTTATACCTAAATTCATTATTTGTTGCCGAACTTTTTTTCCGGCCTAAAAATTTCAAGCTAAAATGGCAAAGACCGAAAAAACCAAAACCAAACCGAAACCAAAATTAAAACCAAAAAACCGAAATCGAGCTGTTTCAAAAAATCCAGAAACCGAAGTTTTGGTTTTCGGTTTGGTTTTAGCTGAAAATATGGGTCTTGTTCTGGTTGAACAATAACTCGACCGATTAACACCCCTAGTTATATGTCACAAACATCATATGCATAAAACATATATTAATATTCTTACATTATCCATCATTTCACAGGGAAACAATGCTGGATTCGACTGCGGTTTTCGCTTTTCTTTTTGGAAGTGAGTTATTTGAAGACTACATAGGTCACTTAGCAGTTGCAACAATGGCTTCTGCAGAGTTAGTTGGTGAAAATGATACCCCTGAAATATTACATGAAAAACTCAAGGCAAGTAATAATAATATGTTATGAATTTGAATGATGATTTTTTTATTTAACTATTTTTTTAAAATATTTTAAATTGTAGACTATACAAAGAGAAAGAGAAGAAAAATTGGCTAGAATGTTAAAAAACTTTGTTCAACAATATGTTCGAGGCGATAAAGAAGGGTTTTTGCACCGAGCCGAATCAGAGGCAGAACGACTTTCGCATGCAGGTTGTGGATGCCTCCATTTAGGCCTGTTCGTGAACAAGTTCGTTTATATTCGTTTATTTAATAAGCAAACAAACATGAACACAAAAATTTTGTTCGTTTAATTAAACGAATGAACATGAACACATGTTTCGTTTGTTCGTGAACGTTCGTTTATTTATGTTTGTTAATGCTCGTTTTTTTACATGTTAACAGAAAATAATTAAATATTATCTAGATGACTCATTAACTTAATGGTTTTATATATTCATTTAAGTGTTTTCATTTATGTTTTTCTTTGTTTTCATTTACATTAATTCATATATGTTCGTTTATGTTCGTGAACTGTTCGTTTAGAGTTAAAACAATCAAACATAAACGAACAAGAACATGTTCATTTTTTAAATAAACGAACATGAACACAAAATATGTGTTCGATTAAGTGTTCGTGTTCATTCGGTTCGTTTACAGGCCTACCTCCATTGTTGTTGTTATTATTATTATTATTATTATTATTATTATTGTTATTATGACCCCTTTTAAACTACTATTGTAACAGCTTTTGGAGCAAATATCTTGCATACTATCGGATACATGTACGAAAGACAAGCTGCACAAGAGCTCGGAAAGAAAGCAGTTTACCTTGGGGTACCATTTATGGCCGAGTGGGTTCGGAATAAAGGGCATTTTTGGAAATCACAAATTACTGCAGCAAAGGGTAACTAGAATAAATATATAAAAAACTCAAATAAAATAAAAAGTTAACCAACAAATTTTTAAGTTTCTAAATTTTTAAAAAAATAATTATTACTATTATTATTATTATTATTATTATTATTGGGTTATATGTATAAGAGTAAACTGCGGTTTTCGTCCCTATGGGTTTATCTAAATTTATGGTTTTAGTCCAATAGTTTCAATTTTGCGATTTTTGTCCCTATCACTTGCAATTAAACCCGAATTCATTAACCCCGTTAAGTCTGGTCGTTAAACCTATTAGCGTGCCCCTCACGTGAGGGACATTTTTGTCTTTTTTCTCCCCAAATAAACCCCATTTGCAAATTGCAAGCTCCCCTCACGTGAGGGGATGGGGTGTATTTGGGGGAAAAAAGGACAAAATTGCCCATCACATGAAGGGCATGCTGATGGGTTTAACGACCAGACTTAACATGGTTAATGAATTCGGGTTTAATTGCAGGTGAAATGAAACCACATGGACAGAAATCGCAAATTTGAAACTATTAGACTAAAACCGCAGACTTGGACAAAAACCACAGTTTCCGCCCTCATCTACAAGTAGATGCGTGTTTTTATATGTAGTGATTGATGTCAGTTCAAAAAAACATCTGAAATAAAAAAGTTGGGACCGTATTTTTCGCATTATAATATGTCTAAAATTCTTTTTGGAACTTAGGGTGTTATATAGTTATAGAAAGTTTGAACAAAGTTGGTTATATATTTATAAATTATAAATACTAACAAAAAAAAATGGTTAGTAAGTACATATGTTGATTATCAAGTTACTATACTAACTTATTTTGGTGAGAAATGGTTCTAGGGGCTTTTCAGTTGCTGCAACTTCAAGAAGAAGCGAGCCGCCAGTTTAAGAAAGACGGAAGCGGGCCCATAAACGACGTTGAATCACATCTAAAATCGAGCAAGGATACACTCATGAGCTCACTCTGGAAACTTAATGTTGTTGATATTGAAGTTACACTTTTGCATGTTTGTCAAATGGTAAGTGAAAGTATATAATGTTTTTTGCTGTTAAGGTAAGATCATTGAAGATTTGAGTTTTGTTTTGTTTTGTTTTTTTTTGGTAGGTTCTTCATGATAATAATGTGAAGAAGGAAGAACTTAAAGCTCGTGCGGTTGCTCTAAAACTGTTAGGAAAAATATTTCAGGTGGGATTGAGTTTTGATGTTGTAATAAACAGGTCTGTAAACGAACCAAGCGAGCATGAACAAGGGCATGTTCGTGTTTGTTCATTTAACTTTAAATGAACATGAACACTTAATCGAACACGTATTTTGTGTTCGTGTTCGTTTATTAAAAAATGAACATGTTCATGTTCGTTTGTCTAAAATATGAACGAGCAGTTCACGAACATAACTGAACAAAGATAAACAAACACAAATGAACATATATGAACAAATATAAATGAACACAAACAGACATAAATGAACACAAATGAACAAATATAATACTATTAAGTAGATAACTCTTCTAGATAATGTTTAATTATTTGCTATTAATATGTAAACGAACATAAATGAACATAAATAAAACACGAAACATGTATTCATGTCCGTTCGTTTAATTAAACGAACACAAACTTTTTGTTCAAGTTCGTTCGTTTATTAAATAAACGAACTTCCCACCAAACAGTTCACGAGCAGTTCACTGAACGTTCGGTTTGTTTACAGGTCTAGTAATAAATATGTTTTTACAACTTTGATTTGATGGTGATGTTTATTGGTTTTAGAGAGAAAAACAATCTCAAAGTGTTGGAACATCAAAGAAGAAAGTTGCTTCCGATATTCACGACGATACAAGCAGTGACGATAGTAGTGACGATGATGAAGATTCACCAAGAACACTCAGTTATCGAGCCCCGTTTATCACACAGGTTTGCTCTTTTCATAATCTTTAAAAGTTGAACATAATCATATCTAATGGCTTGCAGCGCAGCTTCTTGTCTGCTTACCTTCTGTCTTTCTTGATGTAAACATTATATTTTATAAAGTATATGGTTTATGTTAAAAGTTATACTTGCATAGTATTGGATACTTATGATTGCATGTATATAACAGGGAATTGGTAGGTTATTTAGATGCTTGTGTAACCCGTCGTATGATGTGGATGATGACGATGATGACGAGATTGTTTACAAGAGCAGCAAGTGAATGAAATTAAGGTGTTGCAAATATCCGGGATGTAGAGGCGAATTCGGTTGATGTGAATGAATATTGTGTGTTAATTTTTGTGGAATGTTACTTATACAAAACAGTTATATATAAATGAACATATGAAGTTGTTGATTTATACTTTTTTGTTAACATAGTGATCTTGTGATACATAAATACAGCTATATTGATTTCGTTTAATACGGTTTAAAGATACACATAAATACAGATATATTGTTTTATTTGTGATACATACAATGGTTATTTAACCACATTATATCGGACCAGCACTATGTACAAGTGTTTATACAATTCTCACACCTCTGCTTAAATTTAACATCCAGTCTAACGATATTATGTATTGTTTTATGCGAATAGATGTGTTATTTAATTAGTAGACTAGTTAAAATCCCATATAACACTTACATATTAGTTTAGCAGTGGTAGTTTGTCCATGTATTGTTTTAAATTTTTTAACACAATTAGATATTATGTAACATAAGAGTATTTATAAAAATAAAATTTTAAAAAATTAGTTGGAATAAAAAAACATAATTTTAAATAACATTATGTTAATATTAAGTTGTTTTAAAGGTAATAATGTAAGTTGTTAAAAAGAATAAACATTTTAATGAACATTAGCCAACTATTTACTGTTAACTGTCAAATACAAATAGAGCAAGAAACCAGAAGATAATAATACAAAGTGTAAACTGCGGTTTTCGTTTCTGTGGTTTGTTCAAATCTACGAGTTTCGTCCAATAGTTTCAAATTTGCTATTTTCGTCTATGTGGTTTCATTTCACTTGCAATTAAACCCGAATTCATTAACCTCGTTAAGTCTAGTCGTTAAACTCATCAGCGTGCCTTCATGTGAGGTGCAGTTTTGTCTATTTTCTCCCCGCGTGTGTTGTGTCGATTTAATGAAGAGCATAACACAATATATCAGAGAGGTATTTTACCGTAAAAAAGGAGAGATTGTGTGATAGGATTAATATATTTATGCATACAATAAGATAACATCTCAGTTCTGATGATTTTTCGCATGAACTTAAGCATAAATGAATTCACTTATTTCACATCTAAATGCTTCCACATTAAAGATAAGAAAGGTAGCATCAAATCTGGCTAGTACTTATTTAAATTAAAATAACAAATTTATAAACATTATAAGGAGTGAACTGCGGTTTTCGTCCTTTTGGTTTGTCCAAATATGTGGTTTTAGTCCAATAGTTTTAAATTTGCGATTTTCATCCTTGTGGTTTCATTTCACTTACAATTAAACCCGAATTCACTAATCCCGTTAAGTCTGGTCGTTAAACCCATCAATGTGCTCTTCACGTGAGGGGCAGTTTTGTCATTTTTCCCCTAAATACACCCAACCCCTCACATGAGGGGGCTTGTGAATTAGGTGTGGGGTTTATTTGGGGAGAAAAATGACAAAACTGCAGCTCACGTGAGGGGCACGTTGATGGGTTTAACGACCAGACTTAACGAGGTTAATGAATTCGGGTTTAATTGCAAGTGAAATGAAACCACATAACGAAAATCACAAATTTAAAATTATTGAACTAAAACCACATATTTGAACAAACTATGTGGACGAAAACTGCAGTTTACTCCATTATAAGATTTCACATTGGTATGTCCTTAGGGAAGTCTTGTGGATGTCTTTGTATTGTTTCTCTAAGCATTGTTTCTTGCTCTACTAAATTTGAAGGTAATTCATCATATACATCTGTGAACATGTCTCTAAGTGGTGGCATATCCTTCTTTTCGGCTTCATCGATTGCGTGTTTAACCTGCAAACGCTAGTACTCGGTCAACTGTCTCACAATACTAACTTTTGGTTATATGAATATGGACACATTGAATCGAGTCACTGTTTCTAAAAAGAGTGAGCTGCAGTTTTCGTCCCGTGGTTTGTCCAAATATGCGATTTTAGTCCAATAGTTTAAATTTTCAAATTTGCGATTTTCGTCCCTGTGGTTTCATTACATCTCCAATTAAACCCGAATTTATTAACCTCGTTAAGTCTGGTCGTTAAACCCATCAATGTGCCCCTCACGTGAGGACCATTTTTGTCCTTTTTCTCACTAAATAACCCCCGGTCGTAATTCGCAAGCCCCCTCACGTGAGGGGGCTGGGGTGTATTTGGGGGAAAAATGACAAAACCGCCCCTCACGTGAAGGGTACGCTGATGGGTTTAACGACCAGACTTAACAGGGTTAATGAATTCGTGTTTAATTGTAGGTGAAATGAAACCACAGGGACGAAAATCGCAAATTTGAAACTATTGAACTAAAGCCGTAGATTTGGACAAACCACAAGGATGAAAACCGCAATTTACTCTTCTAAAAATGATTATGATCAATTTACCTGTTTCTTCGCTTCATCATGAAGCTCGAGTTCTTCTATATCGCTCCACCAACCTTTTCTCTCGCCCCATTTTCTTAATCTTGTTATAGGAGAATGCATTGTTTTCCAATGGTCGATTTCATTCACCGATCGATACTTGGTGGAATCATCTGATGTAGAATGGTGACTTACTCTATATGTCATGGCCTTGTGTTTCACCATCACAATATGTACGTAAAAGATAAAACAAATCAGTATTAAGACTTTCACTTAACAAAGTAAAATTAAGACAAAATTACAAATGTTGTGTGCGGGCGGTATCATTTATATGACAAAATACATTCGCTTTTTGTCATTTACACTAATTGTCATCCAAAAGCTCAGTTAAATTCAAACATGCCAAGACTTAGCGGGGTTTTTGTTTAACATATTTTATTTAGTTTCCTTTTCTAATAATATATTTAATTTGTATTTTAATTATAAATACTTAAATAGTTTGAGTAAAAAGACTTAAATGCCCTCACATGCCAAGACGTAACGGGGTTTTTGGATGGTAGTTAGTTAAAAGGACGAAAATCAAACAAACATGTCATGTAAAGAACAACGCCTGCAGATAAACTTTTTAAACGATCCGATTCATAAATTGCATATGTTTAAATGACAAAATTTGTAATTCTGCCTAAAATTAATAAATTGAATCAAATATGATTATAAGAACACTAGTTTATATAACTTTACATAATACTTTAATTCATATAAATTATTTTGAAGGTAAAGTATTTGTTTATAACAAGTGACTTAATTTTTTTTAATTTTTTTATAAATAATCATTTGATTTGGTTTAAAAAAATATTTGATTGGGTATTAAAATTTTGATTTAAAAAAAATAAATGTAAAAATAGTTGTTTGCAGTTATATCATAAAAGTACGAATAAAAACTATGATTTATTAGCTGACTCTGAGTATGTTTACGGGTCTTTTTGAGAGTTTGAAAAGAGATGATCTAATATATACCAACCTCGATAAGTATTGGTCGTTGTTCGCTAATGGCTATTTCACGAGCACTACGAAAAACATTATAAACCGCGAGAGCGTCGTTGCCATCTACCCTAATACTTGGAGTTCCATAGCTTTGGCCTTTCACGACAATCCCATCGCCTGCGCATATGCAAGCCATTTCAATGAGAACCGGATAGTGACATTGTGACACACCAAAAGCTTCACTAAAAGTAATATTATCGGAACAATTACTTCGAAATTGTTCGGTTACAGGAGTACTAATAGCCCATCCGTTGTTGCGACATATGAACACAACCGGAGCATCCATAACCGCGGCAAAATTCAAAGCAGCATGAAAATCACCCTTCATAAGAAAATAACACCGACAGTCGTCAAAAAACATCGTCACTGTATAATAAAATCATAGTTTTGAAATATGTGTAAAAATAATTATACATTTTACCCCACAAGTGTCAGTTAGTTACATAATTAACCTCATATATTTAACCTTTTAATTTGATAACCCTTAAGTTTCATTAAGTTACACAAAAAAACCCCACAAGTTTTTAACATGGTACGAATCAGTACATACGAACTCTTATTGACCAAGTTCTCGTTGCAGCATGCGGGTTTAAAGCAACTAGCTGAGTTCTAATTAAAGAACGAATGGAAAACAAATATTTCTACTGCCTCACTCGCACTACCGTCTCCGAAAAATGCAACTACGCATGAATCCTTCTTATCCATTTTTAGCGAATACGCCATACCAACTGCTTGTGGGAGCTGTGTGCTAAAAGATGTAAAGATTAAAAAAAAAGATGTTTTATGAGAGTGTTCAAAAGTTGAAATAAAAGCATAAGTAATTAAGATTAGGGGTGCAAATGAGTTGAGTCGAGCAGGTTGTCCCTGAAAATCATTTAAAAATTTTAGTTATCGAGCCTTGTATGGGAAGCTCGTTTGGGCTTGTCAAGCCTTAAAGAGCCTTCTGTATTTTTTAGATTTTGCCTTTTTTGGAATTCTATGTATTAATTTCACACTGACAACCAAGCTAGAGCCGAGCTTTGGCTCCTTTAAGGTTTTTTTCTCAAAATATATAAAAATAATTAAAAACGTATATAAATTAATTAATAATATAATAAAATGACCCGAACCCGTGATTTAAAAGATGACTCACGTACCGAGCTCGAGCCTAGTCAAGTTCAAGCTCAGCTCAGCTCATTTATACTCTTAATATTTTAGGGTAACATACGCTAAGGGTGATGAGAGGGTAATAAAATTGAGTTTCTTTGACCCATAATGAATTGGCATTTTTCTGCCTTTGCCATGGCCTTTATTGTTGCCGAAGCATTGGTTTGCAAAGTCTTGTATTGTGAATCCACGCCATAACAATATTCCTGGCTCTCTATACTGCAATTTATAATATATAGAAGTATAAAACAAATGTGCATGATTTATATAAATGATATAATTTTACTTTCTAAAGTGAATGTTTGTATGCTAGCTCATTCCTACTTGAGTGACACGTGAGTAATGGATGAAATTTAATAATAATAATAATAATAATCAGGGTCGTCTCCAAGAATTTAAATACCTCAGCCGAGCTGAAATAAATAGGCCCATAGTCCTTAACAAATAATGATATATATAAGCTAATTTTTAGGGATGAAAACTAGGTACTCCGTCTCCGCGAATTTAAACTAGCTAATTTTTAGTGATGAAATATATAAGCCCATTAGCCTACTTCGATTTCTTTTTTGGATTAGTAAATTTAGGGAAAAAAAACTTCTGGATACTAGGTATATGAATGCGTTAGTGATGGAAACTAGGTATTCTGTCATCGCAAATGGCGGAATATGACACCTTATCACGTTTTAATGTTTTCAAACTAGTAATGCTATTAAAAAAAACTATATATGTATCAACATTATCTCTTAATTTTTAAAGACACAATAATTATGCGTCAACCGGTTCCAAACATCATACATTTTAGCGTGGATTCATATGCAAATACCGATAATAAATATATTTTATAATTCCTTTATAAATCAAGTAGAGGGTTTAGTAATACTAATAGTAAAACTTAAAGGTTAAAATTGTGTATGTTTAAATTAATATTAAAATAAGTGAAGGGCCATTTTTGTCATATGCCAAAACTTAGATTTGAAATATGATGGCCCACCACCTTCTTCCTTATTGGCTGGAAAAATATGATGGCCCCACCTTCATGCACCTTCAACGTTTCTCCATAGCGCTGGGAGACATTTTTGGACTCGAAACACTCCCAAAACGCTAGGGAGGGCGGTGTTCCCGTCGTCTTGGGTGCGTTTTCTCCTCCAAAATGTCCCACTACGGGGGGCCTAAAAGATCATGCCAGTATTTTAGTAGAATGTTTTTATTTTCAAAAAATTATATTTTTTCTAACGACAAATTAGTCTACTCCTAAATACGTACCCATTTAAAACATCTATATCTTCAACGTGAATATTAGAAGTTTAGTCAAACCTGAGCCAATACTATGTCCTCAGAGCTAAGTGCTGCAGCTGTTCCAAAATTGATAGCTTCCTCACCAAATGAGGTTAAATAGAATAATAATCTTCCTTGCCTTTGTGCTTCATAAAAGAATTTATCCGTAGTATTTAAGTGTTACCATGCCACTATACACTTTTAGTGCAACTTCTTTACTCACCTAGTCATTGGTACAACAAAGGAATCAACAATATGTAGGGAAAATATTATATATATATATATATATATATAGGATGAATATTCTTTCGAGTTAAGAAAACCCGTAAATATTTAAAATTCGATTAGTCGTTGGTGAGAAGTGGAGTTCTGATGGAGACCCAAGTATTGAAGAACGTGTCATGTTATATTTGGAGGTCCATGATTGTGCTTCCAAAGGTGGCCCACGAAAATGGGCATAACTTGGCCCAAGAAGCTCCGTTTCAAGCCCATTACCAGTCAAATCGAAGCTTGAGACGAAGAGCACATTGTGGCAAACAGCCTATAGTGGTTTGGCCCCTGTCCGAAGCCCAAAAACGCATCCTAAATAAAGTTATGGGCCTTTTTATGTTTTTTATTGGTTTTTACGTTTTTCTTTTTGGGTTTGTGTTTGGCCCATGGCCTTTTTTGGGCCCATTTCGTATTAGAAGGTCTATTTATATGTTTCTTATGTAATTGGAAAATGCAGACTTGAATTTTGATAATAAATATTCTTCACTTCAATTTTCCTTGACCTTTAGGTGGGATTTGGGGGTTTTGGAAGTTCATCACGAGTATTCTTAGAATCAATGTGATTCGATCTTCGTTATCGTTATACTGCTGCATCAAGTTCCCTTTGTACAAAGGTTCGAAAAAATATTTTAGATTGGTTGGATTCTACTAGGTGAAAGAAAAAAAGAAACGGTTTAGACGATCGTGTTTACTACTTGGTGGATAATCTGGAGAGCTCGGAACGAGACTATTATTTGTTAGCTAGTAGAGTTACAATACACTCTTTTCGATTCAATAGTTTTGATATCTTTTTTTTTATTTTCTTCACGTAATTGTAAGTTTAAGTTAAGTTAGGTAGAGTGGCTTAGATATCTGCTTCTTAGTATGTAATTTATTTTTGTTTTCCTCTCAGTTAGGATTTTTTAACCCGGAGAGGTGTGGTTTTCATAGAGTAGATTTATTATTAAAAAAAAATAAGAAAAGAAAAGAAAAACCATGTGTGACAATATTATTTTTTTTTCTCATATACAATATATGTTATTATCTTCCTAATAACAAAAAAATTAAAAGAAAATTGAAACCAATGTTACTAGTGACATTTTGTTACATATAATTACAAAATAGTAACATTTTGTTACGGATTGTGTAAAAAATAGTTTAGGTTTTTTTTAAAAAAAAAAAAAATCATTTCGAAAGATTAATAATATATATTACATAAGAAAAAACTTTTTTCATTCTTAAATAGGATTTTTACGGATTTTCACAGTTAACTCAAGTGATCAAACAAGTACTCGGTTAATAGAAATATCGATCATTACTAGTTCCGACATGTTAGCAGACATCAAGTAACCATCCTCATCAAGTACTCGATAACATTGCACCCTTTTCTCCGACGAACCGGGCAGAAACTTCATCTGAGTTGTATACACGATCTCGCCGCCTGGAAAACCCGTAGCCTGGTCCAACAACAACAATTATTATTAGTTATTATCCTAATAATAACATCTTTATGGTACATAATAATATCTTTATGTACGAATAAGTGGGGTGTGGAAGGTACATAATATTTATATGATTGTTCAATGTCATTATTAGTATTTACTTTTTAGTGAAAATTCAGGCACTTTTATTTATCACATGGTCACTGACTCATTGTCACATAGCTACAACAAGATAAGACCATATGTAACATGTATTTGTCTTGGTTTTGTTGTGTTCCTAACAATATAACGTGTTAAATGATGAACATGAAATGCCTTTAAAAGTTTTGTGGAAGAAACAATAATACCAAAATTATCTATACCTACTAAATAAGGAACTGGTGTTCCATCCAACCACGTGTAACAATTTTGTGAGTCTACAATTATTTTTCCCGTTTTTTTAGGGTGCTGCTATTCATATATCCACAGGGATTTTAGAGAGAGTTTGTGCACAAGAGAAATTCTATGTAAAAAGGGTGTATGAATAGTAAAAAGTGTGTTTGAATAGGCAATGGCTTCTTTTATTTTACCCATTTGTATTAATAATAATAATAATAATAAAACATAACATATTAAATATAGTACTTATTTGAGATACTTTTAGACATCCAACATTGTTATTGTGGCTTAGTGGTAGGATGTTTGGGTTCTACAGTGAAGATCCAAGTTCGATTTCTACTTGTATCACTTTTGGTAGATTATGACAATGAATGGTTTGAGTTAGGTATTGTGCAAGGTTTCCAGTTCGAATCCCAAGCTCATTCGGGTTTTCTTCCCACTGTGTGTTACACCAAAAGTTTTGCTCTTGTGGCGGCACAACGACTGCAAGTGGCTGCCGACGGTATGGTTTTCTGGGAGAATGCCTAATGCCAAACTCCGAAGCAATGTGGACCCGATTAAGACAACATAGTCTGGACATAGTGAAATAACATGGCTCTCTAAATTTAAGAAGTACGATAAACCTAAATACAAAAAACCCAGTTTGTGCACCTCTAGTTTTATGGAAGAGAACAATGCCAAAGCCTCATCAAAGGTTTCTTTTCTTACAAAATTTGTAATGACATGTCGTATACGTATGTAGCCACATGTATCTATACCTGCTAAATAAGTAACTGGTGCTTCGACTATATGCAATAATTCTGTGAGTCTAAACTCATTTTTCCCGTTCCCTTTATTTTACCCATTTGTATTAATAATAATAATAATAATAATAATAATAAAACACTAACATATTAAATGATATAGTAACTTTGAGATACTTGACACATTAGTCAGTAATTTACACGTAATTTTAATCATATCTTAACTCATACTAATTAATTTCAAAATATTTTTAACGTGTAGTACGAGTGCATGATCATAACAATACGATTAATATTAAGCATTGATATATTTACCCGGTTTTTTTCAAAAGCAGCACCACCAACGTCGTCATCGTCAACAGATAAGATCTGTTTCTCAGCTTTCGTGGAGGTGTAACGGCGAAAGGCAGCAGATGTTGAGCTGCATGAATACGAATAACGGAATGCGAAAGTTGCCCTTTTATCATTACTTGATATATTACTAGGAAGATATGAAAATGAAGAAGCAGTAGTTGCTTGATAAGAGTTTAATGCTAGGCTAGTGCATATTATTTTCTTGACAAAGTTACCACCATTTGTTCTTGATCTTGTTAACCATAGCATGCTCATTTTCTAAAGAGAGAGAGAGAGAGTGACTTGAGTTGTGGTGTGATGTGAATATCTTCTGCTATTTATTAATGTAATGCAATATACACTTTTATAAATATTAAATATTAAAAGAAATGATGATTCTAATATATCAAAATATATTTTGTATTCACATGTGTAGAAATGTAGTTAGAGCGTTCACAACATGTTATCCATATTATTATGAGTATATTCTCTGTATACTATAGATTAGTTGTAAGTGGTTGTGAGTTAAAAAAATAGAGAAACTTTTGTTCATAAGGAAACTTGAAGAAACATTTTTCATCATATATAACTTTTTATTTTTTTTTAAAGTGGCTATACATGAAAGAGAGAGAAAATGCAATAATAAAAGTATAAAAATGTATTATTTAACTGAAAATGAGAGCGAATGTAATGTTTTTAAGTGTAATTATAAAGATAAAGATAGAGTTACTATTGAAAATGTTTTATAACAAAATATATTTATTTACCAGAACAATAGAATTTCTATTTTTCTGATATATTTATTTATCATAGCAATATAATTTCACATTTACTTTGCACTTGTAAGGATTTAAGTATTTAACCACACAACCTCACGTTTGTGAAAGAAGACGCCACGTGTTAGACTAGTATTAGTTAGTAAAGTTAAAAGGAAACAAAGATGCTTAACAAAAAATTTGTAACTGAAATTTGAAAAGGAAACAAAAAAATAATAATTTAACTAAATAGAAAAGAAAAAAATAATAAAAAGTAAAGTGGGCATTTTAGAAAAATAAGTAAATGTAATAAAACGTATGATAAAAAGGTAAAAAGTAATTTAATAGATTTTTCAGAATTTGATGTAAATTGAATTAGAAAGGTTTCCATGATCAACCTTTCTTGTTTACTCTTTTAAGAGACAATGTAAAACCAAGCGGCCTGTGTGAATGGTAAGGTTATGTAAAAATGTAATTTAAGGTAGAAATGCTAAAATAAATAAATAGATAAAAATTAAAGTCAGCCACCAACCTCCATAAAAAAGGGCAACTTCCTAAAATAAATGTTTATGAAAATGTTTTTAGGTTTTAGGTGTTATTTAAAAGAAATTCTCAAAATAGGAATTATAATCTAGTCGTGACGAGTAGTTTATATAACCAATTAAAACTGAACATGTGTCTTTAAACTAACTATAACAAACATATTTACTAACCATTTACTCGTCGCGACTAAATAAGTTTTATGCCCCATAATCAACGTCCTCGAGTAATTCATAAGTTTTTTAGTCGCGACGAGTAGATTGTAAGGCTAAACTAGTCGCGGCGAGTTAACTACTAATAAACTACTCGTGTGGGGGATGTAAACCAGGTAAACTAGTCGACGCGACTAAATGACCTATGAATTACTCGTGGGCGTTGATTACGAGACATAGAACTTATTTAGTCGTGACGAGCAAATGATTAGTGAACATGCTCGTTACGGTTAGTTTAAGGGCACGTGGAAAGTTTTAACTGGTTCTACAAACTACTCGTGTGTAATCATAAACTATTCGTCACGACTAGTTTATAATACCTATTTTGGAAATTTCTTGCAAATGACACTTAAAACCTGAAAAACGTTTTCATAAACGCTTATTTTAGAACTTTTCCCCATAAAAATAGATTTTAGTAAATATGGAAAAACTTCATGCACTACTAGTCTACTAGTACTAAATACTAACCAAGTTTTTCCAAGTGTTGCACAAAGTTGAAACTTTTTAAATAACTAGAAATTTAAATTTTAAATTTGGAAATACTTCATGCAGACATGCACTACTAAGTTTTTAAGTAGTTTTCCAAGTGTTACACAAAAATCACTCACATTTCTTTTTGCAAGTCAACCAGCTTTTTTTAATAAATGTTTAAGCTATATAAATTAAGACAAATGAAGAATAAATGAATCTTGGTTAAAGTTTGGTAATATTTCTTTCATATTAGTTTAAATTATGAGATAAAAGTGAAGAAAAATTATTCACTAAATTATAACCAAGTTTCACACTTGTTTGATATTTTAAGTTAGTAGAAAAAACAATAATTGTTAAAAATTAAATTCTTTTCTCTCTTAATCGATTAATATCTAACATTCGTGTTCTGTTAAAGTTAAACAAACAAACACAAACATGTCTCTTTCTTGCATCGTTTACAAGCCTAACCAATTTATTACTCACATAATAGTATACGAGTTATAAAACATCGTAACCTAGTTTTTAACTATGGTATATGGTTGTAGTATTGACATGGTGACTTATTGGGTAGAATTTGTTGCCCATGGTAGTCCTGACATGGTGACTTAACATTGAACCGGTTTCTTTATATACAGTTTATACTTTTTGCGTTATTTGTTGCCCACGATTATACTATTTTAACGGCTAACTAAAATTCACTACATCTACTTTTATATCTACATCATTTGTTTATTACGAGACTCGAATTCTCAACGTAATAAGGAGAAACCCATTTCCATCGTACCTTAATACCATTAGACTAGAAATTGTTGGTTATTAGTTAAGGCTCTTTGAGTGTGTTGCTCTTTGAAAAGTTGGTCACTAAATTATGCAGGCTGCTTTTTAGGTGAAAGTCAGAATATCGTCACACTAATTTAATAATTTAGCTTAAAGGGGCGAAAATATTAAATGAAGAGGAAGGCTTTAAATTGATAGTAATTTCATTTATTTAAAATAAAATTTTTGAAAGTCATTAACATGTGACCTTAAGGCATGAGTTAGACAAGAAATTATAACATATTTTTTAACCAAAAAAATCTCAAAATAGCCCTTTACAGATAGAGATTCTAAAAATGTCTTTTTTTTCGAGTTTACAGATTTGTCCCTAACCTATCTCGTCGTCCGCGACGTGATTAGATATTCCCGATGACGTGTTAGTAAGCCAATAAGAGAAAGACATGTGGTCGGAAGTAGTCGTCGGCGACGTGTTATCTAGCCCATCTAATCGACGGCGGTATGTTATTGAGCCACGTCATCGGCGACGTGTTATCTTAATTCAACGCCGCGTTTGCACACATAATGCATCGCCGACGACGAAATAGGTTAGAAACAAAACTGAAAACTCGAAAAATTGAAACATTTTTGGAATCTTTCTATAAAAAGACTATTTTAAGAATTTTTCCAATTTATGACTATGACCTAAGATTTTGGTAGCCACCTATTTATTTAATGTGAGTAAAGTTGCATTATATGGACATATGGTTAATTGTTTGAATTTCTCAAGAAAATCAATAACTATAACAAAATTGTAACATATGCTAAAGAAGCATGAAGACGAGACTAAAATGGTAAATGAAAAGCACAACACTTTAATGACGGGTTTTATGTATATAATGAAAACCAGTTGATATATGGGGTCGTGTTGTGTTTTTATTTAATTTACGGTTGTTTCATGTATTTGACCAAAAATTCAATTGTCACTCCAAGTTTCGCCTAGCGATTGATTAACTTCAATCTGAACGCGTGACCAGCGCCCGATGGAACATTTCCAGGCAACAATTGAACAACAGCTAGCTAATGCTTTGACAACTCGTATAATACATGAGTTTCTAACATAGACATTTGTTATATAATACTAGTTTTATTTGTAATTTGTCATGAATAAACAAAACTAGTGCAATAGAATCATAACTTTGCGTTTACTGCAATTGAATTTATCATTTTAAGTAACAACTTATTTAAATTGTTTTGTTTTTTTTTTCATTTATAGAAGCTAGAAAGTGATCAGAAGCCCAGGCCCAGTGGGCTTTCCCAATTGGGCTTACGACCCGTAATAATAACCCAACTTATTTAGGCATCTGGTTATCAATACCTAATATAGATTAGGCTTATTCTCCAAATTATCTTTTCCTATATATACATATCATTGTATCTTATTGTAATACACACCATATTATGAAATCTCCATTTTTCTCCCTTGTAACATCCTACTTTCGGTTATATTAATAAAATAAAGTTTGTTTATTTTATAGCGGGTCGTTATCGGTTTAGTTGAATAGAATACGAGATGGACTTGTGTTGGGTAAATGGATATGGGTTATGGACTTGGGTTATGGAGGAATGAAGGAAAGACCATGGGCTTAAGCCCATGATCAAAAATATATATACCCTTAATCCTCCATTTAATTCATTTACACATATCCCTTACACCATCCAAAACACACACTTAAGATTTTCTCTTTAGTTCTCTCTCTCTCTCTAAACCGATATCAAGAAGGAAACTGAGAACCGACCCGAGGTAATGATAGTGTTTTATTGTCTGAGCTTAAATCCGTTAGATATAATCATGAAACGACGAGCCGACACCGTTAAACCGTTTAAGTCATGAGATCCGGGTGGAATCGGGTATAAACCGAACCTAATATGAGCTTAGGGGTCACCCGAGCTCAGATCTGGATCGAACGGGACGAAAAACGATGAAAAACGGTGTAAAACGGTGAAGATACGTTTTTCCGGCAATGGCAAAAACGTGTACGAGGTTGACAGGGAATGTTCTGACAAATCTGACCTAACCCTAGTTTGCTAAGAAATAACTAGCGAATTAGAGGTAATTCGCCAGCTGATTCGCTAAGGAAAGATTAACGAACTAGCTGTAGTTCGTATCCAATTCGTTAAGGGAAAAGGGTAACGAATTACCCTTGATTCGTTATGACCAGTTCGTTAAAGGAGATAACGAATTAGAAGGTCCAATTCGCTACTTGGACTGGTTCGCTACATGGACTGATTCGTTAAGAGTCCAGTTCGTTAAAAGTCCAATTCGTGTAAGTAACCAGTTCGTTAAAGGTTCCAATTCGTTACAAGAACCAGTTCGTCATGGCAAGTCAGTTCGTTAAGGATAAGTAACGAATTAGAAGTTTAACAGAATGACAGAATGGTCCCTGGACTTAGAAAAGAATGATTTAATTACAAATAAGCCCTTGAACTTTTAAGTAGCATATTATTCAATGATTCAAAATGCTAACAGAAAATGTGTTAAGACAGTTAATGAAAATAAAATTTTTCCAAGCTGACCTGGCAGCTTAACCCCAGCCAGGGGCTCTACCCCTTGGACCCCGCTAGGGGCTGCCGCCCCTAGAACCCCACTGCCAGGGGCGCTGCCCCCGGACCCCCGTTCGTTGAGGGTAATAATTAAACTAAAAAAGCGATATGTGTAGTGATAGTTTACTGAAACGTATAATTATTATACAGTTAGTCGTGCACAGCTCAAGAAGGGAATAACCGTATACGGTGAACGAAACCGCATTGAAGTGAGTTTCTAGCCCCACTTCCTTGTTATGTTTTCGGGGCTATGTGCATACTCGATGTGATAGTTAACACACTTACCTTAAGTGGTAAGTGTATGCCTTGTATGATGTATGTATGATGATTGCTTGACGGTGCGTGAACGATCTTCGGATATTGCATGTACCGTCAGGTGGTAGCTAAAGACGTGATTGCTATGTATGATGTAAGATAAGATGCATGTATGAATATTTATGATGTATGCATAATGTACGTATGATAAGTTAATGGTGCGTGAACGCTCTTCGGAGATTGCACGTATTGTCAGGAAAAATATTTAAGGACAGGTATAGTGTGAAGCTATGGAAGAAAGGGTACCGGACCCTAATAATATCCGAGGATGAAGGGTACCGGACCCTAATAATATCCGAGGATGAAGGGAATAACCGTATACGGTGAACGCAACCGCATTGAAGTGAGTTTCTAGCCCCACTTCCTTGTTATGTTTTCGGGGCTATGTGCATACTCGATGTGATAGTTAACACACTTACCTTAAGTGGTAAGTGTATGCCTTGTATGATGTATGTATGATGATTGCTTGACGGTGCGTGAACGATCTTCGGATATTGCATGTACCGTCAGGTGGTAGCTAAAGACGTGATTGCTATGTATGATGTAAGATAAGATGCATGTATGAATATTTATGATGTATGCATAATGTACGTATGATAAGTTAATGGTACGTGAACGCTCTTCGGAGATTGCACGTATTGTCTGGAAAAATATTTAAGGACAGGTATAGTGTGAAGCTATGGAAGAAAGGGTACCGGACCCTAATAATATCCGAGGATGAAGGGTACCGGACCCTAATAATATCCGAGGATGAAGGGTGACCGGACCCTAATAATATCCGAGGATGAAGGGTGACCGGACCCTAATAATATCCGAGGATGGAGGGTACCGGACCCTAAAACTATCCGAGGTATGTAGGGTGAAACGCCATTTATAATGTATGGTTAGATATGAATGTGTATGGACGAATGCTGATCTTGATATGTTGTAATGCGTACCTTCGGGCACGTACATGTGTATGAAAAGTAAGTTATGTGATTAACTAGAACTCACTCAGCATAGCTGACTTTTAGTATGCACGCAGGCAAATAGGTTGAGGCAGCTCGCGTGACTGAAGACACATGGCATGAAAATCGAAGATACTGGCATCTCGAAGAAATGTTGTGATGTTTTAAAGACTATGTTTTGTTTTAATTGACTACGAATGTTTTATAAGACATGATTTGATGGTTATGTAAAATGTTATGGTTGAAGTTTTATTATTCCGCTAAAGTTTTTGTTAACTCTGATATTTAAAACTGCGTTTATGAGTAAATCCAACGTTAAAGTAGGGCTACCGGTAACGGGGCCTTACATCCCTACATCTCTTTCTCACATGTTTAGCTATTAGGCTTGTTTCACAACACATTATCAACACTGACTTGCTTTAGTGAGATTGGATTATCCTAAGGTAAGTTATTTTTTATTGTTCTTTATTATTATCTCAAACACAAACTTCAGGTTATGTTAGAGATTTAATATTTGCTTAATCTCTCTTAAAATAATATTTATATTGAAGTTCATACAATTTTTTTTTGTTGAATCGAGATTTATATTAATTATTTCAGAACACTATTTATGAATTATAGTATAGCAATGATTTTGATTTTTGATGTGTCATTTATTATTCTTTTAGTGCCTACACCTGATATAAATTTAAATAAAGTACTCAAATAAAATTAAAAACAACTTTAATTCTCTAATATAATTTGAGAGTAAATCGAAAGAGAAGATGACCAAAGTTGTCTTTTGTTATTTTTTTTTAATTTTCTGAATGTAAAAAGAAATGGTGTATATGCAAATTTAATGGTTTTGTTAAATAAATTATTATGATAGAACTTTTCGTAAGACCTGCATATTAAATTACTTTATGATTTGTTATTATAGATTTGTGATTTTAATATGTTAATTTAAACAACAACCAAGTAAAATATATAACAGAAGTTCACAAATGAAAAGATTGATACATTTGCGATTAATCGTGATAAAGATATATTATTATTTATTATTTGATTGTGTACCATATAGGTTAAATTATATTTATTATTTGATTCATGTTACCACATAAGTTTGATTCTATGTAAACTTGGAAAGTTTTTTTTGGCAGTCGGTTAGAAATTTTATATTTTCTTTAGTACATAGATATATTCAATTGTTTTATTTATTATCTTATACAGAGTTAGAATAATAGTTTAAAACTCTTAATTAACTACTTGGGTTTAATACCCACTGAATATAATGTGTGTTTTCAGTTTCTCTTTTAACATGTTTGATTCCAAATGATGGACTTTTATTTATCTATATTTTGTTGACCATATTTGATTTCCATATTACTCCACTTCAATAATATATGTTAATATGTATGTTCACTGATTAGTCATGAATTAGTAAAGCATGTTTATGTCTTATGTGTTAGAATATGCATAAATAACTAATATATAAACTCCATATCTCTTTATAAGTTACAATAATTTTGACATGAATTGTGTTACGTTTAAAGGTCTTTTAATTGTTTACATATTTGATATAAGTAAATGTGGTGGTTATAGATATAATGCATCATACGTATATGTTTTAACCATAGTTATTGTTATATGTACATTCTATAACCAAAGATGTGTCACTTGGTGTGTTTCCTGAGTTCATATTCTTTGAACAATTTATATGCATTGTTCTTGTTATACATAAATATGATTTATACACAGGTCTTCTTACCGTTGTTCATTATACCGAACACCATGGAACAATTTTCGTTTGTTTATTTGGCACATTGAAAGTTGTGTTAAATTTTACCTTGGAGACTTTATTAAAAATGGAGATATTTATATCATGATATGTTAATACATAAGTTATATGTAATTACATGCAAGTGATGAAAATAATATTTCACAAAGGTTGCGATTAGTCGTTTTATATGGTGACATGTTATAACATTATGTCGTTATGTATATCTTGTATTATGTATGCTATAACTTTTTAGCATTTAGTATAATAACTATATGTGAGTTGTGTTTTATTTTCACTCTAATGAAAGAGAATAAAATAAATGTGTTTTGATGTCAATCTCTAAAAATCTCTTTATCGATTTATAGATGGTCATCAGATTTTTACTAATATTTATATTACGGAAAAATAATTTTTCATTTGTCAAACCTCAAATATGCTCCTGACGTATGAAGGGTTTGAAGTGATTTGTATCTATGTTCGAGAAAATTATGAATAAACCATGAGAAGTGTTTGGTTTGATATCATTCCCTGAAGCGATGTGAATACGCACCGATTGTTGCGATCATGGATCTAATAGAAAATTTGAAACAGTGATTATATTAATAATGAGATCTACTATCGGAATTATAATGTTGGTCATGCTAATAATGAGATCGACCACCACATGTGGCAAAGAGATTGATCATATATGAGAACAAAATCTAGAAATACAAAAGTGAAATCACATGATCGTTTGAAACGATAATATAATGTTCACTCATATTTACAATCTTGTACTAAAGAATCATGATACATATACGATCATAAACCTGAGGTTTATGGATCATGATTATCTTATGGCGTGACCGGTTAGACCACACCGAGTCAATGATGAGAAATTTATTGAGGAACCAAAAGATTTTTCATAATAATTATACATATAAAATTGCTCTCAAGGGAAATCATTTATTTACCAACTAAAGGAGGGTGTGAATCCCTAGATGTTATAGAATTGAGAAAAGGGTACACATATCCTAACATGATACAATTTAGTGTTTTGAAAATCGATGCATCGTCTAAATGGTTATCAAGATCGCAACTTCATGTTTGCATGATCTATGGCTTAGCTAATAAGATTGCAAGCATATTATTCCAGATTGGTATATTTACATTTGGTTATAATAATGAATTTTGATTCCCAAGTTAATAATGATCATCGGAATAAGTGTTGAACTTCATAACAGATTATGTTCTTACATAAATTATATTGTTAATGACGATTACTCGACGTCTATAATTCGTTGCAAAGGCAATCATCACGAGAGCAAAGGTTCATGTTTGTATTTGAGTACATATGATTTACTGTCTTTAAACGAATTCACATCAAGCCAACAAGTTATGATACTTCCTCCCCATTGCAATTGGTTTTTTGTCAGTAACCAAATATTTCTCATCTAATATTTTGTATGTGTTATATACTGAAATTAATCCACCACAAGACACAAAGATGAGAACACAAAGGAAGTTGGGAATATATGTCGGTATTAAATATTATATATGATTAAATACTTAGAGCCATTAATGAGATATTTGATTATTGCTCATTAGTTTTCACTTTAGTGAATCAACATTCCCAACATTAGGGGGAGATTTAAAGTAGTTGGAAAACAAATTTAGTTGGAATGAATTATCATTGATCCTCAAACTAAATTATATAAACTAAAAGTTCAAAAGATAATTCATGAATAAAGATTAACGAATGAATTACAGGACGATTTACTGACCAAAAGAGAGTATCTAGCTAAGACACCTATGCGAACTGCTAATGCTCCAATTAATAAATGTCCCGGAAGGACAAACGCAAATTGATAATAATTCTAATGCATGCTTGTAGCGTGGCAGATTGATCGATTCAAAAGTTAAAATTTCCTCGAAAATTGGAGCAAGTAATAAAGATGGTCAAGTCGATGTGCAGTAAAAGGTCTCTTGAAAGAGATTAGACATGATGGTTCTTGAAGAACCTTAGGTACCTGAAAATAAAGAGCTCTCAATAAATTATATTGTATCATGTCTACAAAGATAAATGGAATCGAAATAAAGTCGACATCGTTATAATTTATCTATATATATAATTAGCGCTTGAAATGATGATGAGGATCAAGATTCTAAATTTGCCTATAAAAAATGATTGGCCAAAGTGGAAAAACGCAAACAGGACAGAGTTGAATTCTCTAAATAACGGAAAGTTTGTTGGACCAGCAGTCCGTACAACTAAAATTGTAAAATGTGTAAGATACAAACGGGTCTTGTATATGAGTTATGAAAATTCATCAAGTGATATAAAGCAAAATTGATGGCACAAAATATTTTGCAAAGACCCATGATTATTATGAGGATTGAGGAGACACATTCTCCAATGGTGGAAGCAATGACTTTCCGATAACTAAAAGTCTGGTAATATAAAGAGAGAATTGATATGCGTCCAATAAATATTGTTATTCAGTTGATACTGAGAGTTTACAAGAAAATCTATGAAAGATTTGAATTTTCAAATCATGTAAAGTAAGTTCTCGAGAACATAATGATTGTTGTGTATAAAGTCATATTTGATACTTTACGATTATTGAATATAAATGGAACTCCTGAAAAGTTTCCTAAGGTAATTGAATACTTGAAAGATTAGTTTATTATGTGAATCAATAAGCATACACATAGAAGAGAATACACGTTATGAGTACAATATCTCAATAAACAAAGAAATTGTACAATATGGATTTTGATATGTGATACAAAGTTATGTGTTAATGAGCAAGTTTATGAGCAAATATCCTGATAAAGTGAATGTGTATGTATAATTTGTCAAGTAGAAAAGAAGTCCATGATGGATTGGTAAATGCATGGATTTATGCTTATTACGTATGAGCTAAACTATTCGAACTGAGAATTGAGCTTGGCAAAATCAAGAGATATTTTGATAAAGAGGGAGATAAGTTGGGTATAATTAGCCATATTTTTATCAAAATTTCACTCTTAAAAGTTCATTATAATCACAGTTTACAATGAGGATATATCACCGAGAGAAAATTATGAGCTTTTATAGAGATAATTCTTTTTGAAAGACCTTGACAAGTTCGAGTATATGTGTAATTATATTTTTATATGTTTATAAATCCATCAAAGATCTACAAAATGTTGAGACATTTTGCCATGGACAAATTTAATTATTTTAGCACGTTAAAGGATGTCACACAATGACTCTTTATAATTTCCTATCTAAATATGAAATATTATTGGTTCGAAAATACTATAATTAAATGCATATATGCATTATGTTGTACTGTTAGCTATATATGATTATTATTTTCTTTATTTATGTTTATCAGCATGTGTCTTGCTAGGAGACATCAGAATGAGTTAAAACATGTATTTCAGGTATGAAAGTTATATTTTTATATTTTACTGACCCATCAAAACAAGTTTGGTTCGTCTTGTTGATGCAGAGAAACACAACAGAATCATGGTGTTTACTAGATGAAGCAATAGAAGTTTTCACTTGAAGATCATACAACATTATTCAACTTAAAGATTCAAATGTCAATGGACGAAGACGCAAATGATTGACTACAAAAGTTTTGGGTAACTTTCACATAAGATCGATATTTACCATTTAAAAGGATATATAAATCAGAGGGAGACAATACGCGTTGCACTCTTTTTCCCTTAGCTATGGTTTTGTCCCACTGGGTTTTCCTAGCAAGGTTTTTAATGAGGCAGCATATCCAAGCGTATTGAGTTGATAACCAAGGGGGAGTGTTATAAATATATATTATTATGGTTATCAATACCTAATATAGATTAGGCTTATTCTCCGAGTTATATTTTCCTATATATATATATCATTGTATCTTATTGTAATACACACCATATTATGAAATCTCCATCTTTCTCCCTACATCTCTTTCTCACATGTTTGGCTATTAGGTTTGTTTCACAAAAGCATCAAGTATTTTTGTGTTTTGTAATTGTTTGCATTGTATATTTGTATATCCATTTATAGATATGCTGAAATTTTATAAGCAAAGGTGAGGAAAAATAGAATCATAACAAGAAACCGATTAACGAAAATAATCATGATAAAAAATTTGATCTACTATGGTTAAGTCAATCTGATTAATTGATTGTTAGGTTATGGTTACGGTAAAATGTTTTTGTTCATTGACTTTAACCAAACTGAACCGAACCTTGTAGTAAGTTTGTGATTTTACAGCTTTTATATCTCATATCCAGCTTCGAACATTGTTTTATATCATGCTACAACTATCAATTACCGAGCTTGGAACACCACAGTCCACAACTGAACCATTTTCAGCTAGAACAACCAAAAAATACATTGAACAATTAATAACCTATGCTTAACCGACCATCGGTTATGGCTATGGTTAAGCAATCTGTCATAATCGAAGTTCACTTATGTCATGGTCAAATATGAACCAAGCCGACTTTCCACACCCATAAATGACACTTGATCTTTTACATCGAAAACTTTTATGCATCAATATAAGCGTTGTAACTGTATTTTTATAGTGGAATTGTGGCTTTACTTGATTTATTATATCCCGAACTTTTATTCTCTTTCAAATAATGGGATGCATGAATGTTTTAAATAGTTCTTTAATCATTTCTATATATTTTACTTTGAATCTTAGGATAAGGTACGAGATAGAGATTCCAATGTAAATGCTCGACAAGTTTATGTTTATTTGAATATTCGAGGGCATTTTACGTCATCACTCATGTTATTATTTTTGTTTTTATAATATGAATGGTACCAAATTAATACTTAGGTGTAAAAGTGTAAACAATCTAATAAAATACTTAAAAAACATGTTTGTTAAAAGCTTGAATTAAGTCAGACTTAAACATACCTTTTTTTGAATGCGCTCGATTAGACTCTTAGAAATTAGAATAACATAAATCACAAAGCAACCTACAACCTTATATCAAAAGCCTAAATGAGCACATTTTTAAATTTTAATTGTACCGGCTAAATCAAATTTCCCTAATTTTGTTAAATTTATATATTCTTGGCTAGGGGTGTGCAAAACACCGAAAAAACCAATCCGGATCTGAAAAAACCAAAAAATTCAAACTGAAAAAACCGAACTGAAACAAAAACCGACGGTTTGGTTTTATGTTTTTGTAAAAAACCAAGCTAACGGTTCGGTTTTGGTTTTGCATATAATAAAAACCGAAAAACCGAACCGAATTCTTAAATTTTTGTTATTTTATATTTTATATTAAGTAATTTATAATAATTTAATAAACATGTAACTCAAATATTTTCGGTAAAATGTTTAATAGTCTATTATTTCATTAACAAAATTATTTATATCTAAATTAATTATTTTTTGAACTCTTACTTTTACTCTAAAATTTTCAAGATCAAATGGCAAAAAGCCACGAAACGAAACCAAAATGAAAACCGAAACCAAAAGAGCAAAGTCGAACGGTTTCAAATACTCCAAAAACTAAAATTTTGGTTTTCGGTTCGGTTTTAACAAAAAATCGTACCAAATCACACCACGCACACCATTATTCTTGAATACTATGATATCTTGCAAGGTGCTATTAATAACATTATATTATTATTATTATATTAACTACTCATCTAACACGGAGTTCAAGTACATATTTTGAGATTGCAGTAATGTCATAATTGCCATGACCGAGGTACACGAGATCCATGAAACGGAATGAAAGGAAATGAAATGAAATTTTGGTAACCAATATTATATTATATTATATAGTTGATAGATAACTAGATATAGTACAATAGTTAGGGTAGAAAATGAACTCGAACCCAATGGGTAAATCCGAAAAATTAAGGGTAATTGAACGTGTATTTGGGTATGTAATCGAATATGTGATTGACTTCAAAAAGGTTTTGCATGTATGAGACAAGTATGTTATACCGGTATTAGATGACACCCGGCGTAATTACTTAAAACGTGCATACAGGTTTACCGAACCATGCCCAAATATGGGATGATTATATGTATTTGCCATACATTGTGTATTGGCGGGATGACAATTGGTCACGTGTGGGGTTAATTTTGGTAATCTTAAGCTAATATCTTTTTGTGTCTCAATATTACCAGCAACATACCTATCGGTACACGTTGCATGTTACATGGTTCAAGGCCGGCTCTTGGGTTGGGCAAACCGGGCGGCCGCCTAGCCACATAAATTTTGGGGGCAAGTTTTTTATACATATATACTACTTATATATTTTTTTATTTTTATATAAAATAGGTGTGAATCTTAGTCATATTAAATATATTTGTCCAAAAACCATTTTTATGTGCAATCCATTTAATCCACTAGGCCGAAACCAAATTTAAAAACTGAATAAATAATTAACGTTAAACATTCTTTGAAAAAAATTAACTTATATATTTCGTTACTCATTAGGCCCTACGGACCTTTTTATTTCGAATCGACCGAGGTATTTAAATTTTTAAAGACGGCCATGATATATGACATGAATGGTTTATACATGAGTTTACATGTGTGTATCAGCTATATATGGATACCCGTTATAATTCTCATTATTTGAAACTCAATATAAAGTTTTCCCTAAATTAAAATCAACCATATATCAAATACCTAAGTACACTTATAACATTATATACTTATTAAAGTTTCTAATGGTTTCAATTTACTTTTTATCTTTTCAAACCAAGTGAAATTAATATATAGTTAATCTTATACTCGGTCTCATATAAATATAGGGAAGAATGGGTGATGTGTGTATATAATTAATTAATTATTTTTTTAATAGTTTTTAAATGTGTAACGCCGTGCCTTGCAAAATAGTTAACTCTAGCTGCAGCCTGCATGTAAATGCAATGATAAATAATATAAGTTTTATTATTGTTAATAATATTATTATTATTATGAAACCTAGTAACGTAGATCCGGCGGACTTTCTGGATATTGCTTTCTTCAGTCGTCCATATTCACGTGCCAATGCTACATTATTTTCTTCTTTAAACATGCAACCGCTTATTAAGGAATAATAAGACACGTTATAAATATATACATATATATATTTTATACTTACAATATTTTATTTTTATTTGACCAAACTTTATCAAGTTGAAATAATCCATTTTGATTAACTAGATGGACAAAAAAAAGTTATTTACAAAAGATGAATTAGCTTGTTATTATCTTGAACTAGTATTTTTCCTAGTGTATTGCGTCGCGCTAGTGGTAAAACGTAGACGGTGATAAACTCAAGCGTTGTTGGTCCTGGGTGTTGAGACCGTAAGTCGATATGAATTCGGACATAGACATCGTTGGTAAAACCTGAATGTTTAAACCTAAAAAATAAATTCATCAAAGTAACAAATATATAAAAAGATTACCATATAAACAAATAAAACATTCAACATTTATTTAGCCGGTAAACCTGCATGGTGGTAACACCCAAGCGTTGTTGATCCCGCGTATTGAGGCGATAACTCGACACGAGTTCGGTTACTTTAGTTATGGTATCGGAGCTAAAAACGGAAAAATGCAAAAATTGAAGTGGACCAATGAAGTGGTGTCGGTTGGTAAACTTAGACGTTAATTCTTAAGAATTATCGGTCCCGGACATTGAGGCTGTAAGTTTAACAAAATTGTGAATTGTTATATATAATAATAATTATTATAATTTGTCACGTTATAGCTGTTAAACATTGTTTCCATGTACACAATTAAACAACTTATGTACTTAGCATATAATTTTATATAATTTATTTTTGCATTGGATCTCACTTTATACCTAGAATAAGTATATGCGGCCAAGCGGGTCCAAGTCTATTGTTGACTATATATGGTAAATCTTAATTTCACCTTAAATTAATTGTATAATTACGAGATTGACTTAGATAAAAAGGTTCACACGTTTTTACATATAGAAATAGAAATAATTTAAAAGGTTATGCTAAACGTATCCTGGTTGCTTGTCGTACCTTCTCAACCCCTTTGAAATAATAAAAAAAGGGTTATCTGACATATTACCGTCTGTTTTTGGGTGTTTTTCTATTCTCGAGTATAGCTATCGGGTTAATTTAACTTTTTAAAAAAGAGCTACACCACCGTCATGCGATTTCACAGCATTCAATCGGTTGTTTTAAACTTTAAAGTAGGCAGTAAAAAAAAGGTCATCCTACATATTCTCCAACGAACATTCCAAAATAGGGGGTTATACTTTAAAACTTATTGGTCAAAACAACCGTTTGACAAATACCTCGATGATCGTTTGAGATAGTGAGAGATTAGACGTTAGACGGCATGCATGTGTGTATACTGTGTAGCATGCAGCCCCAATAACATTTGAAGTTTAAAACATTAACTTATTTCAAAAGGGGGTGGCATGCAGTACGGTTTGTTGCCCGTTTACCTGCCTCTTTATTGTAATTGGATCCTTTGATTTGAAATGAAAACATACAAGTAATAACTATCAAATGCAGTTTTGAAGTGTAAACATACATAAATGATAGATTGATAGATTGATAGTGTAAACATATTCACAAAAGTTTACACATTTTCCTAATCATCCCCCCCCCCCCCCCTTCTCTCTCTATATATTTATATATATATACACACACATACAATTTGGAGGATGTCGGTGAGTCAAAAGAAGAAAAACTTAACAAAAGTTGACAGAAAGAAAGCAAGTTGGCAAAGTTTATAAAGACAAGAAAGAGAATACAAGTAGTGAATAAGATCAAAAGTGAGTCACTCAGACATGCATGCATGGATGAAGTTTGAATAATAATCTGAAGGTTATTCACTTGTTTGCAAGGTGACTAAACAAGATGATGACCACAGGCAACGGTAGCGAACTGTCGGTCCCACCAGGGTTCCGGTTTCATCCGACGGATGAGGAGTTGGTTTACTATTACTTGAGAAAGAAGGTTTCATATGAGCCCATTGATCTTGATGTTATTAGAGAAGTTGATCTCAACAAGCTTGAGCCATGGGACCTCAAAGGTTACACCAAACCCTAACTTTAGTTTGTACAAAACAGCTGTCCACAAAATAATTAGACAGCTGTTTTGTACCAAAAAAAAAAGTCAAGTTTTGAAAATTGTTGGTCAGAATGGTCGTTTGAACAATATTTAGTAGAGGTGTGTATGGTGATGTTCGGTTTGGTTTTTGGCTAAAATTAAATTGATAAACCAAAACTTCGGTTTTTGGAGTTTTTAAAACCGTTCGGTTTCGGTTTTTCGGATTTCATTTTGGTTTCGGTTTGTTCGGTTTTTGGCCATTTGAGCTTGAAAAATTTAGGTCGAAAAAAAGTTGACAAAAAATAATGAATTTAGGTATAAATAATTTTGTTAATTGTAAAATAATAGACTATTATAGATTTGATAAAAAATAAAAGATGTTACATATTTATTTAATTTTTATAGATTACTTAATATAAAAAAACAAAACTTTAGGAATTCGGTTCCTTTAGGGTTTTTTTACATGCAAAACCAAAACCAAATTGTTAGTGCGGTTTTTACAAAAACATAAAACCAAACCTTCGATTTTTGTTTCGGTTTGGATTTTCGGTTTCTTGCACACCCCGAATATTTAGTCTGACGATATGACCATTTTGTGAGGAGGGGGGTGGGGGAGGGGGGGGTTCGAAATTATTGGTCAGAACGGCGGTGCATCCAATATCCAGACCAGCCGTTCTGACCATGGAGGCATGAAATGTCAAACCTTTTTTTTTATCAAAACGGTAGTCTGACCTTTATCTGGAAGGTTGTTTGAAACGATGTGTGTATAGCGGGTCCCAAATTGTTATTCATATTTGACATACTACTTGTTTGAATGTAGATAGGTGTAGAATCGGGTCGGGTCCACAAAACGAATGGTACTTCTTTAGTCACAAGGATAAGAAGTATCCAACCGGAACAAGAACAAACCGAGCCACGGCTGCTGGATTCTGGAAGGCAACCGGGAGAGACAAGGCCATCCATCTAAGTAGCAATTCAAAGAGAATTGGGTTGCGAAAGACCCTCGTTTTCTACACGGGTCGGGCCCCACACGGGCAAAAATCCGATTGGATCATGCACGAGTATCGCCTAGATGATCAGTACTCTAATGCTACCACACCATCAGAAGTCCAGGTATATAGTACATGTCATGTTATATGATGTTGCACATAATAAGTTAAATGTCTGTTTAGGAATATAATTTCTAATGGTGTAATAATTATATAATTACTAGTTTTTTTTTAAAATTTTAGCCTTATTACTTTTGATATTTTAAGATGTTACATACATTAATTACATTATTAACTCTAGATAATTAGAAAAATAGTCGAAAAAATCACTTTTTAAACACAAAGAAAAATAATAATTCATTTTAGAGTAAACTGCGGTTTTCGTTCTTATGGTTTGTCTGAATCTGCGGTTTTAATCCAATAGTTTTAAATTTGCGATTTTCATCCCTGTGGTTTCATTTCACTTGAAATTAAACCCAAATTTACTAATCCCGTTAAGTTTGGCCGTTAAACCCATTTTAGCGTACTCTTCACGTGAGGGGCTGTTTTTTCCTTTTTTTTCCCCAAATACACCCCATCCTCTCACACGAAGGGGCTTGCGAATTAGGGTTGGGGTTTATTTGGTGAAAAAAAGGACAAAACTGTCATTCACGTGAGGGGCACGTTGATGAGTTTAACAATCAGACTTAACGGGGTTAGTGGGGTCAGGTCTAATTGCAAGTGAAATGAAACCACGTGGACTAAAATCACAGATTTAAAACTACTGAACTAAAATACAGATTGACAAACCACAGGACGGAAACCGCAGTTTACTCTTCAGTTTATATATATTTTTACTTTAGATTTTATCTTTCAGCGTTAATTATTCGCATCTATTAGTCAGTTTTCTACTAGTGAACCAATAATTTACTAAGTTTTAACATTCAACTATTTAATATCGAAAACAGGAGGATGGTTGGGTCGTCTGTCGAGTATTCAAGAAACGAAACTACAATCGAAGCCCATTTCAAGGAGACGGTCACCACACCCATACTCTTCATACCGAAGACGATCACCATCAATTAGACGATCAAGATTTCAACAAGCACGACGAAGGTATGCAAACCCTACACGGCTACAATTGCAACATTACTAGTACCACATCATTATTCGACTGTTCAATGCATCTTCCTCAACTCCTGACTTCTCCTCACGAACACCCTCCATATTTTCTTCCACAACAACAAAACCATCAACTCGTCAATAACAATAACGACGTGCATTGTTCCAAGAACTTATTGAGCTTGATGTCAATGAGTCAGGGTGGGTGTGACAAGCCACTTATAGCGAGTGCTAGTAACCTAACTGCAGACTGGTCATTCTTGGACAAACTTCTAGCTTCGAATCAACATCACTCGGGGTTTACTTTTAGTCATCACAATCAACAAGGAACGTGTGATGATCCTTCGTCTTCACAACACTTTGATCATCCGGATGTGAACTCGCAATCTAGTATGTTTCCTTTTCTTAACCTTGGTTATGAAACAGATGTTTTGAAGTTCCCTATGTAGAGGAGGCTGCTACATATGTTTTTTTAAAGAAAAGTTATTAAATTTAATGTATTATGAATATTAATTATTAGTGTTAGTGAACAATGCCTTGCATTGCTTGAGTATGAATCTATCAAAATCTTTCAATAGTGATCATGTGATACATATGCATTCGATCTAGTTGGTTCGACTTGCATGATGCAATGTTATGTTTTGATATCACTCAGGATCGAAACTAGTGCTAGATATGTTCTAGCATATGCTGGATAACCACCCAGTCTAATTCGTCTTAGCTACGTTTTAGCTAATGTAATAATGGTGTTTGGTTCACCATAAATATTTTTTGGAATTTGTTAAGGGAATTTGAAGTAATTGTCTTTGAAATTGAAATTTGTTTAAAGAAAAATTTAGAATTTTAAGGAATCGAAATCTATCAAAGAATTTGAATTTGTAATGTTCACAAAGGATTTAGAAGGTATCAAAAGGGTTAACTTGTCAAAATCCGGACACAACTCAACTACTCGTGCCAAAAGCATCAACTATAAAATTTTACCTTTTCTTTGAACCAATGTTGTAAAAATTGCTAGACGGATCTAGACAGTCGACTGAGAAGTTAGGTGTACTATGAGTACCCGGGGAGTAGTACTCGAGGAGTACTCAGATGTAATAACTTAAAAAAATGATTTTTGAATATTATATATATAAGTGAAATATCATAAGTTTTATTAATATTTATAACAAAATAGATGAATTTCAATATAAATAAAAGAATGCATTTTTAAAAATAAATTATTCTAAAAATATTTAACCATTAATTAAAAAATGATATTTTTTTCTTTAATATTATAGAAAATACAAATATGTTTTACTTTTTTAAGTCAAAACAAGCCAGAGTTTACTAGACCAGATGTGATTATGGCTGAGGTTGACCACTTATGATCGATTATTACTAACTAGACGGAGTTAAAGAAATTCGCTTCGACAACATACGTTGTAGTGAGTACTGGGGAGTAGAGTAATCTAAACCTACTTTTACAACATCGCTTTTAAAGGCAAACTACACTACTCTTAAATTACAATTACACGATTTTTCTAAACGAGCATCTGACCGCTCATCAAGAAGCATAAGCATCTACCCGAAGGCGAACTAATCAATAACCATGTAACATTTTACCTAAACTAGTCAAAACAGATTGACAAGATGTAAGCAAATTGATGGTAGTAATTAAGAAAGCTTTAAATGGCTAAAAAGTTTTTGTGTATATGGTAATCTTAACTGGATTGCCATTGCCAAGCGAACCCGCTTAACTGGCACCATACCCGAGAACACAAAACTATTGCTAACGAAATGAATCGAAGATCATACATAATCAGATTTCATATATATAAGGAAAAATAAATAATCTACCATTATCAAAAACATCACAACCGGCGCAAAATTTGAACCTACTCAGCTTCTATCTTGTTCACAACGGTTTTTCTTTTTCGCTTTTTATTCTTCTTCAATAATCCTTTTTCGGCTAAACTTTTCATCTTCTGGGCTTTCCTTGTTTTCTCCATCTCATCAAAACCGCCATCGCTAAATTTCATCTTGGCCACGCGTCTCGCATTAAAAATCTGCATTGCAAATTTAAGCAAATTGCATAACTTAAAAAAAAACAAAACAAAACAAAAAAAAAACAAAAAACTGCTCAAAATTTATAAAAATAAAACCGGGCTTACCTGTGTAATATTTTCAAGCACTTCATTCTCTTTACATTTAAACTCTTCCAATTTTTTCCCAGTTTCATTTTCAATGTCATGAATAAGCTCCACATCATTCTGCCAAAAATTTAATAAAATAAGCCACATAATATATATATATATAGGATTATGATCACGTGAGAACCATTTTGAAATTGAGAGCTTTGATAACCATTTTAGACCACAAAAAAACTCTTTTTTAAAAAAATAAAAAAAGTAAAATAACTAAAAAAATTTACTTTTCATCCAGATTTCATAAAAAATTAAAAAAATATCGGTTTAACAAAATTATACACATATTTATAATACTTATTTTATTAATTTTATGCATGTTATTCTTTATAGCATATGTACAATTCAGATAAATGATAATGTACATATGTGTACATTATGTAAATCGAGATTTAATACAAATATACATATGTGTATAATTAGGGTTTTTTTAATAAAACCGGGATGAAAAATAAAAAATTTTGTTTTTTTCACTTTTTTAAAATTTTTATTTTTTTCATTTAATACTTTTTTTAATATTTTTAAGAGGTTTTTTTTGTGGCTTAAAAATGGTTCTCAAAGTTCTCAATTTCAATAGGATCCTTATCCTATATATATATATATATATATATATATATATATATTCCAAATTCTAACCTGTGTGATTAAACTTATTGCTAATCCACCTCTACCGGCTCTAGCTGTACGCCCAACACGATGAACATAATCTCTTGGATATCTGATAAAAAGATTATAGTGTATTATTAACTATTGAATATTGATTAATAATAATTAAAGAAAGCTTTGTGAAGTTTACCTTGGTATATCATAATTAATCACGAGATCAACGGTAGGAATATCCAAACCGCGACTAGCAACATCGGTTGCAAGCAAAACAGGCACTTTTCCAGATTTAAATTTATGAAGAGCAGATAGCCTTAGAGATTGCGATTTATGTGAATGCAGTTCTGCTACATCGTGATCGAGTTCTTCCATTAATAATCCCAAAAGATGGCAAGTTCTGCACATTGATAAATTAATAAGATAAAATAAAATCCATCATAAATATGATGTAAAAAAGTTCAATCTTGCACACATCTAAGCTGATAAAAAAACTCGTTAAGGACACATAACAATTAAAATAAACTAAAAATATTTGCGATAAAAGATTGAGAATTAAGGGCATTTTTGTCATTCTACTATTTTCTAGCAGGCTCTTTAGCCAAAATTTAGTCGAGCTTTGTATGTTGTAACCTTTAGTTTATTTTAAATTTTATCTTTGCACTACATGTTTGTCTGTTTACGTTCGTGAACCGTTTATTTATACTGTAAGCAAACCGACATAGACGAAGTACGAACACAAACACGTCCATTTTCTTAACGAGCGAGCACAAACAAACAAAATTATCATTCATTTAAATGTTCAGGCTCCATTGTTTGTTTGGATAAAGCTAAAGAGACGAACAAAAACATGCTCAGTTTGTGTTCGTTTGGTTCATTTACGGGCCTACTGATAAAAGATTTGTAAAATGACAAAAATGCCCCTAAACTTGAAGCTCTCTAGTTTAAAAAGTATATAAATGCCCCTCATTCAACTCAAAGAGTAGCTTCAAGAGTATTTTTGTAAACTTACAACTCTAGACGTGAAAATCAAATTGAGAATTTCGTTCATTTTGGTCATTTTACTATAATTCCGGCAGGATTTTTTTAGCCAAATTTGGGATGAGCGAAACCAGATCGTTACTTATGTGGCCTCCAAAAATTTTCACTGTTAATCCCTAGGGGCATTTTTGTCATTTTACTATCTAGTTTAATCCCTATTTTCAATTTAAATGGTTGATAAGTTTACCTGCATTTGGAAACAAAAATGATGGCTGACCGAATGCCCATATCTTCCATTCGTGATAATATATGAACCAAATAAACATCTTTAACGGATTTTGGAATAAACACATACTGCTGTTTGAGAGTGTCAACTGTTTGAAAGCCTTCATAAGCTTCATAAAAGTATGCTTTATTTGCTGAAACCTCAAGTAATGATTGGAGATTGTCCGTCATTGTTGCAGAAAATAATAATGTTTGTCTGTTTTTAGGTAAACAGTTGAATACCACTCGTAACTCATCCTCAAAACCGACATCTAAAACTCTGTCTGCTTCATCCAACACTAGAAACTGAAAATCCAGACCACAAAATAAAAATAAAAAATGTTATGTTACAAGTTCACCCAAACATCTTAACAGTTTTATGCGTTTTATAGGCCAGCTAAACACTTGCACCGAAACTGTAAAATGACAAAAACACCCCTAGAGTTTGTTCTAGGGCTGAACACGGTTCGGTTCGGTTATTAGGCGAAACCCAAACCGAAACCGAAGTAATCAGTTATTTGAATATACAAACCTTGACGTTTTCGGTTTTTCGGTTTTCGGTTTTCCGGTTATTTTCGGTTTCGGTTCGGTTGTTTTTGTTTTTTTTTTAATTATGTGTAAACATTGCAAAAAAGTAAAAAATGAAAAATGAAAATGCATATTTTAAGCTTGTACAAGACCGTATTAGAGTACTACATATATATTGAATTCAAAAAACAAAAATAGGCACGTGTTATGTAGAACTATACGAATACAAAGTTGCTAAATATAGTTTAAAATTGGGATTATAAGTTTAAAATTCAAAAAACAAAAAAGTTTTTAATGAAACAGCATTATAAGTTTAGTCCCACTCCCAATCTTCATTGATCATCTTATTTATCTTCAAAGTTTAGTCCATTCCTCATCATCTTGATAATCTTTATCACCAACAATCGATTCGCTTCGGTTTTTTTCGGTTTTTTAAAAATAGATAACCGAATCGAAACCGAAAATTCGGTTTTTCAAAAAAACAAAAAATTAACCATCAGTTAATGCGTCGGTTCGGTTTAATTCAGTGCGGTTCTTTCGGTTAATTCGGTTTTTTGCTCACCCCTAGTTTGTTCATAGACGTTTCTCATTGGCATAAACAAAACCAAATCAATACTTTAAATATTTTGTAATCGTAGAAGGACAAAACTTTGCACCGAAACTTTAAAAATGACAACATAACCCTTGAGTTGACTCATTGATATTTTTGTATTAGCATGAACAAAACCATATTGGCATAAAAAAAACCATATTAATACGTTGAATATTCTATAATCCTTTAGTGACAAAAAACTTGCATAACTTTTAAATGACAAAAATACCCCTGGAGTTGCTTTGCAAACATTTTTTTCATTTCACAATTTTTCATTGGCATAAACAAAACCATGTTAAAACTTTAAATATTATGCAATCGTTGAATGGCAACTAAAAAAATACAAAGTCCAAAAAATAAAAAAAATCCAGACCTTGGTGTTAGAAAACACAGCAGGAATATCAGGATTCTGTTCAATAAGAACTTTAATCCTACCGGGAGTTGCAATCACAACATGAGGCCGTTGCATCAACGTCTGCGATTGGTTAATCATATCCATCCCGCCAACAATAACCGCACATCTCAGACTCAAGCACGATCCAAGTGCCTTAAACTGTTCCGACAGCTGGTACGCCAGCTCACGTGTCGGTGTAACTACAAGACAAAACACACCGTACGGGTCCTCAGCGAGACGGTGAAGAACGGGTAACGCAAAAGCTGCGGTTTTACCGCTTCCGGTTTGGGCTAACCCTAACACGTCTTCGCCGGCAAGGATGCGTGGGATGCAGTGTTGTTGGACGGGTGTCGGTTTTTTCATGCCTAATTCTTTGCAGGTTTTTAGAGCCCAGTCTGAGAGCCCGAGGTCGGCGAAAGTGAGTCGAGTGTTGGTAGTGTTTGATGATGTGTCTTTGGTGAGTTGGGGTTTGTCAGACGTGGTGGTCGTTGTAACGGTGGTGGTGTTGGTGGTGGTAGCGGGCTTAGAAGACGTTCTTCGAGAAAATAAGGGGAAGTTTTTATCGATTAATACTTCTTGTTCAGCCATGGTGAATTCAATCTTTAAAGGGGTTATACAGACGGACTCAGATTCACTTCGAAATTCGGTTACTGAACTTGAACCAAAGCGAACCGAACTTTCAAGTCTAAGAACACTGAACACGCCTAGTTGACAAACTTCTCTATAAATCAAAATCAAATAACAAACTAAATGAACAAATCATATACAGGAAGTAAAAAACTTTACACATCTACTGATATAGGGTAATTGTTTCTTGTGTTGATTATTTGAATTGAATATTAAATGTCATAATTTAAATCTTATTAACAGCTCTTTTATAATTGTGTTACGTACTTATGTGTGTGTATTAATACAAATATGTCTGTATACATACAAATTAAAATGCATAATTTGTATTCGAATTTCGAATCGAACCAAATCGAAAATATCAAAAAAATTCGTATTCGATTCCAAATTTCAAATATTCAAAAACCGAAATCGCCAAGAATATATATTTTTAGTTTTTCAAGTAGGGGTGCAAACGAGCCGAGTTGCTTGTGAGCTACTCGAGCTTGGATAAATAAAAAGCTCAAAAACAAGCGAAGCTTTTTCGAGCCCGAGCCTCAAAATCAAACTCGTTTACTTATCAAGCCCGAGCTTGAGCCTTTTGTATTTATATGTTTTATCTCTTTTGAACTTCAATGTATTAGCTTTATACCGCACAGTCTAACTCTAGCTCGAGCTGAGCGGCCCGTTTGCGGTACACACGAGCTCGAGCCGAGCTTAAGCTCATTAAAAGTTTTCTCAAAATACGTAAAAATAATTAAAAACGTACATAATTTAAATAATAATAAACGAGACAAGCCCGAGAAACTCATGACCCGAGCTCAAGCCGAGCTTAGTCTCGTTTAAGGTTTTTTTCAAAATAATAAAAAACATATATAAATTAATTAATAAATAATAAACGAGCCGAGCCCGAGCTTGAAAAACCAACTCACGGCCCCAGCTTGCGCTTGAGAAAGATAAGCTGGAAACGAGCCGAGCTCAGGCTAGGCTCATTTCGCTTACACCATTATTTTCGAGTCTGATTCGAATACTTAACAACCCAAATATACAGTCTTAAGCACTAGTAAAACAACTTATTAGTCTAAAAAACAAAATATAATAATAATAATAATTTATATACAATTTATTATAATTGATGGTTCAATTAATTAACCAGTAACCTAAAGGATAATATTTAAAATACAAAAATATAACTAAAGGATAATTATGTGGTAAAAAAAACAATTTTTTAAGCTTACCTGAGGGATTGACGGTTGACTGGTGGTGACAAATTCAAGGGTGCCGGAGACTGGTGGCGGAACGACGGTGACACGGTGGACAATCGGCGTATGGTTTCACTGTTTGTTGGTTGGTTATGTGCGTAGTTTAGCGATTAGGGGTTATTATGGGTTTTGAGAGTGGGCTTTTGGTTTTATATTAATGGGCCTGTTATATAAAACGAAAGGGCCCATAAAAGATAAAAACACTAGAGGTGCACAAAAAACTCGGAATCGGACCCAATAAAAATACTCGGAACCGGATTTTAATACTCGGGTTTTTAATACCCGAACCCATACCCGACACTACTTGTACCCCGTAGGGTACGGATAGGGTATGCATTTCAGTACCAAAACCCATACCCGGAACCGGACCCGATTTGTACCCTGTAATGCCTGAAAACCCGAACTGATTCCATACCCAAACCGGGCTTACAAATACCCGGAACCGGGTCTCTCAAATACTCAATCTATACCAGAAAGATACCCGAAAAAATAATCCTAGAAGGTGCAACTCCTTAAAAAATCCAATATATATCCGAAAAATACCCGAAAAAAGCCAGAAAAAACCCGGAAATAGAGTTTTTTCAATACCCGGAAATAGGGTATTTAAATACCCGGTTTTAGAATATCCGGTTCTATACCCGACCCGAACCCGATACATAGGGTATGGTTTTTAAAGACAATACTCGGACCAGAACCCGACCCGGGTTTTGCCAATACCCTATTTTCTAATACCCGGTCATACCCAAACCCGGGTATTCGAAAAACCCGATTTGTGCGCCTCAAATTAAAACCCATTGTGATTAAAATGGAATCGTAACCAATAAGCCAATCATTGGTTAATATGGTTAATCTTAATAAGGTTAATTATTATAGGTTATTACCGGATAACCGATTAATAAACGAACCAAACTGATTTTACAAATTAGATAATTTTTGTGACATCTGCCCGATCCGACCCGACCCAGGTACCCGTTTCCCTTATCCGATCTCTTTCTTTTATGATTTAATATTTATTTATACTTATATTTTACTTTTAATAATAAAAATATATAATTTCCTTCCCGCCTCTTTCTCTCTCTCTCTTTCCGCCGTCCCGTCCCTCTCCTTCTCTCTTTCCGCCTTCTTTTCCCTCTTGTCGCCGTCCCGCCCTTAAACCTTGTTTCCCTCAACTCTTTGCTTGTCCTTTGGTTCCTCCCGCTTAAGGATGTCTGCAGCTCCACGCGCCAGACTCCTTACATGGAAGCCTGCGTGAAGACATCTTGTTCCTGCGATGCGTGGAGAGAACTCTTCTCGCAGCGCGCTAAGAATGTATGTTCTTCCCGCAATGCGCTAAGAATGTATGTTCTTCCCGCGATGCGCTTAGAATTCTTGTTCTTCACGCAGCACGCGAAGGATTTGTGATTCTTCCCGCAGTGCGCTAAGGATTGTTGTGCCAGCCTTCGCGCTCGCGCACTCAGCCTTCCCGCGCTTAACCCTTGTATCTTCTGTTTATTCCAGCCTGTATGCTTTGTGTTGTCTTATCTTCTGTGCTGTTGACCTAACCTAGCTAATGTCTGAATAGTTACTTTCGGCGCAGCATGCGCACCAACCCCATTGGTTGACAGATAAAGTGACTGACATAATCTTTTGAGATCTGCTTTTGCCATGCTTGACCAGTACCTTTATCTGACCTGCCCATGCCTTTTTACTGTTCGCTGACAGCTTTATCTTGCCCCCTGCAGCTGCCATATCTTTTGATATCTTTACTTTTCAGAACTTTTTACCGTTGATATCTTTTCTTTTACTTTTTGAGATCTTTTCCCCTTTTCTAGGGTTTATGTCTCCTAGGGTTTTCCTATAAATAATAATAATATTTTCCTAACACTTCACACACAAAACACTTAATCTCTCCTGTTTTCCTTGCTCTCTCTGCCGCCTCCTCTCTGCCTCCGTCTTCCTCTCCGTTCTGCCTTGTCTTTCCGGTAATATATATATATGATAATAATGTTTAAGTTACTTATTAATTATGCTAACTTATTATCAAGACTTAAAACAGATCGTTAAAACAATAATCTTTAATTATAGGTTAACTTGTGCTTGTTTAAAGTTGATTCTTGCTTTATCTTACACCGCACCGTTTATCACGTGAGTTATCTCGTATCTAATCCCTTTTTATTTTAAATGCTTTGGGATGTTCATGTGTTCATACAAAACTTGAGTCTTAAACTGTTTATGAACTTTAGTCGCGCAGTATCCCATGTGTTGAGGACGTAGACTTGGCTGTTTATTTGTATGTGTGGATCATTAACCGTATGGACGGTCTATTCCGCAGTTTTCATGGTACCATTAGATGAACACGGGAGAACTATCGTTTATGATTTTCTCTTTTGTATACACATGCACAGTTAGTCTTGTTTGTGAGCTCAATTGTGAGCACTGGCAGTCTTGTCTCTTAGAGTTGGTCCCGATCAGATTACACCCTTGTTGAAAACCAGACATACACATGTTGCGCGCAGATTTATTGTTATCTATGTATTGTATTAAACTTGATTTCTCACCAACACGAAAGTGTTTGACGTTTATTTTAACACATGTTCAGGTTTGCAGTAGCTGTTTTGGAGCTTGTGGACACGTAGGACGTTTTTACTTTTGGACCTAGAATTAAAATGTATCAAGACAAGTTAATGTTGTTTGAATGTTATAATTTATAATATATTGATTTATGTTTGATTTATGTTCTTTATTTTCCCCGCTGCGCGTGCGCGATAAAATGTGTATTAATAAATATTGACACCAATAGTGTCACGAGTAATGAAACAATATGTGGCGCCCCGATGTATAATCCGCCTTTGGTCGGGGTGTTACAGATTGGTATCAGAGCTCGTTGACTTTAGGATAGGTGGTTAGACGTAACGGCCTAGAATACCTAAGAGTCCCTTCTCGCGCATGAGAGAAATCTCATGTTTGCGCGCTTATTGTTAATTACTCGTTATTTATGAATATGCTCGCACTTGCGCAGTATATGGTTTTATGTTTTATTCCGCGATATTTCGATTTTTGTGAATTTCGATTTTTATTGATTTTACTTACATATTCGTTTGTTGGGATTGAAAATCCGAAAAGTCATGGTGATACATGAATAGTTGATTTTCAATTTCCATTTACGATTATGTTCTGAGGTTGGAGACTTGAAAAGTCATGGTGATACATGAATTGTCAACCTCCAATACTCATTTTCTTGTATATTTTATATTGAAGATTGGAAAGTCATGGTGATACATGAATCGTCAATCCCCAATACTCGTTTACTCGTATATTTTAAATTGGGAATTCGGAAAGTCATGGTGATACATGAATTGTCGATTTCTGATTCGAATTTGTTACCTTTATTAAGTCTGCATTTAAAGTCATTTAATTTACTTTAACTTTTGATAGTATCTAACTCTGCGAAACCAAGCTTTATAAAGTTATACTTTGCGATAAAACCAAGATATTAACTAAAATTAAAACTTTTATAGAATGCCTCCGCTATCTCGCCGATTTCAGAGAAGAGAAGCCTCGCGCATGCGTAGACAGCAACGTTCCCAGGAAATGGCCGCCGCAATAGCCCAAGCTTTGAGCCAAAACAATACCAACACCTCGAGTTATAACATTAAATCCTTTAACGCGGGTAACCCTCCAAAGTTCACAGGTCTTGAAGGAGCCACCGTGATGCTCCAGTGGCTTGAGAAAATAGAAAACACTTTCCTCCATACCCAATGCCCCTCAGAAAGACGAACCCTATATGCTTCCAGTGTCCTGGAATCCAGAGCGCTTACATGGTGGAATGGAGTAGCTCATGCGCGTGGCGCAGAGGCTGCTTCTAGCATGACATGGGAGGAATTCAAGGAAATTCTTACGCGAGAATTCTGCCCTCCCAACGAAGTTAAGCGCCTGGAGGAAGAATTCTGGAACTTGAAGCAATACAGCGGTGAAGCGCGCGAGTACGCGACGCGCTTCCATGAACTAAGCCTGCTTGTCCCTCACCTTGTTACCCCTTCACGCCGAGCCATCGAGAAATTCCTTGGGGGTCTCCCCATGGAAATTCAAGATTCTGTATGGGCCAGAAACCCAGTTACCCTCTCTGACGCCATCGAGTTGGCCGCTGTGCTTAGCGACAACCATGTCAGAGCAGGAACCCTGTTCCTGCGGGGAACTGAGAAGACCAAAACCACCAAAACTGTCCCTGAACCCGCAGAAACCAAACCAGAACCCTCAAACCATAACCAGAAACGTAGGCGCAGACAAGCTTACGCGCTTACCAACCCGCCCATAGTCCAGCAACCCGCTTACCAGCCTCTAGCATACGCCCCTCAACCTCTGTCAGCCTACCCAACACCTCCTATAGGCCACAACTATGCCATAACCAATCCCGCACTCCCTGCCCCGCCTCCTAAGAAACCTTACACAGGAAACCATCCTTTCTGCCCAACCTGTAGATTTCACCACCCAACCCAAACCCCGTGTCGACTTTGTAACCGATGTGGCCGTACTGGTCACACTGCTGAGAACTGTAGAGTCCTTCCCGCCAATCCAATTGCGCCAACACCACCAGTCTACCCGCAGAACCCACAATCAATCTACCAAAACCCACGACCCAGATCGTGCTTTAACTGCGGTGATCCCAGTCATTTCCGGAACGCGTGCCCGAGACTACAAGTGCAAATCACACAAGCGAATCCGGTGAACCAGATTTCGAACCAAGTGACGCGTGGACGAGCTTTTAATATAACCGCGCACCAAGCGCAAGCGAATAATGACGTAGTTAATGGTACATTTTTACTTAACGGATTTTATGCTTCTGTACTTTTTGATACTGGCGCCGATCGAAGTTTTATCTCTCGCGCCTTCGAGCAGAAGCTTGCGCGACCGCGCAGCGATTTAAAAGAGGATTTTTCAGTTGAATTGGCTAACGGTGAAACTGTTTTAATTAACTCGGTGATTAAAGATTGCACGCTTAACCTTAACGAAAACGATTTTCTGATTGACCTCATCCCTATGCCTCTTGGAAGCTTTGATGTTATCATTGGTATGGACTGGCTTACGCATAATCGCGCTGAAGTTATTTGCGCCAAGAAATTGATTCGCATACCTCGAGAAAATGGTGATCTTTACATTTACGGCGAAAAACCCTCCAGTGGTCTTAAACTTATGTCTTGCGCCGAAGCCCAAAGACTCATGCGGAAGAAGTGTATTGCATTTCTAGCCCATGTGGTTAAACCTGCTGAAGAGAAGAAGCTTCGCGATATCCCTGTTGTGCGTGATTTCCCTGAAGTTTTTCCTGATGATCTTCCTGGTATCCCTCCCGCTCGTGAAGTCGAGTTCCGTATTGATCTTGTCCCTGGTGCTTCCCCCGTGGCTAAATCTCCTTATCGTCTTGCACCCGCTGAGATGCAAGAATTGGCCAGCCAACTTCAAGAGTTGACTGCTAAAGGATTTATTCGCCCTAGCTCTTCGCCCTGGGGTGCTCCGGTGTTGTTCGTTAAAAAGAAAGATGGATCGTTTCGCATGTGTATTGATTACCGCGAGTTGAACAAACTCACCATTAAAAACCGGTATCCCTTACCGCGTATTGACGACCTCTTTGATCAACTCCAAGGTGCCTCTTGTTTCTCGAAGATTGATCTCCGCTCTGGCTATCATCAGTTGCGTATCCGCGATGAAGATATTCCGAAGACTGCTTTTCGAACTCGTTATGGCCATTTTGAATTCTTGGTCATGTCCTTCGGTCTAACCAACGCACCCGCCGTTTTCATGGATCTAATGAATCGGGTGTGTAGGCCTTTCTTGGATAAATTCGTGATCGTGTTTATCGATGATGTTCTGGTGTATTCTAAGACCAAGGCCGAGCATGAGCAACATCTCCGATTGGTATTGCAAAAGCTTAGAGCTGAGCAGCTCTTTGCCAAGCTCTCCAAGTGTGAATTCTGGTCTGATGAAGTACAGTTTCTTGGTCATGTTGTAAACAAGATGGGTATTCATGTCGACCCATCCAAGATTGAAGCAATCAAGAACTGGTTTACGCCATCCTCTCCTTCCGAGATCCGTTCCTTTCTGGGCTTAGCTGGTTATTACCGGCGCTTCATTTCGAACTTCTCGAAGATCGCTTTGCCTTTAACAGCTCTAACGCGCAAAGGTAAACCATATATTTGGGGCTCGAAGCAAGAAGAAGCCTTTCTAACGCTCAAGCGTTTGTTGTGTGAAGCTCCTGTTCTTGCGCTACCTGAGGGTAATGATGATTTTGTCGTGTATTGCGATGCATCCAACCAAGGTCTCGGTTGTGTTCTTATGCAACGAGGCAAGGTTATCGCTTACGCATCAAGGCAACTTAAGGTTCATGAAAAGAATTATACAACCCACGATCTCGAACTTGGTGCAGTTGTTTTTGCCTTGAAGATCTGGAGACACTACCTTTATGGTACTAAGTGTATCCTCTACACCGACCATAAAAGCCTTCAGCATATCTTTGATCAGAAGGAACTTAACATGAGGCAACGCCGATGGAACGAACTCATCAGCGATTACGATTGTGAGATCCGGTATCATCCTGGTAAGGCTAATGTGGTAGCCGATGCGCTCAGCCGAAAACCCTGCCAACTTAACTGTATCTTGCCGCGCACCCAGCTTCACTTCGCGCCGATTCAAAGCAACCTTGAATCGCGTATTCGTGACGCGCAGCGCGCATCCATCAGTAATGGTAACCTTCGCGCCGAGTTAGCGTGTGGCGCGGAAGCGCATTTTGTCCCTAATCTGAGTGGAATTCTCTGCTATCTCAGTCGCATCTGGATTCCCTTTGATGAGAATCTTCGCGCTGATATCCTGTGTGAAGCGCATAAATCTCGGTATTCTATTCATCCTGGCGCTGATAAGATGTACAAGGATTTGCGCATTACTTATTGGTGGCCCGGTATGAAGAAGGATATTGCTGTGTTCGTAGCTAAATGCCTGACTTGTTCTAAAGTAAAAGCTGAACACCAACGCCCGTCTGGTTTGCTCGAACAACCAGAAATTCCTACGTGGAAATGGGAATGTGTAGCGATGGACTTTATTACCAAGTTACCTTTGACAGCAAGCAAACATGATAGCATTTGGGTAATAGTGGATCGATTGACTAAATCTGCTCACTTTCTGCCCATTCGTGAAAACTACCGTGTTGAGCATCTCGCGCAGCTTTATGTCAAGGAAATTGTCTGCCGCCATGGTACTCCTTTGAGCATCATATCCGATCGCGATGGCCGTTTTATATCTCGCTTTTGGAAATCTCTCCAATCTGCGCTAGGAACTCGTTTGGACATGAGTACAGCATATCATCCTCAGACTGACGGACAGTCTGAGCGCACCATTCAAACCCTTGAAGATATGCTTCGATCTTGTGTTCTTGATTTTGGAGGTAATTGGGATTCGCACCTGCCTTTGATCGAGTTCTCTTATAATAACAGCTATCATTCCAGTATTGGTATGGCCCCATTTGAAGCACTTTACGGTCGTAAGTGCCGCTCCCCGATTTGTTGGAGCGAGGTGGGAGAAGCTCAAATCACAGGACCCGAACTTGTTCAAGAGACAACCGATAAAATCGCCAAGATCCGTGATCATCTGCTGACTGCCAGAAGCCGACAGAAGAGTTACGCAGATCGTAGGCGAAAGCCTCTCGAATTTCAAGTTGGTGATCTTGTTCTCCTCAAAGTGTCGCCTTGGAAAGGTGTTGTCCGCTTTGGGAAGAAGGGTAAGCTTGCTCCTCGTTATGTTGGTCCATTCAAGATTCTCGCGCGTGTGGGAAAAGTTGCCTACAGACTTGACCTGCCGCCCGCGCTCAGTAATGTGCATCCAACGTTCCATGTATCCAATCTCAAGAAGTGTTTAGCTGACGAGAACCTTCACATTTCACTCGATGAAGTTCAAGTTGATGAATCTATGCATTTCGTTGAGAAGCCTGTTGAGATTATGGATCGCGAGGTTAAGCAAACCAAGCGCAGTCGTATCCCTATCGTGAAAGTTCGTTGGGAGTCCAAGCGCGGAGCCGAGTTTACATGGGAAAGGGAAGATCAAATGAAGATCAAGTACCCGCACCTGTTCTCTGCGCAACCTACTTCGAGATAAATTTCGGGACGAAATTTCTTAAAGTAGGGGAGACTGTGACATCTGCCCGACCCGACCCGACCCAGGTACCCGTTTCCCTTATCCGATCTCTTTCTTTTATGATTTAATATTTATTTATACTTATATTTTACTTTTAATAATAAAAATATATAATTTCCTTCCCGCCTCTTTCTCTCTCTCTCTTTCCGCCGTCCCGTCCCTCTCCTTCTCTCTTTCCGCCTTCTTTTCCCTCTTGTCGCCGTCCCGCCCTTAAACCTTGTTTCCCTCAACTCTTTGCTTGTCCTTTGGTTCCTCCCGCTTAAGGATGTCTGCAGCTCCACGCGCCAGACTCCTTACATGGAAGCCTGCGTGAAGACATCTTGTTCCTGCGATGCGTGGAGAGAACTCTTCTCGCAGCGCGCTAAGAATGTATGTTCTTCCCGCAATGCGCTAAGAATGTATGTTCTTCCCGCGATGCGCTTAGAATTCTTGTTCTTCACGCAGCACGCGAAGGATTTGTGATTCTTCCCGCAGTGCGCTAAGGATTGTTGTGCCAGCCTTCGCGCTCGCGCACTCAGCCTTCCCGCGCTTAACCCTTGTATCTTCTGTTTATTCCAGCCTGTATGCTTTGTGTTGTCTTATCTTCTGTGCTGTTGACCTAACCTAGCTAATGTCTGAATAGTTACTTTCGGCGCAGCATGCGCACCAACCCCATTGGTTGACAGATAAAGTGACTGACATAATCTTTTGAGATCTGCTTTTGCCATGCTTGACCAGTACCTTTATCTGACCTGCCCATGCCTTTTTACTGTTCGCTGACAGCTTTATCTTGCCCCCTGCAGCTGCCATATCTTTTGATATCTTTACTTTTCAGAACTTTTTACCGTTGATATCTTTTCTTTTACTTTTTGAGATCTTTTCCCCTTTTCTAGGGTTTATGTCTCCTAGGGTTTTCCTATAAATAATAATAATATTTTCCTAACACTTCACACACAAAACACTTAATCTCTCCTGTTTTCCTTGCTCTCTCTGCCGCCTCCTCTCTGCCTCCGTCTTCCTCTCCGTTCTGCCTTGTCTTTCCGGTAATATATATATATGATAATAATGTTTAAGTTACTTATTAATTATGCTAACTTATTATCAAGACTTAAAACAGATCGTTAAAACAATAATCTTTAATTATAGGTTAACTTGTGCTTGTTTAAAGTTGATTCTTGCTTTATCTTACACCGCACCGTTTATCACGTGAGTTATCTCGTATCTAATCCCTTTTTATTTTAAATGCTTTGGGATGTTCATGTGTTCATACAAAACTTGAGTCTTAAACTGTTTATGAACTTTAGTCGCGCAGTATCCCATGTGTTGAGGACGTAGACTTGGCTGTTTATTTGTATGTGTGGATCATTAACCGTATGGACGGTCTATTCCGCAGTTTTCATGGTACCATTAGATGAACACGGGAGAACTATCGTTTATGATTTTCTCTTTTGTATACACATGCACAGTTAGTCTTGTTTGTGAGCTCAATTGTGAGCACTGGCAGTCTTGTCTCTTAGAGTTGGTCCCGATCAGATTACACCCTTGTTGAAAACCAGACATACACATGTTGCGCGCAGATTTATTGTTATCTATGTATTGTATTAAACTTGATTTCTCACCAACACGAAAGTGTTTGACGTTTATTTTAACACATGTTCAGGTTTGCAGTAGCTGTTTTGGAGCTTGTGGACACGTAGGACGTTTTTACTTTTGGACCTAGAATTAAAATGTATCAAGACAAGTTAATGTTGTTTGAATGTTATAATTTATAATATATTGATTTATGTTTGATTTATGTTCTTTATTTTCCCCGCTGCGCGTGCGCGATAAAATGTGTATTAATAAATATTGACACCAATAGTGTCACGAGTAATGAAACAATATGTGGCGCCCCGATGTATAATCCGCCTTTGGTCGGGGTGTTACAATTTTCACGTAAAAACCGGTTACGAATTGTAGCCCACAATTTAGAATAACTGGTTTTGACGCGTTGACCAATAACTGGCTACAGTTGGTAACGAATATTTCAAAAACCATTTAAACTAGTATTTGGACCTCTAACTATACTTTCTTACGTTTCACGTATTAAAATTTGTCTGTGTAACATTATTGTATGGTTTTAGTTCGAAATGATTGACAAAAGATATTAGATTCATATGAAAGTCTGATAGGTACGCACGCCTTACTAAGGTCTCAAGTTCCATCTGTTAGTTATTTTATATATACAACAACGCTCTTTATTGTCTTTACTTATAAAATATTATCTTTAACAATCATTTAAGCTAGATTTTTGTAAGAGTAGATATAACTCAAACTGGGAGATTGGGGGGAGGGGGAGTATGGAGTTCATTTACCTGTAAAAGGCGCATGATGGTGTTCCACGCAGATTGATTTAAGATGCCCATTAGGTAAGAGGTGCTCCCGAGAGTTGTGGTATATAGATACAATCACGAACATGTATGATGGGGTTAAACAAAGTGTTTGTGTGACAACGGGGTATCATTAGTTCACACCCATAATATTACTACAATTGTAAAGCGTGAATAGTATCAACTCCCCTCATTTTTATTCATGTTTCCCTTAACGCTCATTTTCATAACACCGTTTTTATTTAAATCTATCTATTCTAATAAAAGAAAATAATTGTGACACATATCAGTTTGTGGTTAAACCTCATAACATTTTTCCCTCTAAAACCAAGATCTTAATTAACCCTAATATATGTCATATTTACTTTCCTTTTACATTCTATTTATATATATTATATATATACATGCACACACACATTTGTCATATAAAGTTATAAATTATAAATATATGAAATCTATCAATTTTATTTTCTTGGTTAATTTAGTAAACTATATATTTTTACGGTTATTTAGTAAAAATATACCAATCACTTTCATATATAACAAAGTTTATCATATTTAATTTCTTGATTTTTATGAATGATTGTTTCGGGTTTTGTGAAACTTAAATTTGATTTATACAATCAAAAGTTGGTAAATAGATTTATCATCAGATTTGTTACGGTGTCAAAATGTCTTACGGGTCAAAATTAGAAATCTGAGTATTTTTAAAAGTTTGATAATACAAATAGATTTATCGTCAGATTTGTTACGGGTTAAAAGTGTTAACTTGGAAATGTCAAACGGATGAAAGTAAGAATTTTAAACGTTATTCGGGTTTCAGATTTATTTTCATTGACATTTTTGGAAATAATCAAAAGGTTCGAAATATGGCAAATTGACTATTTTTTCCCTCTACTATTAAAATTAAAGAAAAGATAGTGACACTCCCGACATGTCACCCCCATGCATATCAATGCTTCTAACTTTTATCAAATTTGAAACATTTGTGTCGTCATTAATTTTTCCTTCAATGGTGATCAGAACGTTGTATCGGAAGCATGTCATGTAAAACTATGCTCAAATGAAGCAAAATATTCACAAAATTGAATAAGTTAACATGTTATTTTTTATGTTGTCATTATGGCAAATTCGAGAAACCCTCTGAAACTTATCAAGATCTTTTTCATGGTCTAGCTCAGAAAAACATAATTATTGAAGAACTCCGTCATTATAATTTAATGTTCTCGTTTCTTCTATGGGTTGTAAATTAATAAATATATCATTAAAAGTAATGCTCCTTCGGTATTTAAGCCGGGTGATCAGAAACTACTATTGTTTGAGAAGTCTTCTTCCTGAATTCTTTCAATTATACATATATGATACTGACAATAAAGTTTCAATAAAAGGAGCATTCTCGGGTACATTTTTTCACGTGCATTTATTAAGTTCATTTAAAAAAAATCATTTTGTGGTATAAATAAAATCATTTATGTATACAGTGTATACATATAAGCATAGATGTGACGCATTTTTTTTATATACGTCATGTAATTCTTTGCTTTATAATTTGTATAATCCCGTGTATTACACGGGCTCTAAATCTAGTTACGAATATAACACATGATGCTTATTTTTATCTATATTTAAAAATGAACTTAAATAAATATTGAGCCACTACACCACGCGAACACAACCCCACTAATTTCTACTTGTGCATTTAACTCTCGGTTGTTTTTGTTTTTATGCGTACTATGATTACGTGGCATTTATTATAATTCTTTAACGGGTAAATTCATTTTGTCTAAATAAAACATGAAAATTGCATATATCGTCATTTTATTAAAGTTATTAAAGTAAACTAAGGATATACCAATGTATAGAGAATATTCTTAATTGTTTAGCTTGAATAACAAGCGCATGAACCTTCCATATGTTTTTTTGGGTCCAATTGTCCAAAAGTATTCTGTTTCCATTCATACATTCATACTACCAGTGGCGGAACCAGAATATTTCAATCGAAGGGTCGTAATATAAATGATTTACTCTCGCTAAGCTATATTAATCACTTTTTTTTTGGCCAAACACATGACATTTTGGTTGACAAGGGCTTTTCATTATGTACAGTAAACTCTCATATATTAACCGAATAACTAATAATTTGTTACATAAGCCCAAGCCAACAACAAATTAACAATATCATCTTGACTTCTACTATTACTATTTTATTATAATACTTTTTTGAGCAATGCATTTTCTGAGAATATAAAGAACCAGATGAATTCTGGATACCATATTTGAGTTCTTAGCCAAAATCTATAATATATATAAACGAAAACATAAAAATCCTACGTGTCGTGATGTGGTTGCTCCCTCTTTTTGGAGTCACCAGATTTGCTTGATTTTTAAATGGAGGTTTCTCATGCATTTGACCCAAATTCATGAGTATGGGTCTTACCAAACCCATATATTCCTTAAACGAGCTATAACATCTCATTAAACGGGTCTTAGGTTTCATCAAAACCATATAGTTTTTAAACCGGGTTATAACATCTCATTTATTTGTGAAACAATTTATCATCAAACCATAAGTATATTATTAACTTTCATACAATAAAAAAACTATAAATTCAAAAAATAAATAAATATTAGAACAAAAATATAAAACAACCACCGTAATACGGGGGATAAAAACTAATATCTTTATAAATAAACAAGCTTTTCTACATCTAAGAAATAAAAAAGTTTTATAACTATAACTAATTGTATCGTGAAATATAATACAATATATAGTAAAACTGTAAAACAATAAAACAATTCTTACAGTTATTAATTAAAATAACAAATGATAAGTAAAATTTGAAAAACAAAAATAAAATAAAGAAACTTGCATCGATGGTTGAAGAAAGGTCTACGGATTTTCCAAGAGTTTAATAAACTTTAGAGGGACTTTTTTTAGAGTTAAAAGACACAAAGCTCTCTGACAGCAGTAGCTATGGCCTATGGAGTTAAAACTTAGATGGTAAATACTTTTTTTTTTAATATAAATACAATCGATATATCATATATATGTTTAGGTTTATGACATTGGGCCAATCTTTTTTTATTTAATAAAAGCCCATTCACCTAAACCACCAAACGATGTCTTCTCTTTCTCCTCAACTTTCCATATCTTCAAAGCACGCACGCCAAACTGCCGAAAATAATTTCTACATTTTTCTTTTTCTTGGTAACTTTTATGCTTCAAATAGGACAATCAAACTACAAGAAACTTGTTTTCCGAAGAACTCCGGTAACCCTGAAATTTGGCCGCTGACCCCTCTGACCCTCCTGTAGTTCCGCCCCTGCATACTACTTTAAATTTTTTAAATCAAAATATTTAAAGTGTTTCTTAGTTTAATTTGACAGCATTATTAAGATGTAAATGAATCGGACGAATAAGAATATCAACATATTTGTATTTCTTTGTTTAACTTTAACAAAACATGCGCAATTAAATAAACGATTTTCTTGTTACGTCTATACGTTAAAAAATGAGCATGTTCGTATTTATTTATGCTAGCTCGTTAACATTTTCAATTTTTTTTTATCTAGTTAGTTTTTTTTAATGAAGAACTTTAATAATAAGAAAAAGGATCCGGTTACAACAGAGAGGCAGGTAAACGGGCAACAAGCTGCGCCGTCACCCCCTTTTGAATTGACACGAAAGAATGAGAGATCATATTTGAACATAAATGAAATATAAATGAACGTAAACGAATAATCATAAACAAACACCAATTAAAGTCTAATACATGTTTGATTATTTTTATAACTATAAAACAATAGTTAAATAGCTTACCCGATATTAAAGTGCATAAACACGAACTCACAAACGTCAAAAACCAAACGAAACATGTGCTCATATTCGTTTGTACAATTAAACAAACAAATCTTTTATTCAAGTTCATTTATTAAATAAACGAATTTACAGCTGAACATCTTCTGAACAGCTCGTTGAACGTTCAGAACCTTTCTATCATTCCATGTCTAAATAAAAACAAAATTATATTTCTAAATAAAGGTTAGGTAGGCTAAAAACTTGCTCCCCGAGGCAACCCGGTGTACCCGACACACATGAACGAACCACGTTTTAGTTCCATAAAACAAATCATACCTAGGCCCGAAACCAAACAAAACTCACCGGAACCAGTTTCTTCTCTACCTGTGAAAACCCATACCCAATCAAAACCCGCCCATACCGAAAACCAGTACCTATCCAATTCCTGGTTCATAACCCCCCCTCCCCCCCGGGATTTCCCTAGAGGTGCACAAATCAGGTTTTTCCAATACCCTGGTTTCGAGAATGGAACCGGGTTCAGGTATGACCGGGTATTGGTAATACCCAGGTCCGGGTATTATCTCTAAAAACCATACCCTATGTATCGGGTTCGGGTCGAGTATATAACCGGGTATTTGAATACCCTATTTTTGGTATCTTTTGGGCTTTTGACCGAGTATTTTTCGAGTATAAATTGGATTTTTTTTAAGTGGTTGCATTTTTCAGGGATATTTTTCGTATATTTTTCTGGTATGGATTGGGTATATTTGAGAAACCCGATTTCGGGTATCGAACCGGTTCCGGTTTTTGGGTACGAGTTTTGGTATTGAAATGCATACCATATCCGTACACTACGGGTATGTTCGGGTATTAAAACCCAAGTATAAATAAAACCTATCTCCAGGATTTTTTCCGGGTCCGGTTCCGAGTTTTCAATATACCTGTAGATTTGCCCACGTCTAGAATGCTAAAATGAGAAAGTAAAGATCAGTCAAAAGATATATCTTGTGGGCTGAGAGAATTCAAGCCCACCGTGTCTTCTCCTACAAAAACCGATACTCATTTCTCATTTGCTACTACCAATTACCAAACCAACTGCTAGGGTTCAAGTTCTCGAACTTTCCGCTTAAATCACCATCGTAAGTCAATAATAATAATAATAATAAGCCCGATCAACTGATTTCTGTTACAGTGAATTTGAAGTTGAAATGGCAACGAAGAAGAGTGTGAGTAGCTTAACAGAAGCAGATCTGAAAGGTAAAAAAGTGTTCGTTAGAGTTGATCTGAACGTGCCGTTGGATGATAACTTGAAGATCACTGATGATACTCGTATTCGTGCTGCGGTTCCTACTATTAAGTACTTGTTGTCTAATGGCGCTAGAGTTATCCTCTCTTCGCATCTGGTATTGTTATTGTTGTTATTATTATTATTATTATTATTCATTTGTAATTTGTTGTTTCGTATTTTGCCGGATCTTAGTTCTTTAGGTAGTTGACCGTTATCGTGTACTTAATTTAATTTCGGTTTCGCTAGAGTTGACTTTCACGAGCTTGATTTCGGCTTGTTTCGAGCTGTTTTTTCTAAAGCTCGAGTTCGGCTTGATTATTGTATTAATTAATTAATACATTTTTTGAAGAACACTTTAAACAAGTTTAAGTATGGCTCGAGCTGGCAGTGTGGTGTAAAATTGATACATAGAAGTCAAGAGGTAAAACTTAAAAATAGACAAGGCTTGTTGCTTAAACGAGCTTCCCACACAAGACTCGAGCTCGAACTTGGAAAAAGCTTGACGTGTTAGCTCGCAAGCGGCTCGGCTTGTTTGCTCCACTAGTTGGAGAATTTATACCTTAGTTGATGTTTAATTGTTACTTTGCACGTTCTCAACGTTTAGATCTTTGATAGATTAAATCTTTAAATTTATAATTCCAACTAGGGGTTATCAAAAACCGAAAACCAAATCGTTAACTGAACAACTTAAACAGAAATTAACCATAACCGACAAAACCAATCGTTTATGGTTAAGTGAATATGTTTAACTGACCATTTTGTTATGGTTACTGTTAATGTGTCTTCGTTAACCGAAACTGAACTGAACCTTTTATGTTTGTGCTTTTGTATAAATTTTATTTCTTAATTTCCATCTTTTATATCTCCATTTCCAACTTTAAGCCTTTACATTATCCTGCAAATGTCTATACTCAAGCTTTTAATTGTGCTTGGAACATCTTAATCGAACCGTTTCTAACCGAAACAAAGGAAAACATTACTAAAATATTACATTGGACAATTAACTGCCCTTAACCGAAACCGAACCTGATCTATGGCTAGCAGACCATTTTATTATGGTTATGGTTAAGCAATTTTCCATAACCAAATTCGGTTATGGTTAACCCCCATTACCGGACCGTACAGACTTTGCACACCCCTACTTCCAGCAACACTATTACCTGATGTTTGGATGAAGAAATGTATTCATATTCAAATCGATATTCTTGTTTGATTCAATGTCACAAGTTTAATCTCATCATATGTTGAAATAAATTGGTTTCAGTAAGCTGATTATCTGTTAACTTCTATTTTTGTTGTTTATAGGGACGACCAAAGGGTGTCACACCAAAGTTCAGCTTGAAGCCACTAGTTCCAAGACTCTCAGAACTCCTTGGACTTGAGGTTTGTTCATCACTTCATCTATGCCTTTCAATTTACAGATTTTTTGTTTTTGCCATTACAAGCGTTGCTTAAGAGTGTTCTTATTTGGATCTTTGATTTCAACATTAATAGGTCAAGATGGCAGACGACTGCATTGGCCCAGAAGTCGAGAAACTGGTTGCTGAAATCCCAGAAGGCGGTGTCCTACTTCTCGAAAACGTCAGGTTCTACAAAGAAGAAGAGAAAAACGACCCAGAATTCGCGAAAAAGCTAGCATCTTTGGCTGACCTGTACGTCAATGATGCATTCGGCACTGCGCACAGAGCACACGCTTCAACCGAAGGTGTTGCGAAACACTTGAAGCCTTCGGTTGCTGGTTTCCTTATGCAAAAGGAACTTGACTACCTAGTTGGAGCTGTATCAAACCCTAAGAAACCATTTGCTGCAATTGTTGGTGGATCAAAGGTGTCTAGCAAAATTGGTGTTATCGAGTCGTTGTTGGAAAAGGTTGATATCCTTGTTCTTGGTGGAGGAATGATCTTTACTTTTTACAAAGCACAAGGACTCGCTGTCGGTTCTTCACTTGTTGAAGAAGATAAACTTGATCTCGCGACAACCCTTCTTGAAAAGGCTAAGTCTAAAGGAGTTTCTCTTTTGCTTCCATCTGACGTTGTTATTGCTGACAAGTTTGCTCCTGATGCTAACAGTAAGGTTAGTTTTTGTCTTTATTTTTTGTTGATAATCTTTTAAGGGCAAAATACCATATTTTGTTGATAACCATCATACTTTTTTATTTTTATTTTTATCATAAGTCTTGACAAATTCTTGCAAATTCTAAGCTTGAACAAAAATGTGAATATTTTCGTTTATTATACCATGTGCAAAAAGAGTTGAAATGAATAAATGAATAAAATTGTATACATGGTTCGTTAATTCAATAAGTTGATAGTAACAAATAGTCTTTCAAAAGCATCATAATAAAAAATAAATGAGCATGACATAACTTGGATTTAAATAAAAAATATAAATTTAAAATCATTAAAGAGTCATAAACAAATGATTTTTATTGAATAATATTTTGATGATTTTATCCGATCATAATTAAGAGATCGTTTGTTCTTCTCAAATTTATAATGTTAAGGGATTTTATGATTATTTACAAAAGTATGTTGTTTTTTAATGGGATTCAATAAGTTGATAGTAACAAATAGTCTTTTAAAAGCATCGTAATAAAAAATAAATGAGCATGACGTAACTCGAATTTAAATAAAACATTAAAGAGTCATAAACAAATGATTTTTATCGAATAATGTTTTGATGATTTCATCCGATCATAATTAAGAGATTATTTGTTTTTCTCAAATTTATAATGTTAAGGGACTTTATGATTACAGACAAAAGTATGTTGTTTTTAATGGGATTCTCGGTTTTCCTATATATGAACTTATGTTGAATATATTTTACAGATTGTTCCAGCATCTAGTATTCCAGATGGATGGATGGGATTGGATATCGGACCAGATTCCATTGAGTCATTTAGCAAAGCTTTGGATACCACCAAAACCGTTATATGGAACGGACCAATGGGTGTGTTTGAGTTTGATAAGTTTGCTGTCGGCACTGAGGTATGTACATACACCATACATATAGATGAAACCATACGTGTTCACTTGTTAAATGATTGAAATTTGAATCTTTACTTATATGTGAATTTAGGCGATAGCAAAGAAGTTGGCTGAGCTAAGTGGGAAAGGCGTGACAACCATCATTGGAGGCGGTGATTCTGTTGCAGCGGTTGAGAAAGTCGGGCTTGCTGATAAGATGAGTCACATATCCACTGGTGGTGGTGCTAGTTTGGAGCTTCTTGAAGGTAAGCCACTTCCCGGTGTGCTTGCTTTGGATGATGCTTAAGCCGATGCGTTTTAACTCGGACTTGGTAATTTGTCACGGTTCGGATGTGAAACTAATAAGTGGTTGTTTTTGTCAAAGCCCTTATGTGGCTAGCTTTTGAGTTTTGAACATTTGATGAGTGGTTTTGAAACTATGACTTCATGCTATTTTGTTGCATAGTTTTGTGTAACTACTAGTTAAGTGACTGTCTTTGGGGTTACTTTTTATTATTTGTGGCTCTTAAAACATGGTGTCATTTAAGAGGTGTAAACCAAGCCTAGTGTAGTTGTGCACATCCGAAACCGGTTTGGGTGCAACTTGTTCAAAAATGATTTAACTATGCATGTTTTAGTGTTTCTAAACTGATTCGGTTTGGGCCAAACTGGTTTTGACCTCATTTGACTTGATCATACTTTTTTATCTAAATCGGTTATTTTTGGCCTAAAAACCGGTATTTTGTGCAACTAAAGTAGCGTGCTATTTGTGATAAAGTTTTTAGAAGTTTGAAGTAAGTAGTTTAAACAAGTTATGTTGTTTAGTTTTTGTTTATTACTCATTAGATCGACAAAGTAGCATGATTCGTTAACGTGTTAACAAACCCAATTGAGTGTTGGTACTGGTATCGCCAAAAATGTATAATGGTAATAACGTAGAAGCGAACTAATGTTTGACACTTCCTGTTTACGTTCTTACAGTTGAACTACCTAATTAAACGCCACAAGAACCACAACACTCGACCGATCTTTCATTGCTAATTGTTACCAACCACCCTTTGCTACCGCTTTCTTAGACCTTACTCCACAATTGCTTTTGATAGCAAGTACTTTGTTGATCTATTGAACACCGTTGAAAGGACCCGAGCCATTATCATGACCTTAGTTGTTAATCAAACGTTCATTTTTTTTGAGGATTTTGTCGACGTTTTGGTATGGGTCAAATGGAGGTGTTGATTGGCATACAACGCTTACAATAACCGAAACTCAAAACTTCTTTGGTTGGTTACATCGTATGTTTTCAAGCATCGTGATTTAGACAATGTCAGGAGCTTTTAAGGTGGTTATGATGTTATCGTTCAGGTTTTGTAACGCACTATGTAATGTGCACCTTTCCTTTGTGTTCTTGATCATGATGGATATCAAGAACACAACAAACAATTGCAGATGAAATACATGAACACAAACTATTGGTTAAACAAACAATAACTCAATAAGCCGAATAACTTATTACCTAATACGACAACGCTCAATCAACATACATACATAGGCTTTGCCCGTTAATCAACAACCGTTAAGCGACTAACAATCAACATAGGTTAAGTTTAATAATGATCTTCAATCACTAGATCAATCAATCAAGATGTATTCAAAAACAATAAACATATGAGCAAATTATTGTAATGCAATGTCTCATAACAAAAACATAATTACAATTCTCCCCAAAATTATATATATTCATAAAACAAATTATTATATATAATTATACCAATCATAAAAACTGAAACTTAAATTAGAATTCATTCACATTTAACTGTTTCATACAGCAAGTGAAATATCCCCAATCTCAAGCTGTGTAGCAATCTCCTCCAACTGCTTCTTCACACTCATATCTATCAGCTTCGACCCCGAATTCCCGTACCTGATCGTAAATCCGGCCACCAACGACTCATCAATCACCGTCTTCACCCTCACATTCTTCGCCCCGGTCAGCTTCTGCACTTGTTTCGCTATCTGCGCCAAATGCTGCTCCTCCAACGGCACCACTGATGACACAACTGCTAATTCGGTCTCGGTTATTTTATTATACACCAATTCAAACTCCTTTATTATGTCCTTAATAAGATCAATGCGTTTGCTTTCTATTAAAACGTTTAGGAAGTTGCAGACGTGTGTCTGCAACTTCCCTGAGGTAGTAATGGCGTCGATAAGCTCGCGCTTCTGCTCGAGGCTTACGATGGGGCTAACGAAAAAGTTTAATGTGGTGGTGTCCGAGAATAGCTTCTCGAGTGAGTCTAGGTCTTTTACTGTGGCCTCTAGCGTGCCGTTAGCGACCGCTACCTCCGCTAGAGCTGCCGCGTAACTTCCGGCGGCGGAATCCGCCATTCTCACGCCGCCGTTGTTGCGGCAACGGCGGCGTGGATTTCCGGCGAGTTTGAGGCTGCGGAGGCGCAAACCGCCGGAAAAAGAGAGGGTTGCCGCTTTGGCGGAAGTTACGCGGAGCGAACGGGTGTGGGACTGGAATGCGATTGGGGTTTGTTGAAGAGCGGCTGCTGCTGTTGCGGACATTTTGGTTTTGAGAGGATTTTGAGTAAGGAGTTGTCGGAAGGAAGTGAGTGAAGGTGTTTGTGAAAAGAGTGTTTTTGGATGGAAATGGATGGTGGAATGTGATTAAGAAATCAGTGATCGGAGATGACAATATCTTCTCTTTTGGAGATAAGTAGAGGACACGTGGCGGAACTACATTACTTGAAAGAAATTGTTGGTTTTGTTATCTAAGAATCTAAGACTTTTTAGTTATGAAACTATAGTTTTAGAAATCCTTGGTACTGCGAAGCTTGGACGAAGATGTCGAGAGGGGACGGACTCAAAAATGTATTAAAAAATCACAAAAGGGGGCGGGGGAGCTAAAATTTTCGATCGTAAACGGCTAAATTTACACTACATATTACAAATTTCGGGCGAAAACGGATAAATTTACACTACCGCGCAAAAAAACAGGGGGGGTCGGGGCCACCCCCGCCCTAAGTATGCTTCGCCCCTGGTAAAAACGATAAACCTATACAAACCGCTATATCAAATTTCAAGCTTTTCTTAAAAACTCGTTTTCTTTCATAACAACTTTTCACGAATTCCGTTAATAATATTAAATGTGTATACACACACACATATACATATACATATACATATACATATACATATATATATATATATATATATGTGTGTGTGTGTGTGTGAGTGCATATGAGAGGGGGTGTCACATCATTTGTCCGTTGCATCTTGCATGTTTGTAGAACTGGACTTCCCACACAAGAACTTCACTCCACAACATGGAGTTAGAGTCCTCCAAGTTTGCCCATTACCACATAGATCCGGACCTAGGGAACTAAGCTTATTGTAGATTCTTTTAGGCTGGTTGTTGTGAATGAACTTTAAACCTCAAGTTAAAACTTCACATTACGTTAAATCCTTGCCCCTTTAACACCGTGTTATGGTTTAGAGTCTTCAACTCTTGATACCACGTTAAAAGCCCTACTAATTTCTTGTTAAAGTATTTGGGTCCCACCATTTTGTCCATTTTCTCCCTTGCTGCCCGTTAATGTGTTGAAGCCCCAACTGTACCGCTTGGGCCTTGATGCTTTGGCACGATGGGCATGGCGTTAAGACTGGGCCACATAAGCTTTTGAAGCCTTGCAACAGGTCACCTTACGGGCCAGGTCACATTATTTAGTTTGTGTACCTTAATGCTAAATCCATATGAATCAAATCGGGCAACCACTATTTTCCGCTAAGCCTTCATGAATCCATTGTCGTAGTAGTCGAACACGAAAATAAAAGATAGTAACTAAAACTAGAGAAAAATAGTACACAAACAATGCACGCTTGATATTGAATTGAAAATAAGCATATATTTCAGAAGGATACTAAAAAATAGTTACATGTAGGGGTGATCAAGCGAGTCTTACCGATGAAAACCTATCCAGACCCAATTAAATAGTTAATATAAACACTATACCCGGGAGGCCAGGAACAGGTGCTATTGTTAATAATCAGTTCGGGTCCTAGGCGGATTTCTCAGGTCCTATAACCATTTGTTAATATTGTTTCTAAGCCACTCTTGCAGACCATGACCTGATTTTTTGGTATCTGTAGGACCTGGGAACCGACCCTATTACATGTTAAGCGGGTATGATATGTTATGGTTTGACGGATCTCATAAAACCTGATTCATTCATGCTCACCCCTATTTACATGATTGGTTTATGCGGCCACAAAATTTGATCAAATGTCAAACATCAACAACTGAAATTTTTTGTTATGTGAAAGTTCAACTATCAATATATTTTGAAGTAACTAATTAAATGAATTTTAATGATGAACGATAACAAAAAGGTCGCGTGGCCTAATGGATAAGGCGCTCGCCTCCGGAGCGGGAGATTGTGGGTTCGAGTCCCACCGTGATCGAATTTTTTAATATTTTAAACTTTCTAATAATTTTAAACTTTAAAAAAATACTGTTTATTATTTCTTTCACTGTTTTGTTTTCATTATATTTTTCTTCACTTTTGATCCTCCTCCAAGAGAGTGCGTTTTGGATTGGAATAGTTGGGTTTCCATGAAAGTTAACGTCGTTGCTTGGCGGGCTTTACTCATAACTTGGTTAAAAGGAGGCTCTTATTTTACAGGCTGAGTGTTTGCAATTGTCGTATGGGGTCGGGGGAATCGAGTGATTTACTTGTTTTTGGTTGCTATGTCGCTTAGGTGATGTGGAATAGTATTAGTACGTGGTGCAATATTCCTCCGATAGTTTGCTTCTTTGATTCATGACCTTCGACATGACGACATCCACGAACAGGTTCCGAATATTGAGCATAAGAGGAAGATGGGGCAATCGATAATTATTGTAACAAACCTTAGTAAATAAGCTCATTAGGATCGATAACATTGTCGTTGATACTAAGGCGTTAAGTTTTTTGTGGATTAAAAATAGGTTGACGTGTTTGGATATAGATTCGTCTAGGTGGAAATGTTTGTCATTGGAAGTGTGCCTGTTATCTGTTATAGTCGTCCCCTGCTAGCTTCTCGGTAGGAGGGTTTCGGTTTTGTTTTTTTAATGAATTTGCAGTTCAAAAAAAATATAATCTTCATCTTTGTATTGTTGTTTTGAGTATCAACCTTGAGCAGTAATCCAGCTACAACAATGAACGTCAATCGGATATTAACGTCAACGGCTTGATTCCATGATTCCATTAATCGCTTCTTTAATCTTTGAAGGTATTCCGTATTCGTTAAACTGTTAGTTCTTTGCTTAACTGCTTAATAATAAGAAGTTTTGATATCATATTATTATTGCTGTTACTTGAACCAATTAGTATTAATAATAACTAACAAATACCTTAGTAAACCAATGAACAGAAACAAGCGTTTACGAACATAAATGAATGAATGTAACATAACAATAAGAATATATAAACTTCCATCCTTTTTCAAACATTAATAATATCTTCTTCTACCTCTTGCATAACAAAACAAGTACCGGAGCTAACGGCTTGTTCATCATTTGTAACTTGCAACATATCCACTCGTTAACTGACAATCCAGACGCAAACCCTTCCACCGTTTCATATTCTTCCCTAACACCATCAAACATTCATCGTATATTCATATCTTACACATTATTATTCATTAAAATATATTTTTTTAAAAAAATTAGTCACTTACATCCCACCAGGATGGCCCACATAAACCAACATGCTGATTAGACCACCAGATGCTAAAATCCTGCTTGCAGTTTGCATTCCTAATAAGGTTGTTTCGGATTTAGTAATAACTGTTTTGTCACTTCCTGGAAGATATCCTAAGTTGAATGCAACTAGTCTGTTTAAGATAATAAGACACTGTTAGGTGCTATTCTATAAACATATATTGAACTTATGAGTCGCGCTTAGGTGTAAACGAGCCAGGCCCGGGCTCACCAAAGCTCGAGCTCGGCCCTTTATTATTTATTAATTAATTTTTACACTTTTTTAATCATTTTTATATATATTCTTACTAAAGAACTTTATATATATGACATTATATATTATATATACTTATTTTATTGTAACTAACAAATAATACTAATAGTTATGTAATTATATATACAAAATACATTTAGGCCTGTAAGCAAAGCGAACGTTCTAGTGAACTATTTGTGAACCGTTCGGCGGGAATTTCGTTTATGTTCATTTATTTAATAAACGAACGAACATGAACACATGTACTGTTCGTTCATTTATGTCCGCGCACGTTGGTTTATGTTCGTTTATGTTTGTTTGTGTTTATTTACACCTGTTCATATATGTTCATTTATGTCCGTTTATCTTTGTTCAGTGATGTTCATTTACGTTCGTGACCAGTTCGTTTAGATTTTAAATAAACGAACACGAACATGCACATTTTTTAAATAAACGAACATGAAACAATTTTTTTGTTCAATTAAGTGTTGGTGTAGGTGTTGGTGTTCGTTTAAAATTAAATGAACGAACATGCCCTTGTTCGTGTTCGTTCGGCTCGTTTACAGGCCTAAATACATTAAATAAACTAACATAAATATTAGGCTCGTTTAGGCTTGCGAGCTAGTTCTAGCTCAGCAAGCGAAGCTCAGAATCTGGTTCGTTTGTGCAACAAGTTTATTCTAGGCTCAAGCTTATTTAAGTTCAGCTCCATTCAAGCTTCTAGTGAACCAATCTCGAGTAGCTTGCCAGCAGCTTGGCTCATTTACACCCCTAGACTCGCACTATTTACCTCACCGTGGCGCCCCTTGGAACAACTTCTTCCATTTTGCTATGACAGGTGGCAAACAGCTCTACCATATTTCTCTAGAAAGAACAAAAACAATCAACTTATATTCATAGAAAAAGTGAACTGCAGTTTTCGTCCATGTGGTTTGTCCAAATCTGCAATTTTCGTCCTTATGGTTTCATTTCACTTGCAATTAGACCCGACTTCACTAATCCCGTTAAGTCTGGTCGTTAAACCCATCAGCGTGCCCTTCACATGAGGGGAGTTTTATCCTTATTTTCCCCCAAATACACCCCAATCCCTCACGTGACTGAGGTTTATATTGGGGAAAAAAGGACAAAACTGCCCCTCACGTGAGCGGCACGCTGATAGGTTTAACGATCAGACTTAACGGGGTTAATGAATTCAGGTTTAATTGCAATTGAAATGAAACCATTACTTGTTTATAATAATTTTTGGTTTCCATTGTCAATATAAACATAGATATTACATCAATATAGCAGGTAGGCGGGCAACAAGCTGCGCCGCCACCCCTTTCTGAATTGCAAACCCTAACATGCTAAAGACATACCCCTGCCCCTTTGGAGTCAACACATTGCTATGCACAACCTGTTGGACCCTGGTTAGGAAACGGATAGCTTCCGGTGCCAAGGAGCCAAATGTATCAAAAGCCAGAGGGACAAAAACATGTTGGTTCTCTTCGCAGGCTTTAGCATGTTTCTCCACCTTCTTCGTTTCAGCCCTTTTCATTGCTTGCCCAGCTACAAACCCATTATCCCTCAAACCAGCTAAGGGAGATACCCCTGTGAGGTCAACACAAGCGTGTTTCCTCCCGGCCCAACCAAAGACGAGCAAATCTGCCGGTCGTAGAGTGGATCTCCCTTCCGTGGGGTCTGTAAGAAAGTTTACGGGGGCTTCCTTTTTAGCTGATATCCCAGCTTGCCTTAAGATGTCCCAAAGAACGTCCCGCACCCAATCATGTCGGTATTTAAACCCAGGCATCTCCTTACAATGAACCGCATGCTCTCCGAATTTATCCAGGCAAGCCTTACGGCAGATCGGACATGTTTCGTCTTCTGGGTACATTGGGACCATCAAACGGTACTTAAGAATGGCCCTATACTCGACCGCAGACATGCTTTGGCCCAAGCCATCAATCGGGATAACGGTCAAAAAATCTTGGGCATGAGGACTTTGTAAGCATTCAATAACCGCCTTCTGTCGGGGGGGCAATCCAAAAACTTCTCCCAGGCTCTGAGCTATTTTGCCAAAAAGGGCATTCGCCAAAGTTTTTTTGAGGCTTTGGTGAGGCGGTGTCCATATTAGAGAAACCGCCAATGTCAAAGTCTGGGAGAGCGCCATTTAGGCATTCCAGAGCCTGCACGTAGTCTGAGTCCAGGTCGACAACTCCGCTATTCCTTAAGATGTGACTCTGTAGCTTCCAAGACTGAGCCCTCGACGCTACAAAAGCGTAAACCCCAACATCATGAGCTGAGAGAAGGCCTAAACCCCCTAAGCGCATTGGTAAAGATGCAAGTCGCCACTGAAGATCACCAAAGAACGGGCCTCCACATACAACTATGTCTTCAATGGCTTCTCGTAGCCCCTTATCAAAACAGGATACCGCATCATTCATCATATGGGGGTGGCATGTTCGTAACCCAAAAAGCAACTTAGCAACCCCCATGCAAGACCTAAGCAGGAGGAGTTCGCTCTGGGGATCCCTAAGGCAAGGTAAGAGTTTCATAAGATCAACCGCACGAGATGCTCTCCGCCTCGCCAACTCCTTAATAAAGTAGGGATCTCGACTAACAGCCCCTCCAAGGAGCTTTACCCCTCTCTCAGGTTTACCAATCCCACTAGGGAAGAGCCCATCTTTGACTTTCACCCCATTACACGCTGGACAAAAAACCTCGGTTTTCTTAATATTAAGTTGCAGCCCCAATGATGGCCCTTCCGAGTTGATAATGTCTAGGGCTTTAGCGACTTCGTTGGCACCACCAATAAAAGTCCCATCATCCAAGTACCAAGCATGAAATGGGAGGTTACAGTCATTTTGTACCCGGAGAACAAGAGGGTGTAATGCTAAGGCAAAGAGGAGGGGCCCAAGGGGGTCTCCCTGTTGAACCCCAGTAGTAGCCCCTATACAGTCATCACCAACATACAACCTAGCCGGCTGGGCATAAAGGAACTGGACCCATAGATAGACAGACGGGCAATGATGATGAACCTCCCGGAGAAGGGCTGTGCGGTCGACCATATTGAAGGCGTTGGAGAAGTCCACGATAAGCATAGCTAAAGAGCCGTCCGCGTGAAAGGAGTTAAGAAACCGGTTCGCGCTGTGAAGCACCGCCTCTGCCCCATTAGGGGTCCCCACCCCAAACTGAAAGTCCCCTAAATACTGAGTCATTTCCTTCCCAACCATCTTCATAGCCACTTTAGAAACCAACCTACGCCAGATAGCCCCCACAGCAATGGGCCGAATTCCATTATCCGGCTTTAATAAAGGGGTAAGGGGGGCCAAAGCAATAAACTCAGCGAGCACCTTGGGGCACAGACCCCTTAGCCATAAGTTGACGACTTCAGTGATGGCTGAGAGCAGACCCATGGAAGTCACTGATCCCTCACCACTAAGAGCGTCCAACAAGTGTTGCGCCCGCATCCCGTCTCTCCCGCATGAGGTCCTTTTAGGAAATGATCGGATATATCTAAGCACACAGTCCCCATCCACAGAGAGAGTAGGCAGGGCGACAGAGCTAGAAGGCAAGGACGGAGGCAGCACCACTGGTGTTTATCAATGAGGGCTCTCATGGTTGAATATCCGAGAGGGGCAACCCCACTTGAGCATAATACCTTGACTGCAGCTGTGAAATGACCATCCCTGACTTTCCTGAGACATTGTTTAATATTGAGGCTGTTTTCAGAACCCTCCTCCCCTCCCACCTCTCTTTTAGAAAAAGTGCTCCCCCCTACGTTATCAAAGAGAGAAAGAACCAAGTCAGCAAAACCAGATCCATCTTTCCACACCGCAAGTGCTTGCTGAATGCTACTACATTGCAAAGACTTTCGATTCCCTGACCTGCGTTCCTGCCTAGTGGAAGGTTTCACCACCCTTAAAGTACACCGCGGCAACAATAGTAATTTGACCCAATTCTCAATCGAGCCTGGTGAATCCACTACCTTGCGTAAAGCGCATGCCAAAGTCTGAGCAAACGCCAAACGACAACTTGGGGGGATGCTCTTAACCATTTAAATGGGAAGGGAGAAAACCCGTTCCACAAGGGATACATTCCCAACCACTCCTACAGATGGACCTGGGTTCCTATCCACAGACACACGATTAAGTTTATGGATCCCAACGATGAATTCTCCAGCATCTCCAGGATCCACCGAAAAAGAATAGACGCCATCAGCATGCTTGCACCCCCTGCTAAGGGCATGCAACGTCATGCACCTCCCACATAACCATTTATCCCCCGCCCGAAGGGCTTCCCCAACATCTATAAAAAGGTCCAAATCCTTAGAGATAGCGTCTTTTAAAAGGTTCTTCCGAGTATCCGTTTTGAAATGGGTACTTTGCATGTGCTCAAGTAGGCGGAAAAACCCCGAGGACCCAGGTCTACCATCCTTACACTCGTGGAAATGCTTAAAGGGGCATGGCCTTAAACCGTAAGTGGAGCTAGGACCAAGCCCTCCTGTATTTACGTTTCGAATTCTTTTTATGGTAGCCATGTACACACGAGAACAGAAAACAAACAAATCACAAAAGACACCGGACCCCTAAAGACCCCGACTCGAGATGAGTTAGAGCAAGAATCAAAGACTAAACCCCTCACACTCGAAGGAGGGGAGCAACTACGGGTTGCTCACCCCCCATCTAGCACCCCACAACAACCGCTAAGGCATAAGAGGAGGAATGTATGACTCCAAAACAAAGCAAAATGGGTAGAACTCCAACTCAAAATACCCCCTTAAGCACCAAAAGGAAAATAGAAAGAACAAGAGTGAAAAATCAAGAAGTTTGGTTGAGGCAAAAGGTCGAACAGTTGGTGTGCATGACAGAAAAAAGGTAATTTAAGTTAGATTTTGGGGGTTTCAGTGAGATTAGGAAACTGATGACAGAAAAGGAGAATAGAATTGAAGAAAAGTAAAAGATAATGCTTTATCTTGTTGAGTAGTCACTCATATGATGGTAGATTGGCAGAATTAGAAACAAAATTATTTGGTGTGCAGATTATTAAAATACGAGACATGAAAATATGAAAGTGAAGCGATAAACAAAAAACATAATAACAGAGTATATATTAATTAATTGATTAAGGAAGGATGGAAGGATGTTTGGTTTGGTTTGATGATGAAAAGGTGTGGTCGGAGACGAACACAATAGGGACGGAAATCGCAAATTTGAAACCATTGGACTAAAACCGCAGATTTGGACAAACCACAGGGATGAAAACCGCGGTTACTTTCATAGAAAACTTGTTTTAACTAAAAATGGTTACCTTGTTAAGGTCAAGTGATTTATCTAGTAAACATGCGGTATTTTGTAACGCGGATTCTTGAATATCCATGGAATAAACATGGCCATTACATGATTCATCAGCCACCATATTAACCATTGCCAGTGTATCATAACCGTTGCCGCAAGTGGCATCCACAGCTGCATCACCTTTCTTGACTACATGTTTCCATATACTGTGTTTATAACATAACACAAAATTGTAACATGATTATTGTACATTTCTTGTTTTCCCAAATCCATATTTTCTTGAATTCTGTATGTCTTAGGGGTGCTTGACGAGGCTCGAGCTCAGCTCATTTCAAGCGTGTATTCTAAAGCTTAAGCCCGGCTCTTTGGTTATTTTTACAAGCTCGAGCTTGGTTCGTGCATTTTTTATAAATTTATTCATTATTTTTATATATTTCAAGTAACCTTAAATGAGCTTAGGCTCGAGTTGAGCTCGTGTGTGGTAGCTTAAACGAGCCAAAGCATGGATCGAGCTCAGCTTGTGTATTATTTATGTTAACACTTTTAATTATTATATATATTTCAAGAAACCTTAAATGAACCTAAGCTCAAGTCGAACTTTGGTGAAGTACCTTAAACGAGCCAGAGCCGACTCAAGATCCGCTCATGTGTTATTATTTGTATATACTTTGAGAAACCTTAAACGAGCCTAAGCTCGAGTCAAGCTCGTGTGAAGTACCTTAAATGAGTCAAAGCTCGGCTCGAGCTCCGTTATGCAGTGTGAAATTAATACATAGAATTCCAAAAGAGCTAAAACTTAAAAACACACAAAGCTCATTAAGGCTCGACTAGCCTAAACAATCTTCCCATACAAGGCTCGAGCTCAATAACTAAAAGCGCTTTATTTGAGGTTCAGGCTCGGCTCGTTTGCACCCGCCAGATAAAAATCCCATGAAATTGATGAGCAATGAAGTACCTACGAGTGAGCAACTTCGGTGGACTTTTTCTTTCCGAATAAATAGTCCATCAACACGTGCTCTAGACCTAGTGTTAGGATCAAATACAAACAACTCTTAACGTGATAAATGACATCACGGTACAATATCAGAACTAGAGTAATAATACTGTAGTTATTTGTACATTTGATAGGTTAATTTCATTTGTACCAATACACCCACCTAGAAGTGGGCAAATAAGCTGGTTAACTGAACTGACCCGAAAATCAAACCGAAACCGTAGGTTCGGAACCGGTTTGTAATTTTTCAGTAAGATCGGTTAACCATTCAAAAGGGGTGGCGGCACAGCTTGTTGCCCGCTTACCTACCTCTATCTATTGTAATTGAATCCTTTTATTATAATATAATTGCAAAAAGAAAGAAAAAACCCGGTTCCAAACCGGTTAACTGAACCGAAACTGGTCGTAACATGGTAAAAAAAACTGGTTTCAACCTGAACCGAAATGGATCATAAATCGGTTTGGGCCAGTTTCAACCCAAACCGATTCTGAGTTTTAAACCGGTTTGTGCACCACTGCTAACCCACCAAACATTATTGCATCATTTTTAATATTGATGAAACATAGATATTACATCAATATAGCAGGTAGGCGGGCAACAAGCTGCGCCGCCACCCCTTTCTGAATTGCAAACCCTAACCTGCTAAAGACATACCCCTGCCCCTTTGGAGTCGACACATTGCTATGCACAACCTGTTGGACCCTGGTTAGAAAACGGATAGCTTCCGGTGCCAAGGAGCCAAATGTATCAAAAGCCAGAGGGACAAAAACAATAGATTAAATAATATACATTAAATAATAATAATAATAATAATAATAATATATGTTTATGAAGAGTTTAAAGATAATAATAAATACCAGATAGAGGTGAGTCATTGGTTGAATTAATTGGTTGTGAGTGGAAACCAATATTATGATTATGATGGTTTAAGGAACCAAAGGGTACAGACAATCTATTGTAACATAATCCAACATGTTTGTAGTTGAATCTGAACATGAACATGTTGGAAACTGGATAACATCGTAACATCATCATCTTGTGTTTCTATTTGACGGCGGGTCTAAGTTTTTAGCATAATGGAACAAATAATAATAATATAACTCGGGTTTACTAGCTGATTAATATATAAACTAATGCTGAAATTTAGACAAGCAGCTCTCGTAGCTCAGTTGGTTAGAGCACCAGTTTAGTGGTAGGTCTTGACTTCAACTCTCAACGAGAGCAAGCCAGCTTTAAGTTTAATATTTCAAAACTCAGATATTTGGAATTTAAACCTTTAAAATGGTTTTGAAACTTTTTGGATATTTCGGATAATTTTCAGTTACAATATTTTTTGAAATAATTTTTAAAACCATTTTAGAAGCTTTTTTTTTATATAAAAATTTGGATAGTACAGAGGCCCAACTTTTTTAGAAGTTTTTTTTTTCAAAGTTCAGATTTGGATCGACTCGTTTCTCGTGATATTTGACGAACTTATATAAACATAGATTTGTAAAGTGTTTTTGGGCACGGACTCTACTCTCATGTCTATGGAGTCCATTGAACAAATTGGTGAAATAATTGGCAACAAATAGTTTGGGGATTTATAAAGAATTAAAGAAGCACAATAGGTACACAATGAATAATGTTATAATACACTTTCTACAACACTAAAGAATGTATCAACTGAAACTTGATGCGTGGTTTCATACTCATAGACGGTTTTGGCTAATGGTCAATGAAGCAAGCGACAACGTCAAGAGATGCCACTTAATTTACGTTCCCATGCTTACATGCTTATAGACGGTTTTGGGTAATGGTCGACGATGCAAGTGACAACGTCAAGAGATGCCACCTACCAGGAGGAGAGGTGAAAGATAGGAACTAATGGAAGAAAGGTGGGGCCTATATTGGTTATTTAGTCAAATATTATAAAAACTGAAACACCAGTTTATGAAAAAAATGTGTGTGACGCTCGTGTAAATAGTTGTAACTATAAATATAATGGTAATAGTTAGAATCACACCTATATATACACATATCATGATATGAATTACACGTGTAATTAACCCATTAATACAAATGTAGCCTATATTAGCAGTTGCATTTGTTAGGGTTGGTGCCAAACTAAATCATAAAAGCAGCTCAAGCTCTCCTTTTATATATGTGGCACCAATTGTAGCCTTTATTCCATTGACACCAATTGTAATATTGTTACTGGTTTATACCAAACATATAGATACATGGTGTTTACTTTGTGGAAGCTTAGGCCTTGGTTTGTTGAAGACTTGTTGGTGAGTTAACTAAACTGAAGACTTAAGATCTCTTTGGGCCGGTCCTATGTCTCTTTATTAGAGCCGAACTTCATTTTCTTGTTAACCGAGTTTTGTAACCCCAGCCACCCTAGCCAGTCTCTATATAAATACGTATTGTACTTGTAATTTCTCATCACGAGAGTAGAGTGTATAAAGCAATAATAAATTCTTGGTTGCAACTCGTGAACGTATGTCAACTTAGACCGAGCCACGTAAATCCTTGTTTATCGCATTCATTTGTTTTCTGCAATTTGCTTGTGTGTGTGTTTTGCTATAACCGAGATCCTAATGAATATAAATCGATCAAAGGTACAAGTAATAATATGGACATGTGATAACATTTTTTTTTTAAAATTGTTACCAACCATCAACTATTTTATGTAAAAATTAAAAATAGAGGTTCCAGATTAAGCAAGGAGGTTCTCATGTATGGTGGGTTTTTTTGTCTGAGGATGATCTCCGAGTCAGGAATGATGTATGAGCTTCCTTTCGGAGACATGCCAGCCTAACATCATACGGTTTCATACTCAAAAAATGAAGAAGATCAGATGAACCCGCAGCCTATCAATTATCCAAATTACTGTTAACAAAACTACAACATCAAAGTACAAAACACTATCTTTATATTTAATTGACTATAAAGATAGGTTATACAATTTAATAGTTTCAACCTCATTTACAGCTGTAACATTATTAATATAAAAAAAATCGTTGTTGTGCAACACCACTAGTCTTTTAACTTAATTGATTGAAGCCCAAAAATCTTTTCACAAAAACCCCCATTTCCACTACAACTCACATGACCCACCCTCCCTACCATCCACATTAATTCATTTCCTTTTTACAACTTATATTAGCTCCCCTTTAATAAAGTAATCATGGCTTAAGTGTAACCAAGTAACATTTGTCCTATAACACGTCTTGTTTTCTTGTTTTGTGAACATACACGAAACCTAGAAATGAGTAAAGGTTATCATCACTTTCCATGTAGTCACACAAGTTATGCCCCAAAGAATATGATAAATTGATAATGCAAGCAATCAGAAGTGACTCCCAATTGATAATATTACTATTATTAAGGGTATCTAATGTCATTATTTTTTTTTGTAATTTAACGGTATAACAGTTGAAGTGAATGCGAAAAATTTGTTGTGGATTTAGTCGAAAGTTTATGATTGTCACATGTATTAAAAATAATAATAAAATAAAGTATTAATGTGGCTAAGCTACTTCGTAGCGTGAATTAAGATGTACATCTGATACAATTATTTCAAGTATACGTTTTAAAAACCCTAGCTATGAATAATTATAACCATAAACTAATGTACTACTGTCAAACGATACTCAACACTTGTAATAAGTTCATGACACGGTTCGTTGCCCTCACATGTTGAGATACGTATATGTCATGCATACCTCCCATAAAATACCTAACCTTTCTTCTTCGGGTAAGGCCAAGATCCATGTTAGGGATGGCAAAGCAGGTCTTAAATATGTTAGAGACGATGCAATTAACACAATCATCAAACATGAATACGACTCGTTTCACTACTTTATATCTCATGTCTATAACACTCTTCTATGTTTCATGTACCACTAACTCACTAAGGCACTAATTATTATATATAGTGTATTTTTCATTAAACATGTTTAATCGTGTTTTAAACACGTCCAATTGTTAGCTAGGCCCCCTTACACTTCCCAAGTAAAGTAAAACAACACATCATTTATAAATAACAAAAACAAAATAATTATAAAAGTATTGAATCAATCATCAATCCATCTAGCCAAACTAATTATACAAACACAAGAAGTTAACTTCATTAATACATTAATAACTTAATATACAATTGAACTGATGTATGTTTAGTATACACCAACATATCAATCAATATGGTCTGTGTTTTGAGACAAAACTTGTTGAATATCATATGAACTTTCTTTCCCATCCTGCAAAGCTTCAAGCAAACGTCGAAAAATAATGACGTGGCATGCAATACGAAGGACGCCTTTTTGTTGGTAACCATATTCTTGAGCCGATATGTTTAACAAGTTTATGAAAAGAGGATGGTTCAATAGATTAGCACTGACCACAAACCGCTCCATCTCTTCCCCAACGTAAAACGGAAGGTAGCCCTCTGGCACGCTGGTGGACGAGTCACCGAGGGTGGCAGAGCGATGTAGGGAGCAACCACAGGAGTTAGAGACACGAGAGAGTTGGCGTATGAGCTTGTTCATGTTGGTGATACTAATATATGTTGTATGTTATGTTGAGAAGTGTGACTAGTAGTCATGTATTTATAACAGAAGAGGAGTTAAAGAAAATGAATGAGACAATAAAAGTACGGTAGGCGTACTTGGAAGGTACAATTATCATTCCTACTTTACAATATTATTAATTAATCTATTTCATTTATTTGTATATATATAACTTTAACCGAACAAACTTTATGTTACATATTTAAATAACATGCAAGTGGCTCCTTTTCTCATTTATAAATAAAAAAATATTATATATATTTTATTTGATTAAAGATAGAAATGAAAGTTTTATTGAAGGTCAACTTAATTCTTTTTAAATAGTTGTATTTAGGGTCGTTGTTAAGAAGCGTTAAGAAATTTTGGGCTAAGGACGTGTATAATATGGGTCTCTAAGTCCAAATTTTTTTATTTGGCTTTTAACTTTTAAATGTGTTTGAAATAGGTAAATAGCTTATAACATCGCTTAAATGCATATAATTCTTTTTTTTCTTTTTAAAATGGGCTTAAATTATGTGCAGTGATTTTTGGTTCTCTTTTATATTGTTATATACATATGTATATAGTTTTTTTAAAATAATTTATGGGCCTCCATGCAAGATCCGGCATGGGATCATCACCCTCCCCGCCCCTTCCTAAGGTCGGGCATGTCGAATTGAGAAAAATGTTTGTAACAACAAATGGACCAATTATGAAAACCAAATGCTGAATTGTCGATAATAGATTCATCTTAGTCTATAACCAAACAAACGTATGCCGACTCCTAATAGTAAATCAAACGTACGTACGCGATTATCAATGTAATTGCATAAAAATGTCCTATTGTAACCCTAGAAGACCTATTTGTGTCTTCACTCATATTATATTACTATTAACAACAACTGACATGTAGCGTAATTATCTAGATGGTTGAAACTTCAAATCTCATCGTGTAAAAAAGTGTACATTTAGCACTAGGATTATGCGTAACCAAATGAAAATTGTACTTTTTAGATATATAGAAGATCAAATATTGCAGCAATCATCAAACACAAAGATCTTGCTATAAAAGGCCCAATAAACAAAAAGAAACACTAAATGGGAATTAAAGGTCGATGATAAGATTAGAAATCTTAAAGATACTTTATTATAGTAACAAAAGTTGTATTTGTGGATACTAATCTATTATCATATTATAGTGGATATATGGCCATGGATGTCGACCAATCAATACACGTAAGCATTTTTGTGTATTTTGGATCTCATTTTGTATGGGTATGATGTGTTGTAACATTGTATTGTATAATATTAATATAATAAATATATAATATAATTTAACTACATACATAAAAATGAATCAAAATTGACCACAAATTATAGCTTGCACGTATTTGTGTTGATAGATACATCGTTCCAAATTTTCAACTTTAACACGTGTATAAAACATATATCTTTTTAACAATAATCTATACTTCTAAGTTCTAACCATATAACTTTAACACGTGTATAAATCATATATCTTTTTAACAACAATCTATACTCCTAACAACATTATATCAGTATTCACCACATGACTCATATACAATCAATCTCTAAATGAAGAAACACTTTATAACACGAAGATTTTCGTTGTGCCAAATCTTAATTATGCCCCTTTTTGTCCCAACAAAGTCACAATGGACTCCAAATGAATGAAATTAGGTTTGAGATTCGAACATATCATCTATTGTCCCGTAACAATATTATTCGTAATATTTTACGCACTCGTAACTTTACGAAAAAAAGTTACATATCCTAAAATTGAACTTTTTTCTTTTCTTAAAACAATTTGTCTTTTAATAAATAGATCGTTCACATTGTCTAATGGGCACAATCAAAGCTATCTATGAGTCATTTGGACCAACTTTTGTTATCACTTAAGTTAGATTCTTTTTTATCCGTATCGTTAATGGTGTTTGAATGTTTATTTTTTTTTACCATCATGCAGTGACTTATGTCGAAATTGTAATTCGTCGCCTATCACAGGAACTAGGTGGAAAGGGGGGGGGGGGGAAGGGGGGGGGGGGGAGATAAAAGAGGGATATCATATGTTGAAAAATCAATATAGTATTAATGAGAAAAAAACCAACATATCAAGGTTTCTTTTATAGAGAAACTCAAGTAATTTGTCATAAAACCGAAAAAAAGCAGTAAATTTGATAATGAAGAAAATTAAATGTGACAACTAATAAATCCATTTGCTTAATTAAAATTGAAAATTGAAAATTAATATAAATCTTCAAATTTTGATTTGAGATTTATTATCATTATTCTACGTGTGCCATCTTCCACAGGTCGATCGTTATAAGGTCGCATGTCCCTCATTAGATATGTTAGAAGGAAAGTAGGTTGCATCAAATTTACATTAAGAGTGGCTATATCCGTGTTCAACCACAGATGTATGATCAATTATAACGATAGTGAAGTGAGTGCTATCAAAGTTACTTGTTGTCTGGTTACTTAAGCATTGATCTATGTTCGATTTATATTCGGTTAACATTTCCAATTGAAAGCAAACTCTTCAACTGTGATATCCCGAAAAAATAAATGAAATGATAAGCAAAAGACATTTTTAAGGCAGATTGTGACAAAATATTAATGTAGGGATCTTTTGTGTCAGATTATGAAAGTGGTGAAATGTGTTTGATAAAAGCTAGGGTTTCGTTCAAATAATGACTCGTTTATTTGTGACCTTATAATTTATTTTTTCTTTTCTTTTTTTGTTTTTGTTTTTTTTTCTTTCTGTTTTTTACAAATTCACTTACTACTCCAATTCCATATTATATATAGAGATAAAAAAAATTATGGTTTGATGTCACAAATTTTTTTAAATATTTTATTAGCGTAGAAGTTGAGGTTTGAACCAATTAAAAGTTTAAACATGTTACTTGGTCCAGTGGTACTCTCCCTTATCTCAAGTGTCTTACCCGGATTTTATTCTCGCATCAACCTTTTTTTTACTCCATTTTATATTTGGCTTGGTCTAAATGTTTTATAATTTAAGTAAATTACTTTTAAATTGCTAAATTAGTTCTAAATCAACTTTTAAGTTAGTGTTTTAGGTTTATAAATTTCAAATAATAACTCTATCTTAGGTAAATAATAAAAGAAATAAATGAACCAAACACAAGTTGAAGTTATTTTAGACATATCACAACTTGATTATTTTTTTCTGCCAGTATTATAACGAGCCTAATGATGCCTACTAAATTTGTGACAACTCGCCGCTAGGGGTGTCCAAAATACCCGAACCCGAACCCGAATAAGCTAATTCGAGGTCGGGTTAATAGGGTCAAAAAGTATTAATCGGGTTATTCGGGTTAACCCGAATAACCCGAATTGTTAATAGGGTCGGGTTTCGGGTTCATTTTTGAAAAAAAGTAGGTTTCGGGTTAACCCGAATAACCCGATTAATGGTGATACTTAACTTTATATACAATGATGAAAAGATGAAATAAGCACTATTAAGGCAAATATTGAAAGCTTTATAAAGAAGTTAATTATTCTGATTGTTCATGAAACGTTCGATGGAAAGTATATTTATGTTGTGCTTATTTAATTAAACAAACGAATATGAACACATGTTTCACTCGTTCATCTATGTTCGTGAACGTTCGTTTATGATCGTTCATTTAAGTTTGTTTACGTTCATTCGTGTTCGTTTACATATTAATAGAAAATTATTAAACATTGTTTGCATTTAGAAATTATATCACCCTAATATGTTTTATATTTGTTTGTTTTTGTTTATTTAAATGCGTTCATTTATGTTTGTTTATGTATGTTTGTGTTCGTTAATGTATATACATATATGTCATTCATGTTCGTTTATCTTTGTTTAAATATTTTCGTTTATGTTCGTGAATTGTTCGTTTAAATTTTAAATAAACGAACATGTTTAGTTTTTAACTAACGAACATGAACACAAATATTTGTTCGATTAAGTGTTCGTGTTCGTTAAAAGTTAATGAACAAACACGGACATGCATTTGTTCATGTCCGTTTGGTTCGTTTACAGGCCTATGTATGTAATTATAATATAATTATTTGTAAAAGAAATTAAAAAGTGAGTGGAATAAGAGATTTTGCAACTTACAAGTTACAAACACAAAAAATAGCTTAAAATTATAAAGTAACATGGTTAACAAGATTTACCCCACTAACCCGACCCGACTAACCCGAAACCCGAATAACCCAAACCTTAATAGGGTCGGGTTGCGGGTTAGATATTTTTTAAGGAAAACCCGACTAACCCGACCCGATTAACCCGAAACCCGATTAACACCCCTACTCGCCGCCACAACACCAATGTTTTTGTTTTGTTTTTTTAATTTGTTTTAAATACGATAACTTGACGAAATTATCTTTTGGGTTTAGCTTTGGTACCAAAATGAATCTACCATATGCTGACCAAATTTGCGTCAACTTTTGGCGGCAACGCCCATGCTTTACCAAACACAGAACAACCCCGGCATAACACAATGAATAAAACCTATTTCTATTTATTTTATTCTGTATAGTTTTGTTAATATTACAAATCTACGGCTAAAGAAAAAGTAGTTTATATTCAAAGAAAAGTAGTTTGCATTTTGTTTTAAATTATTATAATCACATGCACATTCATAAATTATGTTTCATTAAAAATAGTTTTTACATTGAAACAAAAGGTAAACAAGCTACGCTGATAGTTTCTTTTAATAGCAAAATTAAGTAGTTTAAAAATATCATTGAAAAATTGTGGGTCTATTTTTTATGACTCATTGGACAATTAAGACTAAGTAGCTATACAACCTGAGGCGCTAAAAAACTAAAAGTATCAAACGCGAACGGTATAAGCACATGCTGGTTGTCAAGACACATTTTCTCGTGTTTGGTCACCTTGCATGAAGCAACTTTTAAAGCAGTCTGACCCAATATGAAAACACTACTATCAAAGCCGCAAGAGGGGAAACCCTTGTTAGATATACCAGGGCCGCCCATAGTGTATAGCAGGGTAGTCGACGGCCACAGGCCCGACACCTCGCTAGGCCCGAATTATTTTTAAAAAAAAATTATATGTATTTGTATCGAAAAAAATATGTATAATCAATGTTTCAACATAATTACATAACCAATAGCTTGGTCTAGTGGTAAAAGGAGTATGACATCTAACCAAAAGGTTGTGGGTTCTAGTTTTATTTAAGAAATTTTTATACTTATTTTTATACAAAAGTTTTTTATACAACTCCAATTATTATCAAGTAAGCTCATTTAAAATTAAATTGTTTAAACCCAACAAAATTTTCCTTTTACTTAAGGCCCAAAAAATTTTCGCCTTTGGCTCAAACTTTTTTTTGTCTTCTCGGAGTCGGCCATGAGATATACACATGCGTGTTTCTCTCTTATTCATCCAAAGATCAAAATGTTACTTGGTCTAAGAGTTGACTTTCCATCCAACGGATAGTTCAGAAAATTAACATATGCTTATTTTTTAACAGAAATCCGGTACTGCTGAACATGACAAAGAACTCATATATCATTTTAAATTATTTGTGAAAAGTTTTAAAGGCACTAAAATATAAAGGAAGTCCAAATGCCGTACATGAATAAATCAATTGGTGTTTCGTCTTTTTGGTATGCCGTACCACTTGCTCCATCTATCTTTTTTAAAGTTATTTTTTTGTTTGCATAACTTCTTTATTTTGAACACATTCATATTAATAAAACTGACCGTTGTAATAAAATGAGATTGATAATGACAAAATTTCATGTATCTCAAAGCGAATGTGATATTTTAAATTGATAAACATATGCATTCATTATTACATAAAATAAAAACAAATCACAATTTCGAAAAAAAAAACTATAAATATTTCAAGTGAAGTAACAATGATATAGTAAATGTAATTGCTCTAAGAAACAATAAACAAAACCACCTATAAAATCACATAAAATATGTTCTATCATCATTGTAAACAAGTATATATAATGAAACTTGGTAAGAAATCATAAAGTTAAAAAAACAAAATGCTAGAAATACTATCATTAATGGTTAAATGGTCGCCGTGGACTGAACAATTATCTAAATAGCACCAATGAATGCAATAAGTGTAAACATCATGCAAAAATACTCAAACCTGAAAATAAGCTAAATGAAAGATTACACGGTTACTTAGCGCTTAGCACATGTGCGCATATATATATGAGATGATCGAATGGGCATTATCAAGCGTTTTTTAAAAAAAAAACCAAAACAAGTTAAGAGCGAATTGAACCCATAGTTGAGCGTATTATCTTGGAGGTTCTAATTGTCGCCCTGTAATAAACCCTAGACCCGAATCACCACTTTTGCAAATTTTGTTTATTATCTATTGAACTAGGAACAAAAATAGGAATAGAAATGGTTGATAAACATATTATAAGTATGAAGAATGTGGACTGACACGGTCTTAAAAGTTGAAAGCCTAAGAGATTTAACAAAACATGAAGAAAATGCCTGACATATAAACCCTTATGCTCGCTATTAATTAGTATTTGATTTCTAAAATAATTACGCAAATGTCATTGGTCACTTTAGGCCCTTAATTGGTTTAATTAACGATTGATAATAGTTTTCAATATTTTTTTATTCTAAAAAAAATGTGCTTATATGTTTTTTTTTAACTGCAAATTTCATTAGAAACAGGACCGAAAACCCCTCCTACCGAGAAGCTAGCAGGGGCCGGCTACAACAAAACAACGAGAACAAGCTACAAAGCCAAACACTTCCATCTATTCCAATCTACATCCAATTTTTTTGATCTATTTTTAGTCCACAAAAAACTTAGAACCTTAATGTCATTGAGAATCTTATCGATCCTGATGGGCTTGTTCTCAAAAATCAGTTTATTTCGAGCTTTCCAGATACACCAAAAAGCCACCATTATAATCGAGCGTACCATTTTTCTTTTGCCTCCAATATCCGGAACCTGGTTAGGAATGTCAAGTAAGTTGTGAACCGAAGAAGCAAAATTAAGAGGAATATTACACCATATGCTAATTTTGTTCCACACCATCGTCGCGACAATATAACCAGAAAACAAGTGATCAATCGAATCACCTGAAGCCATACAACAATTGCAAATATTCGGGCCAAAAAGAACTTTCCTTTTTAACAAGTTATCGCACGTTGGAAGACGATTTAGTAACACCCGCCAAACCACAACGTTTACTTTCATGGGGACCCAACTATTCCACTCCATAATGCACTCCCGAGGAGAAGGATTAACCTTATATAATTGTCTTTTCATTGATGAAACCGAAAAACAACCTGTAACATCACCTCCCCAAATCCATTTATCTTCTTCCCCATTAAATCTAAAATAATAAAGTTTTTCAAGAAGCTTCATCAACTCATTTACCACCTCACCAAAAGTAGGTTGATTCTTCCAACACCACTTTAACACAATTTCCCCATTCGATTCAACACAACGATCCGCGACAAGACAAGACTTAACTCTTTCTAATGAAAAAAGATTGGGAAAGAGGTCTTTTAGGGGACTTTCTTCAAGCCAATTATCCACCCAAAATCTCATTTTCCGCCCATTTCCCACCTTTCCTTTTATTAACCTTTTCAATGAGACTTGGGAAGTAACAAGACTTTTGTTAATGTTAGTTACCTTACCCCACGTCCCATTAAGTTTTTTGTTTTGAGGGATAACCGGCCAAGATCTAGGAGTCACATGCAAAGCCTTTACCATGTTCCTCCATAAACCTTCTTTTTCCACCTTATATCTCCACCACCATTTCGACAAAAGAGAAAGATTGGCGTCTCTAAGCGAACATAGACCTAGCCCCCCCCCCCCCCCCCCCCCCGTCTTTTTTAGCTTTCAACACCTTGTCCCACGAGACCCAACAAATCTTTGACTTATCTTCAATCCCGCCCCAAAAAAATCTTCTTCTCTTTGCCTCCAATCTTTCTACAATTTTACTGGAGCTTGATAGAGTGAAAAATAATAACTAGGGAGAGATTCAAGGACTGACTTGATTAACGTTAACCGACCATCCATCGAATGTGCTTATATGTAACAGTCCATATTTAAATCTTTTATTATATACTAGAAAACCCGATCCATATGGAATGGGAACTTGTGAACCACATGGTTATTGAGCGAGTAGTCGCGTGGCTTGACGAGGATGCAAAGAGTTTCTGGGACCAACTTTATAGTGACCGAATGTGAGTTGGGAACCCGCAATGTACGTTTGTCATATAGGTCTCGTGTTGTTTGATATACATCTCATAGCCTCTCGCTAATTGTTTGATAAATATATAAATAAATAAAATAATATAATCTAGAAGTTGAAGAATCACCTCTACTTCTAAATATCTTTATTTTTTATATAATTGATTAATCTTGAATATGATGCATATAGATGGAAAAATAAAGGACTCCAAAAAGAAAAAAACAAAGAAGCTACTTAATTGATTAATTTCCTACTAATGTTGGCTGACTTTTGACTAAACAAATTCCATAAATCGGTCTGGATAGCAAAGTGGCGTGTGCCTCAGGAGTCATGTCCTTCTAGTTGATGTTATAAACAAGAGAGGGAGTTTCGTACGCTGAAACAGAAAAATAATAGTGGTCGTTTTCTGATCGATATATAATATTCTTTATCGACATGGTTTTAGTCGTGCCACATAAAAAAACATCATCAAACAAAATTTTACATTGTCAATAGAATTACGTCAAATATCTTTACAAATGCATAATGAAACTAAATAACTATCAATGGAATGAAGGAAGCCTTATCAAAATTAGGATGACTTGTATTTTTAATAAGGTCTAGCTAGACCTTTAAGATTATGGTTGGGCTAATACATAAAGGCTATTGGTCTTAAGTCACAATAGTTTTAAAATTATGGGCTACACTATTAGGCTAAGCTTGTTTATGATCACAATTATATTAGTTATATTGATAAATAGCTTTTTATATTAAATGTATACTTAAATTTTTCTAAATTCTAATTTGGTTTCATTTAGGAGTCAGTTTCTAAATTTTATGGGATCGGTTTCAAAAGTTTTTGAAGGATTATTGCAAAATTTAAAGGAGTGTGCTCATGATTTTCATGTACATATGACCCTAAATACTCGGATTAAAACTGATCACTTTAAAAAGCTTTCAATTTTGTTTGGTTTAGAATGGAATTGTGTTGAAATGATTGCTTCTAGAGAGGGAGGTTCGGTTCAGTTTAGTTCATGATCCGCTATATTTTTTATATAACGGATGGGATTGCGGAAGAGATTGTGGTAGGGAGGTTCTTTTCTTAAATGATTTGCTGTGTGATTTAAGTAAACTCAAACAAACTGATATATATAATAATATTTACCAATAGTAATTCATACTTAATAATGTATCATAACATAACAATCAACAAGCACAGTTTATGACTTTTATCCATAGCATCATCCTAGGTATTTTAAAATTGTGATTCTTATTTCATTAAAATCTATTATGCCCAATCCTAGGATAGGAATATAGGATGATCTAACTTTATTTGGTTTTGTCAATAAAGAATGAAATTTAAATAAACAAGCATGTTAAATGGTAATATTATCCATCCAAATATGTTTTATTACTTCAATAGGTTATCAAGTTTTCCATTTTTATGTCTCTTTCGATCATATTCAATTATGGAATTGGACTGGTCTCTATGTGGAATTATGTTCTTCCTTTATTTGTACGTCAGTTCATGTCAATTTAACAATCTACTTAGATTAATTTGTTTGATAATATTTAATATCAAATGCACATTAACTTTAAATTCCTTTCTACTATTATAAGTACGTGCATAGAAATTATCCCGCTAATGACAAAATCTAAAGAATTGACGAACGAGTCTTGCTAGAAGAACAAATGCGTCTCTTGATGTAACATCCTAAATATTCTAATAATAAATAGAGAATGTTGCGTTAAATTGTCGTGCGTTTTATATTACTAATTAACGTCTAATGAGGAAAAGATCATGGACTTGGGCTAATTAAGATGGATTAAAGGAAATGGGTCTTAGGTCCATGGGTTTTAAGGGATATAAATATCCCCTTAAACCATCCTAAAACCCTAACTATCATTTCCATCTTTCATAAATCTCTACACACTCAAAACACACACATCCTACACCACCTCCTATACGGACGAGAGAGAGAGAGAGAGACGTCCGAGACCAAAATCAAGCCAACCATTATTAGATCTTCGATATACGAGCTAGATACGAGATAACCACGCAAACCGAACACATAAAGGTAAGATTTCGATCTTAAAGTTCATGTTTTTATAGACAGTTTGCCATGAAACTTGAAACGATAATAGATCGGATCTAAACGAAGCGTAAAGTAGCGAACTTGATGCTAGGACGAACCTAATAAACCTATAAACATGTACGGTTCGTTTAAGATAAACCGTAGATCTTGTATTGAACGTTTCTAAAATTAAAGGTCCAAACTTTACGTGTTTTCGGGTCAAATCTTAACAAAAAACGACTATAGGAATAGTCGCGGGTTAGTTAAATACCATATTCCTAGATTTCGTGTTAAACGATTATGATTAAGGGGTTTTAGAGCGAACAGTAACCACTGCTGAACAACTTCGCCTGCAAGCTTAACCTCGCCTGCAAGCTAAGTTCGCCATTGTATGAACTTCGCCGAGTACATAAGTTCGCTGAGTAATCGCCAAGCCATAACTTCGCCTGGTGATAAGTTCGTTCAATGCTAACTTCGCCTGAGTTAAGTTCGCTGAATGCTTAACTTCGCTGAATGATAAGTTTGCTTAAAAGATAAGTTCGCTTAGCTAATAAGTTCGCTTATTGTTAAGTTCGTTTAATGCTAAGTTCGCTTAACACTAAGTTCGCTTAATGTTAAGTTCGCTTATTGTTAAGTTCGCTTAATGATAAGTTCGCTGGAGTTAGCAAATTAGAAAATAAATTAAAAACCTAATGAAAAATGTGTTAAGACAGTTAATGAAAATAAAATTTTTTCAAGCTGACCTGGCAGCTCGACCCCAGCCACGGGCTCTGCCCCTTGGACCCTGCTAGGGGCTGCCGCCCCTAGACCCCGCTGTCAGGGGAGCTGCCCCCGGACCCCCGTTCGTTGTGGGTTATATAAAGATAGAAATACAACATTAGTAGTAGTAGTAGTTAATTGATATATGTAAATATTATACAGTTAGCCGTGCACAGCTCAAGAAGGGAATAACGATTAACGGAGAGCGTAACAGGATTCAGGTGAGTTTCTAGCCCCATTTATGTGTTATGTTTTCGGGGCTGTGTGTATACTCAATATGTTTGTTAATACGCTTATCCTAAGAGATAAGTGTATGCCTTATGTGAATAATGTGAAATGTATGAATGATTGCTTGATGGTACGTGAACGATCTTCGGATATTGCACGTACTGTCAGGTTGTAACGCTATGTATAAGGTAAGTATGATATGTAAGCTTATGTGTATGAACGTGATAAAGTTAATAAAAGAAGGAAAGGATGGTTGTATGGTTGTATGGTTACGAAAAGGGTACCGAGCCCTAATAATACTCGAGGTATGATGTATGGTTGTAAGGTAACGAAGAGGGAATCGAACCCTACTAATATTCGAGAACTAGGGAACCGAACCCTACTAATATTCGAGGAAAGAGGGTACCGAGCTCTAATAATACTCGAGGAAAGAGGGTACCGAGCCCTAATAATATTCGAGGAAGGAGGGTACCGAGCCCTAATAATACTCGAGGAATGTAGGGCGTAATGCTCTTTATAACGTAAGATATGAAAGCAAGTTAGTACAAAAGAAAGTATGAAAGTATGATTGAAAGAATATAAGTTTGTGTGTATTGTATAATGTATGATTAACTAGAACTCACTCAGCGTAGCTGACTTTTAGTATGCACGCAGACTTTTAGTATGCACGCAGGTGAGTATGATGAGGCAGCTCGCTTGAGGGGACACGTGGCGTTGAATAAGAGACTGGCATCGTAAGGCTCAGGGCGTATTATGTTTTAATTACTTAGTTTTCGAAAGACAAGTTGGTTGTTTAAGACAAGTTTTGAATTGTTATGAAATGTTTTATTAAAGTTTTCATATTCCGCGAATGTTTTTAATTAACTCTGATATTTAGAACTGCGTTTATGAGTAAATCCAACACGAAAGTAGGGCTACCGGTAACGGGGCCTTACACTTGACCCTCATGCCACGAGAAATTCTCATTGAAGAATTCATTTGATTTATATATATAAAAGTTAAGATTTTTCTAGAAAAATAAAGCATGATTATGAACCCCTAGTAATTGAAGTCGGTAAAGAAAAGGGCCTTATGAAATTATGTATGTATGTATAGTGTCCAAGAACCCTAGGAAAAGCTATTAACCCTTATATTTGATTAATGAGTAGAAATGCCAAATAAATGACATTTTATTTATATATTATCAAATAACATAATAACTATAACTTCTCTTAAAAGAGTCTATTTTATTTTTATGCTTTTCCTCTACTTAATGAAAGATATAATCTATTTTTTGTCATCTAGTTGATTAAAAATGAGTACTTAATTTGTACACAAAGATACAAAAGCTTGATTAAATTTATTAAATAGAATATATTGTTTACCAACACCTGGGGACTCAGGCTTGATCAACTCATTTGTGATAAAATATTTAAAATTCTAATGGATTATACTATAGGAAATCAGAAAAGGGATCATGTTGGTTTTTTATTTATTTTAAATAGTGTTTGGAATTACTTTTAATACCTGAATGAGTTATTCTATGATGAGTTGTTAATCGTTTATATTGATTTTGACGTTCTGACTTATTTTAAAACACCAATATTAAGAAGGAAATTAATCATTGTGAGAAAACCATTGAATCCTTGAATCAGGTTTTGAACACGGGACCTCAAGAATCCTAAGTCTTAACCATCACATCACCCCATGTCATTCAACCATGCGACCAATTGCAAAAGATAGTATACATTAGTGGTGTGCGTGGTGCGGTTTAGTGCGGTTTTGGCTAAAACCAAACCGAAAACCAAAACTTTGGTTTTTGGAGTTTTTGAAACCGTTCGGTTTGGTATTGGTTTCGGGTTTTTTTTCGGTTTTTGTCATTTAAGCTTAAAAATTTTAGGCCGAAAATAAAGTTGGCAAAAAATAATTAATTTATATATAAATAATTTTGAAATTGTAAAATAATAGACTATTACATATTTGATCAAAAATATTTGAGTTACTAATTTATTAATTTCTTATAAATTGCTTAATATAAAATTAAAAAAAAAAACAAAAATTAAGGGAATCAGTTTGGGATTTTTGGCTTTTATTACATGCAAAACTAAAACCGATCGTCGTTTTTAAAAACATAAACCAAATCGTTGGTTTTTGTTTCGAACCAGTTATTTCATTTTGAATCGATTTTTTCAGTTTATTACACACGCGGGTATACATACATACATAATCCACGCTCTCGCCACTAATTGTGGTAAAACCCTAAAACCGTTGGAAGCAAGTGGTTTAATATATAATTTAATTAAATAAAACCTTTTCCAACAAGATATTGTCCGCCAGCCAATAAGATGTTGATTTTTATAAACCATTTAGTCCAACAAAGTTGACTTTGAACTTTGAAGACAAAACTTGTCGATTTGTAGCACCCCACTTGAAAAATAACAGCTTCCAGACACTTCAATTTGATTGGTTGAAACGTGTCTTTCTTGACCATACAATTGTTGTTAATAAAACCATCATCGTCTAGACTGAAACCCTACACACACATTAATCCCAATCGAATGTCTGATCTCAAATATCAATCATCGACCGTGATCGACCGTGAATAAAAAAATAACTTTACAATTTAGTGTGCTTATTATGGAAATTTCAAGTCACGTGACCTCATACCTGGTATCAATAAAACAAAGTTAGGCTCTTATCAGCAAAGAAGACAATACTGATGATCAAAATTCATGAAGAATCATATGTTAGTGTATATTCTTCTCTTTCTCTTGATTATTTCACTAGTTTGTAAAATCTTTATTGAAGACTAGTTTACACATACAGACGAATGGCATCGATCAAGAACGAATTAATGTAACTCACTAACACGTAAACACAAACAATGAATTTGGATTAGACAACTCTCGTTCTTATAACAAGAAAAAAATATAACTCTCCATTATACGACAAAGATCATAAATTCATAACCATAATCACAACTATGAATAAATTATCTAAACCATGACAAAGTAAATTAGAAATGGATTCGAACATATAATTATTTAATAAATAAAACCAACGTACTATAACGGTGCTCTCTAAATTTGGAGAGTGTGGTAGACTAAATACAAGAATGTCGTCGTTCTAATAAAGCCTATCATAATTTAAATACAGCTCATTTAATTTATCAATAATTAATTTACTTAATTAACCCAATTTTCATAACTCGAAAATTACTGAAGAAACACTAAGTGACCCCGGCAGATTACGGATAATCTTAGGGTCAAGTAGATGTTTCCCACGAGGGTAAGGTCCGGCAAAGATGGTTATTCTTCTGATGACCTGCAAAACAGACACCGTGAGCTCGTCACTGAGAATGGGGGGGGGTACCTCCTTGTGACCACCCTCCGGCATGAGAATCAGACTAGATTGCTCTGAATATAAGTGTATATTAAGAGAATTAGCTAGATAAGATACTATCAGATGATATGTGATAAGATGTGATCATACCGTTCTAAGGTGTTGGAGTATTTATAGCCGAAGGTAGGTTTCCAAGCAGGTACAGCCAGCTGTATAATATTCCTTTTCTACCAACTGTGGGCTACGCACGTGCCGTGCTGATGGTTGGTGGGTAGGCAGCGGCTGATAGTGACATGGCCGGCTGTGTACTATTCCTTTTCCACCAACTGCAGGCTATGTACGTGCCACGAGGAGGGTTGGTGAGTAGGCAGCGGCTGATAGTGACATTTTGTACTAGAGCGTGCTCCTCGTCGTACTGTTGTCAGTGAGCTGTCACCCTGTGATGGGCTGCTTTGGTCAGATCTTGTCTATTTTGTCCATACCTTGGCAGATATAGTACAAAAGATCCTCCAGAAGCGTACGGACTGGCTCATTTGGGCGGGAGTATTCCCGCTTTGCTCATTCCTTCTTCAGATGACATTACTGAATTATTGAGAGTTAGTGCCTTGTGCGTGTAGCCTTACTATTAGTGCGGGTAGTCTTCCCTGATGGCCTGTATCCGCAGCTGCGGGAACAGGCGGGGTACTTCACCATTGGGAGGCTTTTCCTGCGGGAACAGCTGGCGTACTGCGCGTAAGGTCTTCATCTCTCTGAGCATGGTGGGTCCTGCGGAACCAGTTGGTCTTTGCGCAGACGTCCCTCCTCAAGGTGAGTCTTGCGGGTCCAACTGGGCTCTGCTGGAACCTACCTCTTCAATTACGTCCAACACCTCCTTACTTAAACAAGGAGTATGTTAGGCACATAATTCATTTAGTTGTTTACTTCTCTTTGCGTTTTTTATATTTACGTTCTCATTTATAGTGTAGCGCTTATTGTAATTTTTGCTTCCATTGTATCTTTTCTAAAAGACAAATTCCTTTTTAGTTTTCAAGTCTCAAACCTAAAAATATTTAGATGTTTAAAAAACTCTCTCTCCCTCACTAAATCACCAACCCAAAAAGACTTTGTTTCTCTCTATTAATTTATACAATTCTTGAATACCATTCAACCCCAAAGATATTATTAACTTTTCAAAGACATGATAACCAATCACAACAAAAGTTAGTTTCTTTTTTGACGTTTGTTGCTACAACACAGAGTGTGACACTATGTTGATTTGACTTTTAGAAGTTAATTTGTTTGGGTGCGATTAGCATCTTTATGGTTCTTTATTTCTTTTTCTTTCAAAAAAGGCAGGTGAAGTTGATCAGTTCAACTATCCATTCTTTTGAAATAAAAAATACATAGCATTGATTATAAATAATTAAAGAAAAATATTTATATTTTCTAAATCTTGACACATCCTAAATTGTATGCAACCAGATATGATTTTCTCTAATACTAGATTGGGAAAATATCACATAATTATAACAAAGTTTCAAAACTATTATAATTAGATCAATCATGCATTTTTTGTCCAAACTAAATCATTAAACCTTCAAATTGAGCCAATATCATTGGGTATCTTTTGTGTCAAAATGATATAGAGAAGATGTGGAGTCGATATTTCTAATACACGTAATTATATTAAAAAAATATAAAAGCATGTTAATTATATTAAGAAATAAAAAGTACCTAAAATCCTGTCATGTCCACAACGGCACAAAAGACAAAAAGAAAAAAAGTTTTTCTTATTTGAAAGAAAAAAGAAAAATGCTAAGAAAAATATGTTAAAACATACAACTTAAATAAAATATGAAAGCATAGTAATTTAATTAGAACACTTTTAAACTTGTTTATTATTATATATGCAATTGTGTATATAATATTAAATTTGACATTTTAATAAACAGGCTTGGGATTCAATTATATATGTAACAATAGTCTTTTTAGTTATCATTTTTTAGAATGAACAAACAAATACGCCTTCGGTGAATTTTAATTCTAAAACCCATCTAAATGACTACTTTATGAATCCGTCAATTATTTATTTTAGTAAAAATAAACACCTAACGTCACTATAACAAGATGCCATTGGCTTCAATTATCAAAGTTACCCTTCAAATATAGGTAAATATATATTTCACCTAAAAAATTCATCACATTGAAACATAAAGCAAGTGAGCGACAATTTACGCCGCTTACTCTTTTTAAATAGGAAAACTAAACCGTTAAAAAAATCAATTCATAAAATGTGAGGTCCACAAGTTATCCCTACATTAATAAACCTATATTCTTGTAATTATCCCACATATGTGGAATAAATCCATTCAAAAATGTTAATGTTGAAAACTCCTTCCAAGTGTCATTCAAAAAAAGAAAAGGAAAAGAAAATTCCATAAAAAAATATTAAAAACATATATAACTCAAAGAATTTAAATTTAACAGGTAAGGTAAAATCTTAGAAATCTAAATATGGTGGAAACAAAACATATTATGCAAAATAACTTGTGTATATAACTTGCAATTTTTTAGCATGCCTCTAATACCAAAATGAGCCTTCTGAGACAACAATTTATACTGATTTTGACGTTCCATGTCTGACTTACCCAAAAACACCGTCAAGGAGGAAGTCCACCAATGTGAGAAAACCCCCTCGAGTCAGGTTTCGACTCACATCTTCCCTGAGTCAGGTTTCGAACCTAAGACCTTAAGAATCTCAAGCATTAACTATCACTCCTATGCCTATGCCATTGAGCCAGATGGTCAATGGCTTAAACTTGATCACATTTTTTACAGTAAAATGTGCAATCAAATAAAAACTAAAGAAAAATGTCCAAACTCAAAATATAGGGGCCTAGATTAAATAGTTGGATTCAGAAGTTATCTCTCATGTGTTAAGTTGTGTACTTTTGAATTAGTTAATTCTTATATCAGTTTTCTAACTTTTTAATCTAAATCAGTAATAAGTAAAATTAAAAATTGTTTTTTAGGTTAAACAGAAACGAATTTGTTATTCATTATTCAATGATAGTCTTAGGTCGAAAAATACAGCCAATTATGTCATCGGAACAAAGCCTTTGGCGGCGACAAATCATCACTATTAGGCCCTTGTCCTCGCTAATTATGTCGCCGCTATTGCCGGGATATTTTGTATAGTGATAAAATATTAATGCATGGTTGTATTTATATTTCTGGAAAAAGAAGATTTTATGCTTGTTCTAGAGTTACCTAGTTATACAAATCTGGCATGCATGATCAGAAACTTACCAATAACATTGGTTCAAAATTAATTAGTACATGCATGATCACTTCTAAATATGGATACCGGGTGGTATGTGAAGAAGCGTGTATCGACTTACTTGTATACGATCAACGTTCCTCGGGTACGAGTGTCCTATATCACCGATGGTTTTCCGAGATACGAGTTCTTCCACCTACAAAACGAACAGTACCGTGAGCTTACCCCTCAGAAAGGGACAGAGGGGTCCTCTTTGAGGTAACCCTCCGGTGTGAGAATCAGATATTGTAGGAGAGGATAATCAGGATGTGAAAAAGAGTAAAGGACTTAGAATATATTTTCTTGCCTGGTTCCCACTGTTGAGGTGGTGTGGTATTTATAGTATTAGGGTTTCCAATGATTGGGCTCAAACCCAATTAGGGCCTTTTTGGCCTCCTCCTATTGCTTCGCGCCACGTGTACTTAGGACACCTGGTGCTTTTTCATTGATTATTCTCTGACTAAGGTATTTCACCTGACCCATGTGCCATCACGTGGTGGCACATGGGCTTTGCTGAGTTGTCCACCCTTCATTGGCAGCTGTCAACATCAGCACATTCTTTATTCCTTAAAAGATACCTTCTGGAAGGTTGCCTGATGAGTACAATCATGGTTGTCCTTATCCTGATTTGGATTAGACTATTGTCTCATTTGTTGTGTGTCGCTTACGCGCGGCCTTTATGCGCCTATCCCGGGGATGCGCAAGGTCTTCTCTTTATTCTCACACTAAATGTGTGTGTTGTGTGCATATGTGATATGCGCCACGCGCAGATGTTTCATGCGCTTGCGCATAGGTTTTGGCTTTGTGTCTTCATGACATCCTGATTTCAAGCCTCTTGTCTATATCTTGTGGGTTGACCCGCCCCGCTCGATGTTAAGGCGGGTGCATACCCCTTCAAGCCCCCCCAGTCTAATGTGTGTCTTGTCTCGCGCGAGCGAGGTAAGATAGATATTAGACTTAATAGTTTGCTTTTTCAATAGGGCTTGTTTTTTTTTTCTTTTCTTGTACGCGCGTTGCGCGAAATTCCATCCCTTTGGTTAAAACGAATCGTCAATGCACGTGATTGGTTGGTGTTGACATGCATCAGAGATAGAGACGTTTTGTGTCAGACCTTTCGTGTGCTCGAGGTGCTACAGTGGCCTTTCACGTCTCCTCATACAGTGTCAGGAACACGTGTCGCGCTTATGTTGGCCTACGCCTGCGAGTGGGGGCGCGTGAGGGTAGATCTGATTATTACTTGTTTCTCTTTCTCTCCCCTGGGCCTATAAAACCAAACCTTTTGAACGGTTTTTTCTTCATCTCCACTGTCATTTTCAGAGCTTTTGCCAATCATTTACATTCCGATTAAGAGCTTTAGTCTTTGTCCCTGAATTCCGTGCTTAAAGTAACCATATTGTTCGATTCGCAATTGTATGTCTGATAACCCAGACACCACAATTTCCCCTAGTAAAGGCCGTGTAAAATCAGTGGTTATGTCTACTTTGAAGAAAACCGGCAAGGGTACTCGGGTTGCCGAGGCCTCGTCGGAGGAGGGAGGGAAGAACAAGGCGGTGAAGAGATGGGATGAGATTCCCTGCAAGTTGAAACAACCTGATTTTGATAAACTCGTCGCCTCTCAGGGTTTTCTCCCTGAGTATGGTTGTCTGCTCCCGGCGACCGGGCAAACGGCGGCGGATCCTCCCGCCGGCTATATCTCTTTATATTCTCACTTTTTCACCCGCTGTAATCTTCGTCTTCCGATGACGAGGTTTATAGGTGCGCTCCTCCAATTTTACGGGATTCATATATCTCAAGTCCATCCCTGTGGATTAGTGCGCATGACTCATTTTGAGTTCATGTACAAAGCTCAGCGCGAGGAGCCCACCCCTCGGCGCTTTCAATATTTTTATTAGCCGAAAATCCAAGATTCTTGGTTCTCATTCACACCGCGCAGTCAGAAGGTTAAGTGCTGCACTGTTACCTTCAAAAGCCTTCATGACTGGGCTGAAAAATTCTTTTATATCAAGGCTGGTGTTATTCCCATTCGTATGACCATGCGCGCGATTACTTCCGCGCCCGCGGATGATAACGTTCTTAAGAATCCATCTGGCGCGTGGGTTAAAAAATTAACTGCTGAACCATCCCCCGCCAAGAATATTTGCGAGGAAGCGTTGGTGGGGGTTGGTATGAGCAAGAGGTGGACTGACAGCGAGACTGAGCCTGTCATCCATGTTGATGGCTCAGGTGGGTTGTTTGTTCATTGCATTAATTTTGCGCGAGTATAATTCGTTTTGCTGATATCACTTGTCTTGTTTTATGCAGAAAGCAAGGAATACATCCACGCCGCCTATGACGAGCATACAGAAGGTGGCTCTGTCGCCCTGAACGCTGGGGAAGTTGCTTTCCCTGATCGCTTCGATGATATGTTCATCCCTGTCGACTTAGAATTTTGCTTTGACAGCGATGCGCCTGGTAAGCCCTTGTATTTGTGTTTAGGCCCTTAGAATACCAAATTTGGTTTTAACATTTCTGTTGCGCGTATTGTAGATGCGCTCGCTAATTATGAGTTGGAGCCTGTGGAAGAGGAAGGGGAGGAGGAAGAAGCTGAAGCGCAAAAACTCAAGCGCAAGGGTAAAGGCAAAACTGGCGCAGGGGCCAGTAAAAAACAGAAAAAAGATGATGCCTCTGTTGCTCAGAATCTTCCTCCTATTCAAGTGAAGGGACTTGAGAAAACCAAGGGTTTTACCTCCAAGTTTTCCTCGTCTTCTTTGCCTCAAGGTGTGGGCAATCCTCCAGTCCACACGAGGTATGGTGCTGCCACCTCATCTCTGCGCGCGGCGGACAAGGGAAGCGGTGCTGCGCCTGCTGTTTCGTCTTCTCCAACAGGTATACTTTGTTTATATTTTGTGGTTTTATGAGCGTGATTCCGATAGAGTTATTAATGAAGCTTTGTTCACTCAAATGTTTGTAGAGCCGGCAACGTTGGTGGCTCAACCTCAGGCGCAGCAAGGTGCCAAGACTATGCCGAAGGTTGTTTTGAAGTCCTCTGTTTTGCCCTCAAAAAGGGGGAAAATGGACTTCATGGCGATGCTTAATTCGCGGACTGCGGTGCGCCAAGGTATTTATTGCGCTTTGATTGTCTGATATTTTCCTTTAGTTCAAATCATGAATCATTTCTCCTTGTTGGTTTTTTCATAGGAATTATAGCTGGCACACAAGCTGCTGGTGGCACTGCTAGCGCTGGCGCCGTTAAATCTGCTCCTGCTCCAACAAGTACTGAATCTCCCCTCATTGGGATCACTAAGGAGCAGGAGACTATTTTTCGCGCTGCTCTAACAGCGTCAAGACCTCCCTCACCTCCTCCTGCGCGCAGCCCTCCTCGTGAGACTGTTTTTGATTCTTCCAAGTCGCAGGAGAAGAGACCTGTTATAGAGGATGATGAGGAGGTTAATTTTGAAAATTCTGATGGTGGCCGCGTAAGCCCTATAGCGCCACGAGATTTCGTGGCGCAGCCTTGTTCTCATGGGGTAGGCAGAAGCTCATCAGCTGGCGCTAATCTTTCTGCCGGTTCTCCTCAGGTATAAGTTTATTTTGCTCCGCTGTGCAGACTTCCAAATTAGTGTTTAGATAACTAAAACGTTTCTTTGCGTTGCTTTGTGTTTGTAGGGAGCCGATCATATATACCGCCCGAGCTGGAGTATCACTGATGAGAGCTCATTCCAATCCTTGGGCGTATGTGAAGACTTTTGGGCTCACTCTGTTCCTCCAGCTGAAAGGAGGTTTCAAGAGGACCGCGCTCGCGTGGATTTGCTTAATGACCACCTTTTTGCTGGGTCTGCGTTTTTTGCTGCCTCCCAAGAGCTTCGCAATGATTATATAAAGGTACGTGATGCCCTTGCGGAGGCCAAGCAAGAGGCTAAGATTTCTGCTTGGAATCTTTCTGATGCCCGAGAGAAAGCTGAGAAACTCCAAGCAGAACTTAGCGAGAACCGGGCAAGTTCCAACTTTTGTGAAGCGCGGGCTTGAGCTGCAAGCTGCGCGGGAGAAACTGCAAGTGGCAGAGGCAGATGCGGCCAAGTACGCGCGTCGAGCGCGTGACCTGGAGTTGGCAGTGGAGGCGCATGACCAAACTATTGCGCAGGTTAATACTGAAAAATATTTATTGGAGAATGAGGTTGCGCGCCTGAAGAAAGAGCTCGATGCTACGCGAGCGGAAAAGAATGAAGCCTTGGCGACAGCAGCGTCTGACAAAGAAGAGCTAAAACAAGCCAAGGAAACTGTTAAGTTGTTAAACTCTCAAATCCCTGCTCTTGAGACGTCTGTTTCTTCCCTCGCGCAGGACCGTCAATGGCTGATTTCACAGGGTGTGACTCGTTGCGCTTATGCCATGAAATACTCAGACGAGTTTCAGACCCTTGTGATGGACTGTAATGCGGCGTCGCGCTTGGTGGGTCGGGCTGAGGGGTTTAAGGATGGTTATGAATATGGCATGCTAAAGAAGAATCCATCCGACTACCCTTATCAGCTCGACCCTGTCTGCGCTGACATGGCTGAGGTGGGGGAGAAGTACTTGAATACTCCAATTCCCATCCTTGAGCAGGTATTTTAACCTTAATGAGTTTACTTGACTTATTTTCATAATCTTTTGTACTTATACTGTTCCTTGTGACTTGCAGATAGTCGCGCTTGCTGACCAGCCCGATCTTGGCGCTTTAAAGAAATTACTTGATGAATGTGAAGGGATTGGTGGCGATGATGATGGCGCGGGCAACGCTACCTCTGCCAGCGGCTCTGGCGTGGCCAAAGGACCTACTCCTGACGCTATCATGACAGAAGACAACTACATTCAAGACGAACAGCTTGATTATGGTAAGTTTGGAGATGACGAGGAGCGGGCTACGCCAGATGCTGAGGGAGGAAATAATGATGAGGAAGATGAAGAGGCTGATATTATGAAAAGCCCTTCTTGTTTTTTTTTTTTTTTTTTTTTTTGTGTTTGTATTTTCTACCTCATCATTTGTAAATTTGTAAACTTCTATGTTTCGGAATGAAATTTTGTTTTTCCCTTATTTGCATTGTAAGGCCCCGTTACCGGTAACCCTTCGTGTTGGATTTACTCATAAACACAGTTCTAAATATCAGAGTTACTTAAAACATTTACGCGGAATATAAAACTTTCATAAAACATTACAATATTTCATAACTTGTCTCAAAACATCCTTTGTCTTTCACATTTAAACATTAAAATTAAAACATCATAAGTCTTCAGATGCCAGACTCTTGTTCAGTGCCATGTGTCTCCTCAAGCGAGCTGCCTCATCCTACTCACCTGCGTGTATACTAAAAGTCAGCTACGCTGAGTGAGTTCTAGATAATCACATAATCATACCATTCACATAACATTATATTCTTTCATTCATACTTTCATACTTTTAATACTTTCTTACTTTCTTACTTTCTTTTGTATTAACTTACCTTCATATCTTACGTTATAAAGAGCATTACGCCCTACATTCCTCGAGTATTATTAGGGCTCGGTACCCTCTTTCCTCGAGTATTATTAGGGCTCGGTACCCTCTTTCCTCGAGTATTATTAGGGCTCGGTACCCTCCTTCCTCGAGTATTATTAGGGCTCGGTACCCTCTTTCCTCGAATATTAGTAGGGTTCGATTCCCTAGTTCTCGAATATTAGTAGGGTTCGATTCCCTCTTCGTTACCATTCAACCATCTTTTCCTTCTTTTATTAACTTTATCACATTCATACACATAAGCATACATATCATACTTACCTTATACTTAGCGTTACAACCTGACAGTACGTGCAATATCCGAAGATCGTTCACGTACCATCAAGCAATCATTCATACATATCACATCATTCACATAAGGCATACACTTATCTCTTAGGATAAGCGTATTAACAAACATATCGAGTATGCACACAGCCCCGAAAACATAACACATAAATGGGGCTAGAAACTCACCTGAACACGGTTACGTTCACCGTTAATCGTAATCCCTTTCTTCAGTTGTGCACGGCTGACTGTATAACAAGTATACGTATCAATTAACTATCACTTCTCATAATGTATTTCTATCTTTATATGACCCACAACGAACGGGGGTCCGGGGGCAGCGCCCCTGGCAGCGGGGTCTAGGGGCGGCAGCCCCTAGCAGGGTCCAAGGGGCAGAGCCCCTGGCTGGGGTCTATTTCCATTAACTGTCTTAACACATTTTTCATTAGATTTTTAATTTATTTTCTAAACGAACTTGGCTTTAGGCGAAGTTAAACCTCCTGCGAACTTAGCTTTAGGCGAAGTTAAACCTCCTGCGAACTTAGCTTTAGGCGAAGTTAAACCTCAGGCGAACTTAGCTTTAGGCGAAGTTAAACCTCAGGCGAACTTAGCTTTAGGCGAAGTTAAACCTCAGGCGAACTTAAACCTCAGGCGAACTTGTCATCAGGCGAACTTAGCTTGCAGGCGAAGTTCATCAGGCGAACTTAGCTTGCAGGCGAAGTTCATCGCTTGAAGGCGAAGTTGCCCAGATGAAGGCGAAGTTGCCCAGATGTCCGCTGTTTCGGTTTCTGATCAACATTTCGGGCGATTTTAACACCCTTGTTAAGGTTCAATACCACCCACTACACTTCCCGACCATTTTCGGTCGTTTATACACTAAAAGCTCGGATCTTTAAACTTCCAAGATCAAGAATCATACCTTTTGAGCTTGTTTGGATCTCGTTTATCTTGGTATCACCACTAATCTTTCTCTCTTACCTGGACCTCGCTCGATCCTTCCTTCTTTCTCGGCCCGGCCGGCGGCGGTTTTGGGTGTGCTTGGTGTGTGTGTATGTGTGTGTTTAGGAGGGTGGGGGAAAATGAAGATATTTTGGGATTTTGGGGATATTTATATCCCTGAAATCCCATTCTCATTTAACCCATCTCAATTAATCCAAGTCCAAGACCCGCTCCTTCCCCGACATTAATCAATTACGCGAAATCACTAAACATAACTTCCTTTATTCATCATTAAAATTTTAGGATGTTACATGCATCTTGCGCATTCCCAATTCATTTCTTTATATTGCATGTGTGTGCTTGTTGAATATAAGGTATGCTTACACATTGAAACTTGAACAAGGTTGTAAGGAAATTATTTTTACTTAATCCTTAACAGTTGTCATATTTCAAGTTATATTGCGATATTCTGAATATGCTGACACGTGCCTTGGCATTTCATTATTCCTCTTTTGCGCGACGTTATCGTGCATTTATTACAGGGAATTATGAATGAGTTTTTTAGCCTTTTTGTGTCAGTATATGTTACTCTGCCTATATCCATTATAATCCCATGCGCGGCCCCGACCTGAGACCTTAACAACTATGCTTTGGCATGTGCTTTGCCTTAGTTGTGCTTAGGTATTTTTATGGTCCAGCTGCGCAATACGTAGGATGGATGCTATGAGTAATTTGAGCTAAGGCTCATATTATTGGGCTAAGGCCCTGACGTTTTAGAGTTAAAACTCGTTAACGCGTCTGAGCTTGAAGCTCGCTCATGTATGTTTTACTTCGTTTTATTTTTAGTTTGATGTCAATACAATGTTGTCATATTGCTCAAAATTAATAAAGGGAAGTGTGAAACATGTATGCAAAAGGTAATAAAACGCATATAGAGCGTATCATTATTCATAATGGCTTAAAAAGCCTTGATTACAAACTTGACAACTTTTACATGAAACATTTTCTAAGTTGTGCTGCGTTCCATGTGCGCGGGATCTTCTTTCCATTTAAATCTTTTAAAGCGTATGCGCATTTTCCCAATTCTTCCGAGACTTGATAAGGTCCCTCCCAGTTGGGAGACATCTTTCTCGGGGGTATTACGCGACTAGCTTCATTGTTCCGAAGGACAAAATCATTCTTCTTGAAGTGGCATTCTTTCACGCGCTGATTGTAGTATTTTTCTAGCTTTTTCTTGTATTTGGCTTCACTGATGATAGCCGCCTCTCTGCGTCCCTCAAGTAAATTGAGATCCAACCTCCTTTCTTGCTCGTTATCCGTCTTACTCATCTTGAGCACTCTATAGGATGGGCATCCAATCTCTGCTGGAATCATAGCCTATGTTCCATAGGTTAGGCTGAACGGGGACTCGCCATTGCTGGTTTTGCTTAATGTCCTGTGCGCCCACAGGACATTAGGTAACTCCTCGACCCATGCATGGGACTCTCCCTCCAACCTTTTCTTCAGCCCATTCAGCAAGCTTTGGTTCGCGCGTTCCACTTGGCCATTCCCTTGAGGGTGGTATACTGAAGTGAAGACCTGATTGATGTGCAATTCCTTGAACCAACTGGATATCTTCCTGTCAGTGAATTGTTTGCCATTGTCGCTCACGATTTCCATGGGCAGGCCAAAACGGCATACGATGTGGCTCCAAATAAATTGCTTCATTGCCTCGGCTGTGATTTTTGCCAGTGGCTTGGCTTCAACCCATTTTGTGAAATAGTCTACTGCCACTACAAAAAACTTTACTCGCCCTGGCGCTTGTGGTAAGGGACCCACAATATCGATTGCCCACTTGTGGAAAGGCCATGCAGAGGTCACCGGAATCAAGTTGTTCTTTGGCCGCATGGTATTTGGCGCATAGCTCTGACACGCTTTGCATTTTTGGATCTCTTTTAACGCGTCCAAGTACATGCCTGGCCAATAGTAACCTGCGTTCATTGCCTTGGCGATTACCATGCGCGGGCCAGCATGTATTCCACAGATTCCTTCGTGTATCTCTCTGATCACATAGCTTGCTTCCTCAGCGTCTAGGCATTTCATGAGTGGTCCAAGATAAGAGCGTCGATATAACGTACCATCGAGCATTTCGTAGTTCTGCGACTTGTGTCTTATCTTCCTCGCCTGTGCGCGATCGTCTGGTACCTTTCCCTCCTTCAAGAATTCCATTATTGGAGTTATCCATGATGAAGGTGTTGTATGAATTACAAGAACAGACTTCGCTCCCACTGACGGGTTGCTCATTACTTCCACCCTGACATCTTTGCCAAAATGATCGAAGCTGGTTGATGCCATCTTGCTTAGCGCGTCGGCAGACTTATTTTCACTGCGCGGAATGTGTATGATTCTGAAAAAGTCAAATTGTTCGGTGAGTTTCTTCGCCTGCTCTAGATACAGAGGCATGGTGTTCTCCTTGGCATCATAAAGGCCATTGACTTGTGCTGCTACCAGGTATGAATCTACATGAGCCTCTAGCTTTTTAACTCCGAACTTGTGCGCGATGCGCAAACCAGCCAGCAGGGCTTCATACTCAGCTTCATTGTTGGTGCTCTTGAAATCCATCCTGATTGCGTAAGTATACTCATGATTTTCTAGATCCACCAGTTTGAGGCCTGCGCCAGACCCTTCGTTGTTTGAAGCTCCATTAGTGAATAATCTCCAAACGTTTTCTTCATTATTGGCTTGCGGAGGGTCTACTTCGCGCTGAGCCTCTTCGACTTTTCCTTCAGGGATTTCTGCGATGAAATCAGCTAAGACTTGTCCCTTGATTGCTGGACGAGGCTTATAGGTGATCGTGTGCTCCCCTAATTCCAGCGCCCATTTTGTCAGCCTTCCTGAGAGCGCGGGACGTCGCAAGACTTGCTGGATGTTGTAATCAGTCAGGACTTCAATAGGATGACCATTGAAATATCTGTGAAGCTTGCACGACGCATGCGTTAGTGATAAAACTAACTTTTCTATGATGGTGTAGCGCGTCTCAGGATCTGTCAGCACCCGACTTACATAATAAATTGGTGTTTGGATTCCCCTGCGATCCACCAATAATACTGCGCCAATGGCGCGCTCTCCTGCTGACAGGTACAACGTTAAAGTTTCACCAGGTAGTGGAGCTGTGAGCGCAGGCAGATTTATCAGACATTCTTTTATCTCACTGAAAGCTTGCTCGGCCTCAGGCGTCCACTTGAATTGGCTTTTCTTTAAGCAATTTCTCAATGTGTTAATGAATGGGGTAGATTTGCTTGCATGGTTTGCTAGGAACCTGTTAATTGATACCAATCTACCATTCAACTTTTGAACTTCCTTCATGGTGGATGGTGAGGGCATGCCGAGGATAGCCTCCACCTTCTCTGGGTTCACCTTGAAACCATCCTTGGTGACCATTACGCCGAGAAATTTCCCTTCTTCCACGCCGAATGTGCATTTGCTCGGGTTGAGCTTCATGTTTACTTCCTTTAGGCGCCGAAGGGTTTCTTCGATGTCTTTGAGCATTTGTTTTTCCTCCCTGCTTTTAATCACCAAATCATCCACGTAGACTTCTAAGTTTTTTCCAATCTGCTTGTTGAAAATTGCATCCATGAGTCTTTGGTAAGTGGCTCCTGCATTCTTCAAACCAAAGGGCATTTTTGTGTAACAGAAAACACACTTGTCAGTTCTGAAAGCAGTCTTGTCTTCATCCTGTGGTGCCATTTGAATTTGGTGATAGCCCTTATAGGCATCCAGGAAACATTTGAGCTTAAATGGCACCACAGAGTCCACCTTCATGTCAATGTTTGGGAGGGGGTAACAATCTTTTGGACACGCCTTGTTGAGGTCCTTGAAATCAATGCACATTCTCCATGACCCATTGCTCTTCTTTACCATCACAGGATTGGCTACCCATGTTTGATATCGTATTGGGCGAATGATATTCGCGCGCAGTAGATCTTCTACTTGCTCATTCATGGCCTTTGTCTTCTCGTCTCCCATGACTCTTTTCTTTTGAGCAATTGGCTCCACGGACTTGAATGTGTTGAGAGAGTGCTGCGCCAGGTCTCGAGGAACCCCAGTCATATCAGAATGTTGCCACGCGAAGACTGACATATACGTTGTAAGCAATCTTTTCATTCTCACTCTTGTGTCATCTGATATCGTAGCTCCGATTGTGATTGTTTGTTCTGGGAATTTTGGGTTGAGAATCCATTCCTCTGGCGCGTTGTTTGCCACTGGAAGCTTCATTCTCCCCTCTCGAGGTATACTTATTACTGCGCATAAATGATCTCGGTACACAAATGTTACTCCTGTTGGTGTTGGGAACCCCAACGCGCCATGCGCTGGTGACGGTATGGCGTTGAATTGGGCAATCGTTCCTCTACCCAAGATCATACTATGGCATGAAGTTGTAAGGCCCCGTTACCGGTAACCCTACTTTCGTGTTGGATTTACTCATAAACACAGTTCTAAATATCAGAGTTAATTAAAAACTTTACGCGGAATATAAAACTTTCATAAAACATTACATATCAATTCATAATCATGTCTTAAAACATTCCTCTTGTCTTTCAAAATCAAAACATAACTTATAAAACATATCAGATCTTCAGATGCCAGGCTTTAGTCTTCTGCCATGTGTCCTCCACTCAAGCCAGCTGTCTCAACCTACTCACCTGCGTGCATACTAAAAGTCAGCTACGCTGAGTGAGTTCTAGTTAATCATACAATACCTTATTACATACATACGTACTTAACCTCATAACTTTCTTTCATACACACATAAGTACTCATGCCTTCATTCTTACTTACATACTTTCTTTCTTACTTACATACTTTCTTTCTTACTTACATACTTTCTTTACATTCATAATCATACGTTTTAAAGAGCCTTTCGCCCTATAACCTCACAGATATTATAAGGGTCTGGTCCCTAACATCACAGATATTATAAGGGTCTGGTCCCTAACATCACAGATATTATGAAGGGTCTGGTCCCTATCCTCACAGATATTGTAAGGGTCTGGTCCCTAACATCACAGATATTATAAGGGTCTGGTCCCTAACATCACAGATATTCTAAGGGTCTGGTCCCTTACATCACAGATATTATAAGGGTCTGGTCCCTTGCTTTCGAATATTAGTAGGGTTCAGTTCCCTCTTCGTTACCATACAACATGCAACATACCTCGAGTATTATTAGGGCTTGGTACCCTTTTCGTAACCATACAACCATACAATCGTCATTTCCTTCTTTTATTAACTTTATTACGTTCATACACCTAAACATACATATCATACTTGCCATATTTATAACGTTACAACCTGACAGTACGTGCAATATCCGAAGATCGTTCACGAACCATCAAGCAATCATTCATACATATCACATATATCACATATGGCTTTATAACGTTACAACCTGACAGTACGTGCAATATCCGAAGATCGTTCACGAACCATCAAGCAATCATTCATACATATCACATATATCACATATGGCATACATTTATCACTTAGGATAAATGTATTAACAACACATCAAGTATGCACACAGCCCCGAAAACATAACAAGGAATGGGGCTAGAAACTCACCTGGATCCTGTTACGCTCGCCGTTGATCGTAATTCCTTTCTTTAACTGGGCTCGGCTAACTGTATAATATTTACACATATCAATTACTACTACTTCTCGTTTTGTATTTCTATCTATATATGACCCACAACGAACGGGGGTCCGGGGGCAGCGCCCCTGGCAGCGGGGTTCTAGGGGCGGCAGCCCCTAGCGGGGTCCAAGGGGCAGAGCCCCTGGCTGGGGTTAAGCTGCCAGGTCAGCTTGGAAAAATTTTATTTTCGATAACTGCCTTAACACATTTTCCATTAGGTTTTTAATTTATTTTCTAAGCTAACTTCACTTTAGGCGAAGTTAAACCTTAGGCGAACTTGGCTTCAGGCGAAGTTAAACCTTAGGCGAACTTGGCTTCAGGCGAAGTTAAACCTTAGGCGAACTTGGCTTTTAGGCGAAGTTAAACCTTAGGCGAACTTGGCTTTTAGGCGAAGTTACCATTTAGGCGAAGTTACCATTTCAGCGAAGTTGCCATCAGGCGAACTTGGCTTCAGGCGAACTTATCATCAGACGAACTTGGCTTGCAGGCGAAGTTCATCAGGCGAACTTAGCTTGCAGGCGAAGTTCATCGCTTGAAGGCGAAGTTGCCCAGATGAAGGCGAAGTTGTCGCGCTGCAGATCTGTTTGCCCATAACTCCTTCGTTTCTTAGCCAAATAACTCGATTTTGGTACCCACGGAATCGTATGATCGGCGCCTACAAATCCCAACCATCAAATCGGCCTAAAATCGACGTTTTAGGGGTCCGATTTGGGCAGTTGTGTTTCGGGTCCGATTAACCCGTCAAATCCTAACCATTTTCAGTAATATTAGCTTTGCGGGATTAGTTCTTACCTTTCCAACTCAGATCTACCAGCAAAATCTCGGGTCTCGACTTCGGATCTCGGTCGGTTATGTGTGTGCTTTTGAGTGTGTAAAAGAGAAAGATGGAAATAAAATGATATCTTGGGCTTGGGATGGGTATTTATAAGCCCACGGACCCAAGGCCCATTCTCATTTAACCCATCTTACGTAATCTAAGCCCATGACCCGTTCCTTACTCGACATTAAATAACTAAAACGTGAAATCACTAAACATAACTTTCTTTTATTTAACATTATAAAAATTTTAGGATGTTACAGAAGTGGTGGCAAGACCAGGAAGTTGACAATTTCAGCTCGCTTGTGCTTCTCATCCCCCATAGTTAGTTCGAATTGTATCTGACCTAGGGGGTGAATAATTTCATTTGAGACACCCGAGATTTGTGCACTCACAACTTCGAGCCTTGCTTGGTCTGCTGGATCCAACTTCCTGAAACATTGCTCATACATGATGTCTGACTCACTACCGGTGTCCACCAGGACTCTTGACACCTCATAATGAGCGATGTGTGCAGTGATGACTAGAGGACTGCTGATAGACAGGCCTCCTCTGATTCTTGGAAATATTACTTGTTGCTCGCGCCAATCCCCTTGGATTTGCGCGCTTCTCTTCCTCGATCCTTGCCCTTGCCTTCTTCCTTCAGCTACACAGATTCTTTTGAATTTTTTACTGGCTGAGGCTCCGTCTAGTTGTTCGTTCTCTGGTCTTGGATTTTTTACCAGGTGAGCCAACTTGCCTGATTTCACATCTTTTTCGATCGCATCCTTCAAATGATGGCATGCATCGGTGTTGTGCCCTGTGGATTTGTGAAACTCACAATATTTGCCACTGTTCGGTGGTCCCTTATGGAGTAATGGCCTGGGGTTTTTAAACTGGACATTCTCTGTGCTTAACACTTGCGAAGGCGTTTTGGTGATGGGAGTCCATATTCTTGGTAGAGGTCTGTTAGGCTCTCTGCCGCCTTCCTTCTTGTCACCTTCTCCGCGATTAAGAATGTCTTTTTGGGGTTGGGGTGAACTTTGTTGCGCTTGCTTTTCTGCAGGAGAATAATTGGTTTGTTGCAACCTGGACCATACGGAGTTTTGTTTGCGCCTCTTTTCATTGTTGCGTGGTGCTTCTGTTTGATGCCCTTTATCTCTTGCTCTGTCTTGGGCAATTTGTTTTTCATTTCGCGCGAAGACTCGCGATGCTTCCATAAGCTTAGCCCAAGTGGTTGGCATGCCTTCTCTGCTCACGAGAGCTCTGCGGAGTTGATCACTGCGCGCACCTTGTATAAAGGCCACGTGCAAGAGTTGTTCAGTGATGCCTCCAATTGCAAGAGATTCCTGATTGAAACGAGTTATGTAGTCTTCAATGGTTTCATCATTCCTGCGTACGCAGTGCATGATGTCATCGGGGTCGCGCGTGTGTCTGCGCTGCTGTACAAAGTGAGCCTGGAACTTTTCCAATAGCTCTTCGAACCCATCGATTTGTCCTGTCTGCAAGCTTTCGAACCAGACACGCACTGCACCCGTGAGGCAGCGAACAAACATGTGACACCATTTTGGCATCGTCCAGCTTTCTAAGTTTTCAGTGTTATAAAAACCTTGTAAGAAATCATCTGGATCTGTTGTACCATCGTACTTGCCTAAACTACTTGGCATCTTGGTTTTGTGTTGAATGGGAGCCTTCGCAATGCGCTCAGCGAATTTTGAATGTTTTACCAAGATGGCTGGCCTATATGGTGTGGTTACGTCCACTCGCCCTTTCGCTTGTGGGTTGTATGGTGCGTATAAATCCATATCAGCTTTGGCTCCAGGTGCTATGTGCATGTGTGCGCGAAGCTGTGAACCTCCTGCATGAGTATCTCGCGTCTTCTTCATGCTGTGCACCTCTTCCTCATCACTAATATCAGCTCGTTCGGTGTGAACAGAATGACCGTCTTCCAGCGCGCGCGTTTTTTTTGTTGTTCCCTGAATGGTTTGTTTATCAAATGCGAGCCTTTGTGTTAAATCGGCTAACTTTTTGTGTTTTACCAACTCATTATATTTGTCCATTAAACGCCGTTGTTCGTTTATGAGCCATTCTTTAGGGTCATTGGTTTCAACTTCCGGGCCCATTGGTCCTTTTTGTTTTGTACCAGTCAGATTTTGGAACGTGAGATCGTCTGGGGGAGTTTCAGTTTGATTATGAGGTGTTGTGTTGAAGGGATGGTTACTGGTGGTGCGCGCAGTGTCACGTGGCGCCCTCAGAACCTGATGTCCCTCATTAACTTCCTCAAGCTCATTATCCTCCAGAACTTGATCGTTGTTTCGAACACCGGAAACCATGGTGAAGATTTTCAGAGAGAAAATTGATGAAATAGTGGTTTTGTTGCCGTTGTAACAGGTGATGGCGCCAATGAAGAAGCGTGTATCGACTTACTTGTATACGATCAACGTTCCTCGGGTACGAGTGTGCTATATCACCGATGGTTTTCCGAGATACGAGTTCTTCCACCTACAAAACGAACAGTACCGTGAGCTTACCCCTCAGAAAGGGACAGAGGGGTCCTCTTTGGGGTAACCCTCTGGTGTGAGAATCAGATATTGTAGGAGAGGATAATCAGGATGTGAAAAAGAGTAAAGGACTTAGAATATATTTTCTTGCCTGGTTCCCACTGTTGAGGTGGTGTGGTATTTATAGTATTAGGGTTTCCAATGATTGGGCTCAGACCCAATTAGGGCCTTTTTGGCCTCCTCCTATTGCTTCGCGCCACGTGTACTTAGGACACCTGGTGCTTTTTCATTAATTATTCTCTGACCAAGGTATTTCACCTGACCCATGTGCCATCACGTGGTGGCACATGGGTTTTGCTGAGTTGTCCACCCTTCATTGGCAGCTGTCAACATCAGCACATTTTTTATTCCTTAAAAGATACCTTCTGGAAGGTTGCCTGATGAGTACAATCATGGTTGTCCTTATCCTGATTTGGATTAGACTATTGTGTCATTTGTTGTGTGTCGCTTACGCGCGGCCTTTATGCGCCTATCCCGGGGATGCGCAAGGTCTTCTCTTTATTCTCACACTAAATGTGTGTGTTGTGTGCATATGTGATATGCGCCACGCGCAGATGTTTCATGCGCTTGCGCATAGGTTTTGGCTTTGTGTCTTCATGACATCCTGATTTCAAGTCTGTTGTCTATATCTTGTAGGTTGACCCGCCCCGCTCGATGTTAAGGCGGGTGCATACCCCTTCAGTATGCATGTTGCATTATATATTTGACTGTTTCTAATTGATTATGGCACTCAATCATAACTTGTGGACTAGGACTTTTTCATTTGATTTTGACAACCACCATGAGTCAATGCTCATGACTTTGACCAAGTTAGCTGCATTTGATCCTTTAAACTCTAACCCTCTTCACACCTCTGTAGATATAGCTAGCTAATAATTACATACACACACAGGTAAACCCTAATCACACTTGCATAATATAGATACATGATTGATAGTTTTAATAATTAGTTATATATATATTTTATGAACTGAAATACTCTTTTATGGATACTGAGAAGATGCAAGTGATCAATAGAAGACAAGTTGATGATCAAGAAGATGTACCACTTCCAGGTTTTCGGTTTCATCCTACCGATGAAGAGCTTGTAGGGTTTTATCTTCGTCGTAAGGTTGACAAGAAACCGATCCATATCGACCTTATTAAACAGATTGACATCTACAAATATGATCCATGGGATCTTCCGCGTATGTTTTTTTTTCATATTTTTGTTTGATATCTATGTTCATCAGTCTAGTGACAACATGTTTATATGTGTGTGTGTGTATATATATAAGGTTAACGTATAAATGAAATTAACATGCTAAACGTGAGAATCAAATAGAGTAATTATATACACAAGTAAGAGTAATTATATAATTATATCACAGAGTAATTACATAATAACTCTACTTGTATATATAATTACTCTACTTGATTCTCACGTTTAGAACATTAATTTCATTTGTATATGATCCAAACCCTATATATTTAGTAATTAATTAGGGTTTGGATACAAAAATTAATAGATATATAAGATATGTGGTTCAATTCTTTCACTCTTGTTGGTTTGGTCATGACATATATAAGATATGTCAACTTAATCAGTACTGATAGTTTATATCATCCAAAGTGGATTTTAATTATTGTATCATCCAAAGGCATTTTTTTTGGAAGTTTTTGTGCTTATGAGCAGGTCGCTACCATGCATGTGAATTCGAAGTTTCTTGGGTGGCAAGCAAACTCCATACTGTTTGGTGAAAAGTTGTAAGCGACGGGTTTTGATTAAAAACTCTATTGAGTTTGCTTGTCACTTGCTTGTCACTTAAGTTTGATGAAAAACTCTATGGAGTTCGCTTGCCACCAACAAACTGCAAAAGATATTGTCAGAAATTGCATGAGTTTGCTTGCAGGGCCGGGCATTAAACTGCCTAAAGCATGAAAACTTTCATAAAACTCGTATACTTTGATGAATCCTAAACCACCTACTAATTTCCAAAAGATTCTCCAAAAGTTTATTTTATCTTTAGAAGATGTATTGGCTTTGGCTTACTACGAAAACAACTTATAATGGAGGCGATCATTCAGACAAGTTGGTGCACTTTAACTGGGATTCAAAAATGACTCCAATTTTTTTCGGACGAAGTCTTATAAGTAGCTTTTATTCGATGTTATTCTAATGGCGTCTCCGAGATTTTAAGTGCCAAAGACAAATATTGCCCTTATATAATTTTTTTCCTCAAAACTGATTGTTCATTGCTGATTTATTTCAATTACTAGGATAAGACCTAATAAAATTTTATTAGATTGTTTAATGTTTAATGAACTTGTTCATATTTTTATACCTTTATTGGTGTTTTTTTTATCAACCATCTCAATCCAATTCACTAATAACAATTAAAAAAAATATGCATATATTTTATATAACTTTTTATATTAAAAAAGTTGTGCCCTTATTGACACCGTGTCCTAGACTGTGGCCGAGCCCTATATGGGGTCTAAGACGGCCCTAAGACTTATTCTTAATTACTCATTCTTGTGGTATTCAAATAGAAACATTTAAGCAAAACACAGATGGGTCGAGTGGAATAAAAATCCTCCCCTTTGTATGTAAACTTTTTCTGCCTAGGTCGATTTCTCTTTCGACTTAGGGTTTTTATTTATAAATTTTGTTTTTATAAATTTATTTATAAAATTTTGTTGTTCTATAAAGAATTGAAAATGAAATACATATAATAAACATGTACTTGTATGTATGATTTGTAGAAGGCAATGACATGGGGGACAGGGAATGGTATTTCTTTTGTAGAAGAGGGAGGAAGTATAGGAACAGCATACGGCCCAACCGAGTGACTGGTTCGGGTTTCTGGAAAGCTACAGGCATCGACCGGCCAATCTATTCTAGTGCTGGACCGGTGTGTATTGGCCTCAAGAAATCGCTTGTTTATTACCGTGGTAGTGCGGGTAAAGGCACCAAAACCGAATGGATGATGCATGAGTTTCGTCTACCTCCATCGACTAATACTACCCGCGTTGATGCCAAAAACATCAACCATATGGATGATAAATCTATCTCTCAAGAAGCTGTAAGAATAAACACTCCATCTGCCATTTATATATACTCTTAGGGTGTTTGGAACAAAGGTATATATTTCAACACATGTCCATATTTAAGTAGATAGCCGGATAACCGCGAATAACAGGAAATTTAACTCGAATTCAGAAGATGATGTAAGATTTGGCACAAATGATTTTGATCTACTAAACCTAGAAATAAATTAGAGTAATTATTATTAACCTCCGCGTTTAAAAACTAATAATTACACTATAAAGATGAAGTAAAGTAAATAATAATACTTTAGTTTAAAAACTGTAAAATAATAATAAATTCTCTAGTGTTGTTTATGAGAGTTAAGTTATTCTACAAAGGGGAATAAATATGAAAATGATTTGTAGTCACATAAAAAAATTCTAAAGAAATATTAAAAAATTAATAAAAAAATCATAACTTAAAATTTAATAAAAAAAACGAAAAAAGGAGAAACACAAAAATGTTTCCACCGTCTTTCTCGTTCTAAAAAAACACAATGGTAAGTGAAAAAAGTCGTCGTGTTTTTTGGTTTATTAATTTTGTTTTGTGTATCATTGATTGTATCTTTTTTTCTTTATATTGTGGTATATTACTAAACATTGTGATATATTTTGTTCGGCATTATGTTATATTTTGCGATTTATTGTGTTTTTTTAGTTATATATAATTGTGTCTTTTGTTCATTTTTGTCATTGTGTCTTTGATCTCGGAATTTGTGTCTTTTCGTCATTTTTTTATTTTATTTATTTATTTTTTGTTTTGAACGGGAATGAAAGCGAAAACATTTCGTTTTTTTTATTTTTTTTCTTTTTTTATTTATATTTTTAGTTATGATTTTTTTATTATTTTTTTAATTTATTTTTAAGGGTTTTTGTATTGTCACAAATCCTTCTCACACTTCTCAATTTGTCTCCCTCTATATTATAACTTTACCCTTGAAGGAAAATCACTTAATAATGTTGAGAATGTATAAATGTTTTCGATATAATTTTGAGAAATGTATATTTATTATTTTTTCGAAATAGTCATTGGCATATGTTCTAAAAATGATAAATACCATGTAAAATTAACTTATCTATTGTGATTTTTTCTGTAAAAGTCCTTTACAATATTTTTTATATAATAAAAAACTAATATTTTGTAATAAAAATTTCTTAACATGTTAAATCTAAAGGAAAAATACCTTTTAGGTATTATATGATGAAATCATGAAATATATGATAAATTACATCATAATAGCGATAAGTATAATTTGTTTATAAATTTTTTCAACTTTAAGTTAATACAAATCATTATATTTTATTTTGAGTTGCGTCATCATGCTCATTTACCTTATTATATTGTTTTTTAAAGATTATTTGTTATTATAAAAATTAAAATTAAAAGACAGACAATGAAAAGTTCAAAACTTTGTTCAAATTAATCTCACATATCAAAAGACTTTATTTTCTAGATAAAAATTGTCAAAAGACTTTTATGAGAAAAAAAGAAGTAAAAAAGATATATATTGATTTTTTATGTGAAAAATTTGTTGAGAGATTTTTATATAAAAAAAAGTATATAAAAACATATGTTGGTTTTCATATAGCATTTGTCATTCTAAAGTATTATTAACTATATCATTACAAAATACTTTTATAACGGGAAACTGAATTATATTGCGAGTGGGCCATTTGTTGTAACTTAACCACATTTGTGTCGATTAGACGTAAAAGTCCACAACTTTTGTGACGATTAGCCCGTCAACCGATAACACAATGATATGTTACATATGGCTTAGGGGTATATCTTAACGCCAGCTGTATTAAAAATGAGTTGGCAAGGGTTAACGGATGACATACACACACAAACTGATATTTAAAAATCAATTTTATATTAAATAAATAAAGGTGAAAGAGGTTAAATAAATTTTTTTAAGATGAAATGTAATAAAATAAGGTAAAGTATTTGATGTCTATGCCTACATGTAGTTAAAAAACATGAATCTATTATTGAACAAAAGACCTTTTATGTTGTGGGTATTCAAGCCTCGTAATGAGCAAAACAATGTAGATTAGTCATTAAAAAAGGTCTCTATATATTGTTGAGGTAATTTCCAAAAAATCAAGAACTGGAACCATGCATGTGTAACCTGCCTCTTAACCACGTACATAAATGTATATTTTTAAACGCCAAAACTTTTAATGTTATAATAAAATGATTCAATTATAATAGAGAGTTATGTAAACGAGCAACAAGCTGCGCCATTACCATCTTTTAAATGGCAAAACCGATCATATTGAAAACAAAACACTTAAAAAGGTATTTTTTTTTCTGAAATAAACAAAAAAATGAGGTTATTTTTTAACTAAAGAAGTATGTTACAAATCTTCTCCATTTTATTTATATAAAGAATTTAAATTTTGAACAAGGTTATGATAAAAACTTTGTGAAATCAAACTCACTAAGACCAGCAATGTGATATATATAATTAGATGGTTTAATACTTTAATTAGCAAAAATCTAGCACAAGAAAATGAAACATCATCATCATCATCATCATCGTACTCAGTATATCCCACCAATAGCAATGCTATGGTAGGGTCTGAGGAGGGTAAGATGTAGACAGCCTTACCTCTATCCCATAGGGATAGAGAGGCTGCTTCCGGTGAGACCCCCGGCTCGATAGTAGTTTTGAATCAAGCCTTGGACATAAGACACATAACACTCAATCATCGGGACACCGGCTGATTGGTGCATGTGCCCTTGTCTTTCGGCTATCAACGCCACCACATGATGCCTGATTAACCTTCCGCCACTTTTAACGTTATTTTCACGTGATTAGTAAAATAACGTCAAAATTAGTGCAATTTTACTTTTGCCCACCCAAGGGTTCACACATATATACATTATATGTGCGCACCGCAAGCAGGGCGTAAATGCACGTTCATATGATCCACTTTTAACGTTATTTTCACGTGATTAGTAAAATAACGTCAAAATTAGTGCAATTTTACTTTTGCCCACCCAATGGTTCACACATATATACATTATATGTGCGCACCGCAAGCAGGGCGTAAGAAAATGAAACATATATAAAACTATTGTTGAGTATATACATTTTGTTTGCCCATATGGAATTTGACCTAATTTGTCATTTATGTTTTTCTAAACCATATGTAACAACCAAATCAATAAGAAATACTATCTAGTTCGATCACAGTAATCAACTAAGCCACGTATATGATCATGTGTGTTCTTTATTTTCTATGCTTGTTAGTTTCGTGTTTCCATTGTTGAGTATGCAAACTATGCGGACATAATTTACTAATATGCTATTGGGATGGATACCTTGTCATTGCATAATGCAGGAAGTTTGGACTTTATGCCGAATCCTTAAGAGAAACACGTGTCACAAGAAAACCTTACCGGATGTTAAAAAACTATCCGCTAAAAGAAATTTGACGGTTGATGATATGCAGAGTTACATCAGATTCCAAACTCCTATGATCCAACTTAACCATGGGAACAATCCATTTTATCATCATGATATGAACCACTTGACTTCAATTGGTTCGTTTATCGCTACTTCAGGTGTTGCATCAGATCAAGCTCCATCTGCATCAAGTTCTTGCTTCTCGGACCAAGATGTGAACAATATTACTAAACATGGAGATTGTGATGACCTGAGGTCCGTTGTGGAGTTTGCGTCTACTGATCGTCCGGTTTATTTTATGTAATATTGCAGGCTTGCATGTATTATAATGTCCCATATAGAAAACCTAGCTTAAATAACATATATGTTAATTAAAGTATGATAATAATGTGCTACCAACCATGATGACATTTGTCCATAATAAGTTGTATACATATATGATATATATAATGTGTCACCTGCTGTAATTCTTGTTGGTTCAGGTAGCTACAATGTATTTAACACTATATTTATTATTGTATCCACACATGTATAACTAGTTATAAATGGATTATGTATCGGAATGTTAAAATTATCCTTTGTATTATTATTATTATTATTGTGTCACAATGTTTAGATATTATAAGGTAGTTGATAGGTAGTAAAAGCTGGTTTATGTATTAAAGTAGTTTCAATGTGTTTCAAGTTTCTCTTGATCTTATTTGCAAGCAAATAAAATCATCTCATTGATAGCTTTCAAATTGCTTAGAACAAGTTGTACGGTATCACAGTCGCAGGAACAATACCAATTAAGAACACGTTAGCATTCGATATATCCTGAAGAATTCAATCAATAGCAGAAGAGCATGATTGATCATATTCATGCGAAAGAAAACTATGTGAAGTATTTGGACGTCATAGAATGGAATCATCAGGTTTTGAGGGAGAAAATTTGGTTTTATCAAGGTGACCATCAAGATATCATGTAGGGGTCGGGTCTTCATAGACTGATTCAGCCATGGCCGACTCAACCATATTAGCAGCCTAAAGGGAAAAAATTCTAAAGCCTTTATAAAATTACAAAAAAATTGGTTTGTACTTACGAAATCAATTAATAAGATGTAAGAAACATAGAAAAATAAAGTTGGGATGCTATGAGGACTCTAACCCGCATCCCCCAATAGCAAAAGTATGTTTTGGCTTATAACTCTTAAAGTGAACCTCATAATTATTAAATATGCAAATATTTATATATTTATAAAAATCGGGTATTAACTATTTAAGCAGGGGCTAAATCCCTAGCTTGTTTTTTACCGTCCTTGACCCAGCTATGGGTTCGGCATGAAAAACCATCTTAGTTTCCCTTTAACAAAAAATTCGCTTTTATTTGATCCGCGACTTGGAGAAAGTTTCAAACAATACCGAAAACCGGGGTTGATGGGAGGCCAGGAGCTATATAATTTGTTTCAATAAGGAGATGATAATTAAGGTTGCTAATCATGATTAATGTAGTTATAAAAAATAAATAGAATAATGTTTTCTCTATGTTCAACTATGCATGACTTATGGCCTAGATTAGGTGAAAAATTATACTTTAATTATTACACAATTAGTTTAAGTGAATAGAAGACCATGGACAGCAGTTCCTACCTTGGGGATCAAGTTTAAAGGAAAGTGTTATATATAAACTGTAAAGATCAAAATGTTACTTCACATGGAAGAACTAGAAAATATATAGGTATGAGTAGAATCAAGAAATTAAGGTCTTGAACAATATATTACCTAGAAGGCAAATAGCAACTTTGGAGTCTCAGTTTATTAGTGACACAAGAAGTTTGGCAAAATGGTAATTTAACTTGCTTTCAATTTCCTATACCTTAGAGCGGTGGGAGTGGTCCGTGATGGACACACATCACGCGTTATCCCATCACGCACACCGTCGCCATCCCTCTCATCACGCGTGATGAGAGGGTTTACGTGATGGCCATCACGAGTTATGGGGATTTAGTGATGAAGATTGCACCTATATCTATACATACATATATATATATATATATATATATATATATATATATATATATATATATATATATCCATCACACTACCACTACCCCCACTAAATCCCATCACTAGTGATGGAATGTGGTGGGGTGAGGTGGCACACCACCATTGGATGTGGTGAGTGATGAAATGGACCACCCCCACCCCCCTTAGTTTTTCCAAACACATGCCGTTTGACATCTAAACTCATGTTGTCTCAAACAGTCGTACGATTTTGACCAAAAGTTTTTCAAAGTTTGACCATATGTGGTCAGATTACCCGTCTGGATATTAGTCAAATGGACGTTCTGACCAATAATTTTCAAAGTTTGACCCCTCTATGGTCAGAACGATAATCCAAATATTATTTAAACAGTCGTTCTCACCAATAACATTTAAAGTTTGAGTTTTTGGTCAAAAAGAAAATGGGATGATGTAGCTATACCCTTTACCATATCATCGAAATCCTGAACCCGTCGTTCCCTCATAGGTGAAGTTCACAGCTGAAGAGCTTCGTCGGGTCATGGACTACAAACACAACATTCGGAATATGCCTGTCATTGCTCATGTCGATCACGATAATTTTAATTTTGTCTTGTTTGTTTTAATTTTTGTGACTTTCTATAAGCCATTTCTTTGCAAGGAAGGCTTTATCTATGTATATAATAATTGTTGCTAGTTGGTTTGATTTTAATTATGAAACGCATTAGTAATTGTTATGTTTGTTAAAATCTATTTTCATGATAGTTGCTATATAATGGATAAATAGATAATCAATGTACACAATTGTATACCCGATTACCCGGTCTTTTAATGATTAACTTATATCATATGTAATTTTCATTTGAATTCACAAGCATCAGCATAGATATGAACTACACTTAGTAGGGTTGGTTATTTACTAATTTTGAAAATCTTGTAGCCTTATGATCCCGAGCATCAAATAAAGCTTATTTATGTTATGTGCCGAACTACCATGTTTCCATCATCTCCATGTTTCCTTATTTCTAGCATTATATTAGGAAGAGTAATGGGTCCATGTTTTCATAAGTTAGCATCTGCACGTTTTATTCTATATGTTTGTAAGCCTATATAAAGGCATTATTGTTTTATTAAATGATTATGAATGAAAAATGATGATTTAATGATCAAGGTCTCTTCCAAAAGTCTCTAGTTTCTATCCGGTTTCCTTCTATTTTCTTGGACCATTTGATTAACGAACACGGTTCGTAACAATTTACTTATCGATTATGAGCTTGAATCATGTATGAGAAATTCGCTTAGGCTCGTCGTGCCTTAACAATCCTATTGCATTTTTAACTTTAAATTTGTTTGGAACTTCTATGTGTTAACTTTACACTCTCCACAAACGAGCACTCGGGTTGAGCTTTAGCTCGTTTAAGAAAGTGCACACGAGCTTAAGCCAAGCTTAGGCTCATTAATATTTTTCTCAATATATATATAAATAACTTAAAAATATATATCTAAATTAATTAAGAAACAATCTCACTTTAGGTGGATACTAATAACGAAATATTTGAGCTAGGCGTTACGAGGTTATCAGTTCGGATTCCTAGCCCAACAGGTTTTCGTCCCACCGTGTGTTACGCAAGAGAGTTATGCTCTTGTGATGACACAACGACTGGAAACCCCAAAGCCAAACTCTGAAGCCAGCATATTCATGTTTAAGACAACATAGTCTAACCATAGTAATGCAACGAGACTCTCCAAATTTAAGAATGTGGTAGCCTAAACAAAAAAAATCATCATTTTAAAAGTAAATAACTAATAAACAAATAAAAACCCGAACTTAAGAAAACAACTAACCAGCTGACGCCAAGCCTAGTCGAGCTCAGACTCGGCTCTGGCTCCAGCTCCATTCCTTATTTTTATCTCTTATTTATTAATTTTATTTTCAATTAAAACCGCGGGAAAAATTTCACTAACCACAGAATATGGCGCTTCCCGCTAAACCCTATATTTCCGCCATTACCTCCCATTCTCATCTTCACCAAATTCCAGTTACTTCCGTCACCGATTTCCGTCAAATCAACAGAATATGCCGTCAATCGCTACCGGAATATCCTCACCTATGTCAATTGTTAACGGCGATGTCACCAGTCCTCATAAAAGGCGGTTGAGATCCAATTCCGATATAACCGATGATCCGATGAGTTATACTCCGTCGAAAGCATGCTCTCCGTTGAAGGCTAAATCGCCTCGTCATTGCGTCAATGACAGTCCGAGTAGAACTTGTGCAAATGTAAGTCACGTGCCAAGCACGTGTATCGTTAACGAGTTAGTTACGTCTGTTACGAATCAGTTAGATTAAGTTTATTTAGTTACGTTTGTTCCGAATTGGTTAGTTGCATTATTTGTGATATATTTATATATAGGGGAAAATTAACGTACAAATGAAATTAACTAGCTAAACGTGTCTACTTGATTCTATGTTTAGCACGCTAACTTCATTTGTATAAATAATAAATTAGCGGAGTGTAATCATTGGCGAAGGTTGATTAGGGCCTGTGTGGCCCCCCCCCCCTATTTTTTTACGCAGTAGTGTAAATTTACTCGTTTTCGCCCGAAATTTTTTATACGTGGTGTAAATTTAGCCGTTTTCGACCAAATTTTTTTTATACGTAGTGTAAAATTTAGCCATTTTCAACCAAAAATTTTTATATGTAGTATAAATTTAGCCGTTTTCGGCCCAATTTTTTTATAAGTAGTGTAAAATTTAGCCATTTTCGACCGAAAATTTGAGTCCGGCCCCCTTTGTTTTGTGAAATTTTGTATAAATTTTGAGTCCGGCCCCTTCTGTGTTTTAGTCCAAGCTTCGCCACTGAGTGTAATTATTACTAATTAGGGATCAGGATTGTGAAATTAGGTTTAACTGGTTATTGTTGTGGTGAAGGTTAATGATACATGTTTAATTAATTACAGGTTGGAGGTGTAGATGCTGGTGGTGGTAGTTTAATGAAAGTGAAGAGTTCACCGAAGAAGAAGTTGTTGGATAGTTTTCTGGATAAACCGATTTGGAATCCGACAGGTTAATTAACTTGTATTGATAGTTATTTAATTATAATATGACCTAGTTAGAATTAAGAATTATGCAATTCATTCGAGTGATGCATATTAATATTAAACGACAAGGCCCGAGCTCGAGTTTTGCTTGTTTTGTACTTATGAGAGCTCGAGCTCGACTAGATTGGACTCACGAGAGGTCGAGCTTGAGATCGGCTCGTTTTGATTTACTCGAGCTTGGATCATTTTGACTTACCATAGCTCAAACCGTTTTGATTTATGAGAGTCGAGCTCTGCTCATGAGTCGATTTCTTAAGTTTTGGCTCGACACAGGCTCTGCTTTTTTTTATTAATTTTAAATTATTAAGTTACTTATTTTTAATTATTTATATATGCATATTGAGAAAGACCTTAAATGAGCCTAAGCTCAGATCGAGGTCGTGTAGTATGTTAAGCTAGCTAAAGCTAGGCTCAAGTTCGGTTGTGTAGTGTAGTGTGGGGTTAATTCATAGAAATCCAAAAGAGGTAAAACTTATTAATAAATGAGGCTTGTTTAGGCTCAATGAGCTTCCCATACAAGGCTTGAGCTCGGGCTTGATAACTGAATTAGCCTTATATGAGGCTCGAGCTCAAAAAAGTTCGGCTCGTTTGCATCTCTATGTGTATATTGTAAATCTATCATAAAATTATAAGATTTGTTTGTTTCATGTAGATTCAGAGCAATTAAGTGCGGTGAAAGAGGCACTGCATGTATCCACAGCGCCATCTATGATCGTGTGTCGTGAGGATGAACAGAGAAGAATAGTAGAGTTTTGCAAGCAATCGATTGAGCAACAGAAGGCTGGGAGCTTGTACATTTGTGGATGTCCGGGAACCGGCAAATCACTTTCAATGGAAAATGTGAAGGGATGTTTAAATGTTTGGGCTAAAGAGGTGAAATAATTTTGCTTAAATGTCAATTTTCATATTCAATGCTGATTTTAAGTATCTAAATGGAAATAGTGATTTTGTTATTATGTATGGTTATTGCTTGCAGACAGGTGGTCAACTGCCTGATACTTTGACTATAAACTGTACTTCTCTTTCAACCACATCAGAAATTTTCAACAAGGTGAATGTTTATGATGATATCGATATACACAGACTCATATGTAACTAGGGGTGTGCGTGGTGCGGTTCGGTGCGGTTTTTGCCTAAAACCAAACCGAAAACCAAAACTTCGGTTTTTGGAGTTTTTGAAACCGTTCGGTTTCGGTTTCTTCGGTTTTTCGGTTTTCATTTTGGTTTCGGTTTGGTTATGGTTTTTTCGGTTTTTGCCATTTGAGCTTGAAAATTTTAGGCTGAAGAAAAAGTTGACAAAAAATCATGAATTTAGGTATAAATAATTTTGTTAATCCTCTAATAATAGACTATTATACATTTGATAAAAAATATTGGAGTTACATATTTATTAAATTCTTATAAATTACTTATAATAAAATATAAAAAAAACAAAAATTTAGGAATTTGGTTTGGTTCAGTTTTTTCGGTTTTTTTTGCATGCAAAACCAAAACCGAACCGTTAGTGCGGTTTTTACAAAAACATAAAACCAAACCGTCGGTTTTTGTTTTGGTTCGGTTTTTTTGGTTTGGATTTTTCGGTTTTGATTCAGTTTTTTCGGTTTCTTGCACACCCCTATATAACCAACATTTTGCTCAAAATTTCATTCATTTTTCAGATACTTGAAAAAAGTAAACCGAATAAGAAAGTCAACAGTCGTTCTACTGCTTTGAAACAACTTCAGCAATTGTATTCTCAAAAGCAGCAGTCGCCCGACACTAAAATGATGTAAGATTCATCACTCAGTAATCAGTATACCTCATAACTCATACACAAGCTATTAACTAATACATGAGTTGTACGCAGGTTGGTTATAGCTGATGAGCTTGATTACTTGATTACTAAGGACCGAGTGGTGCTTCATGATCTATTTATGCTAACAATATTGCCATTTTCAGAAGTCATATTAATAGGTATACAGTTAAGACATCTTTGAACTTGTTTTGTTTTGCCTTTGTTCTTTAACTCATCATACTAACTTCTTTTACAGGTATAGCTAATGCGATCGATTTGGCAGACCGTTTACTCCCAAAACTGCATTCTCTAAATTGTAAGCCAATTGTCGTGTCTTTTCGAGCCTACTCCATGGATCAAATCATGATTATTCTTAAACAACGGCTAATGGTATACATTATTGATCTTTTTTTTCGGCTGCTTAATTTTTAAATATCAATAATTTTATATTCTGGATGTTTGCTTCATCAGGCACTTCCTTACACTGTTTTCCAGCCACAAGCTCTCGAACTCTGTGCACGAGTGAGTACTTTTTTAGTTCATGTGTTCTTTAAATAATAAAAAAAGATGATTTTGTTATAAATTCTAAGACGCGCCATTTGAATATACGCAGAAAGTAGCTGCAGCATCGGGGGATATGAGGAAAGCTCTTGGTATCTGCAGGTTGGCATGTTTGTTTTTTAATTATTAATAATTGTTTTACAGCGTTTCCAAATTCTTTTAAATTGTTGAAAGCAGAAACTAATCTTCAGCTTTTTTTTTTTTTTTGGTTTTCAGGGGTGCGATTGAGATGCTTGAATCTGAGCTTAGAGAGTCGCTCTGCACTTCAACTTTGACATCCATGGTAGTTTTTTTTCTCAGTAACGATTTTTTTAAATAATCTCCACGTTTGAATTCGGATAAACAGTCAGTTAACCGTCTCTGTTTACTTAAATTTGTCATAGGTGAGAGTTGATCATATGGCTATTGCTTTGTCAAAGGCTTACAAGTCACCAATAGTTGACACTATACAGTCTCTTCCACAGCATCAACAGGTACCATTTTCCCACCATAAAAAATGGGTGATGCTAAGCATACTCTCTTCCCTTTCATTTTTACTAAACATACCCCCTCCCCCAAGTTTTGCATTAATACAATTTAAACATTTTGGTTTTTCTTTTACCATTTTATTAGCTTTTATTATCATTATTATTTTAAAAAGTTTTTCTTATTCTTTTAAGAGTTTTTCTTTTCCTTTTTTTTCATATTATAAACTTTTTTTTTGTTTTTATAATGATAAAAAAAATGTTTATGTAAAAAACATTTTTTTTATCTAAAAAGAAAAAAAAAAGTTTTATAAGTGTTTTAATACTTTAGAGTATTTTTTTTAATAGTTTTTAGAGATAGCTTACACTTTTTTTTAAAAAAAAAATTTGCATTGCTTTTAATCAATAAAAGAGATTAACAAAATCGCCCTTATCAACAAGTTGGTTCTTTTCTAATGTGACAACAATCTTATACGCCCGAACCTAACAAAATATATTCAAAGGATTTTTTTGTTATGTGGGAGACATATAATAAGGTAAAAATATAAAAATCGTTTTATCGTTTTTATAAAGAGATTATATCATTATTTCTTTAAATATATTTTATAATGATAATAAATATTATTATTATGATAAAGAGTAATAAACACAAAAGGAGAGAAAATAAAGAAAAGATTTACAAAAATTAATTAACAATATTACTATTATGATAAGCTTTATATTAGAGGGTAGTAATATGTCAAATAAAATTGTTAAAGGAATTGAAAGTCTAGGGGAGGGGGTAAAGACAAGTACACGAGGGGGGTACGTTTAGCCTAACCCTAAAAAACAAAGTTATCTTGACCCGTTTACTCATAAATGGGTCGATTTGGATCGCCCCAATCTTTCTTTGAATTAAACTAATTTTTACCCTCTCGTTTGATGTAGATTGTACTTTGTTCTGCCGTGAAACGTTTCCGTAGAGGAAAGAAGGATACCACAATAGGAGAGGTATAATCGTATAACCATATCATCTTACGTTATAAAAGACGAAACTTCTAATCTAAACTTGTTATTTTACAGCTGTACAAGTTTTATATTGACATCTGCAAATCAACATTGATACCACCCGTCGGTATAATGGAACTTACATGCATGTGTAGAGTGTTAGGTGATCAGGTAACTGCGAACATCTATCAGTTGACGTTTTATTTATTAAAGATTCAAATAAATCTTTATTTTGTATCAAGTTTATTAAAGTTGCTGTTATTTTGTAGGGAATCTTAAAACTCGGTCAATCTAGAGACGATAAATTAAGGAGAGTGACTTTGCAGATAGACGAAGCGGACATCATTTTTGCATTGCAGGTACAACAAACAACTTTAAGCTTCTTAAATGTTGTCTAATATTATGTATATATTGATAATCTAATAATATGCTATTTATGTTCTGTATATTAAAATCCGAAATTTTTTTGTTTCAGGGTATTCGTTTTTTTAGAAACTGTCTTCAGTAAATTTCAATCATCGACATTTATATAATACATTTCAAGTTAACTGTAAAGGTGAGGAATCAGTGTTTTTTAAGTATTTTACATTTCATATGTTTACAATTAAAAAGCTCATGATACACTCTATGTTATTACAGATTGTTATCGTCGCGTGATCGGCTAATGACCATAGAGGTTACAAACTATGCTTGTCAATGGTGCATGGAATAAAACAGCAGAGTAAAAGTAAAAACTTCCAGTTTTGTTGTTTTGTTTTTTTATTTATTATAAAGTTATACAAACTTTTTTTACTGTAAAAGAAAAACAATTTTGGATTAGTGTTTTGTTTATTATGGAACTATATGTTTTTATTTGATATTATATGCGTCCTCAACCAAACGTCTTCTTCTCATCGATACTAGGCTCCTAGCCCTTCTTCGCAATCAATCTCACCGTTACGATGAGAGACAAAGCCGGAACCCCGCCCGCTACCAATCTACCAAAACTCTTCATCCAGTCTACATTGTTACTGACATTCAATGAAAGGTCAGAGTTTCTGACGGGACAAAGGTTACATATTCATTACGGGTTAAACTTAAAACATTTAAGCTTCAAATGTTTTCATTACTTGAAGAAGCGTGGATCGACTCACTGGTAGACGATCTACTTTCCTCGGGTGTGATTATACTATTTCACCGATGGTTTTCTTGGATCTGGGTTCTTCCACCTACAAAATGAACAGCACCGTCAACTTACCCCTCAGAAAGGGACAGAGGGGTCCTCTTTGGGGTAACCCTCCGGTGTGAGAATAAGTATTTGTGGAGAAGATAATAATATGAGAGTAAGGAAATCTGGAGAGTATTGCTTGATAGCTGAATACTCTGTGATTGAATATGATTGTGTATGTTACTGGCTGTAACTGTCTGTGATTGAATGTAATTGAATATGATTGAATGTGAATGAATGAGTCTGTCTCCTTGTGGAGTTGATGCTGTATTTATAGTGCTAGGGTTTCCACTGATTGGGCTCAGCCTTGTTGGCCTCCTCCAATCGCTTTGCGCCACGTGTCCTCTGGGACACCTGGTGCTTTCTCATTGGTTATAATCACGTGGTAGCACATGTGTCATGCTGAGTTGTCCACCTTTCATTTGGCAGCTGTCAACATCAGCATATTCTTATTCCTTAAAAAGATACCTTCTGGAAGGTTGTCTGACGTGCACAATCAGGGTTGCCCTAATCCTGATTTGGATAAGGACGAGGTTGATTATGTGCATGTGTGATATGCGCTAATCCTGAGGATGCGCGAGGTCTTCTCTTTATTCTCACGCGCAGATGTTTCATGCGCAGATGTGATATGCACGAGCATGTGATATGCGCCGCGCGCTGATGCGCCGCGCGCATATGTGATGCGCGAGCATGTGTGCCTGGGCATATGATGCCTGAGCATGTGTGGTGCCTGGGCATATGATGCCTGAGCATGTGATGCATGAGCATATGTGATATGCGCCATGCGCATAGGTTTTGGCTTTGTGCCTTCGTAATGTCTTGATTTCAAGCCTGTTGTCTATATCTTGTGGGTTGACCCGCCTCGCTTGGTGTTGAGGCGGGTACATACCTCTTCAAGCCCCCCCAGTCTAATGTGTGTCTTGTCTCGCGCGAGCGAGGGAAGATAGATATTAGACTATAGTTTGCTCTTTGAGTAGAGGTTTGTCTTTTTCTTCTTATTGCTCACCGTTGCGCGAAATTCTATCCTCTTGGTTGCAAACGAATCGTCCCTGGACGTGGTTGGTTGTTGCTGACGTGGGCCAGTGATGGAGACGTGTCAGGCCTTTCGTGTGCTCGAGGTGCTACAGTTGCCTTTCGTGTCCCCTCACATGCTGTCAGGGACACGTGTCGCGCTCGCGTTGGTCAGTTCCTGCGAGTGGTGGCGCGTGAACTCTGGCAGCAGCCGTATTGTTTCCTTTCATGTCCCCTCACACAGTGTCAGGGACACGTGTCGCGCTCGCATTTGCCAAGACCTGCGAGTGGGGGCGCGTGAAGTCCGTTCAGCACCAAAATTTCTCTCTCCTGGGCCTATAAAAGCCAGCCTTTAGAGTCTTTTTATCCTTCATCTTCTTGTTTATTCTTCTGAGCTTTTCTTTCTTTGTCTTCTGATTATCTTTGTTCTGCTTCCCAAATATCTGTTGTTCAGAAGCATCATTTGTTCTTTGTCACCGTTGTATGTCTGATAGCTCAGACAACACAATCACCCCCATACATTGCCGTAGAAAATCGTTAGTAATGTCTACATTGAAGAAGACCGGCAAGGGGAAGAAGGCTGCTGAGGGCTCATCGGAGGAGGTAGGGAGGACCAAGGCGGTGAAGAGGTGGAATGAAATCCCCTGCAAATTGAGGCAGGCTGATCTTGACAGCCTTATCGCCTCTCAGGGTTTTCCCACCCTGTTTGGCTGCATGTTGCCTGTGGCCGGGCAAACGGCGGCGGACCCGCCTACCGGCTATATATCCATATATAGCCATTTTTTCACCCACTGCAACCTTCGTCTCCCGATGACAAGGTTTGTGGGTGCACTGCTTCAGTTCTATGGGATTCATATATCCCAAGTCCATCCATTTGGACTTGTGCGCATGACTCACTTTGAGTTCATGTGCAAATCCCAGCGCGAGGAGCCCACCCCTCGGCGCTTTCAGTATTTTTACAAGCCCAAGATCCAAGACAGTTGGTTCTCTTTTATTCCTCGCAGTCAGAAGGTGAAGTGCTCCACTGTTTCATTCAAGAGCCTTCATGACTGGTCTGAGAGGTTCTTTTACATAAGGGCTGGTGTGATCCCCATCCGTATGACCATGCGCTCGATTTCTTCTGCGCCTGCGGATGTGGGTGTCCTCAAGAACCCAACTGGCGCCTGGGTTAATAAGCTGACCGCTGAACCATCCCCCGCCAAGAACATTTGTGAGGAGGCGCTGGTGGGGGTTGGTATGAGCAAGAGGTGGGCGGACAGCGCGCTTGAGCCCGTTATCCAAGTCGACGGGTTATGTAAGTTTTATCTCATTGCTTTACTTCTGCGCGAATATAATTCTTTTTGCTGAACTCATTTGACTTGTTTTGTGCAGTCACCAAGGAGTATATCCATGCTGCCTATGATGAGCACATGGAGGGTGGCTCCGTCGCGCTTGGCGCTGGGGAGGTTGGTTTCCCGGATCGCTTTGATGACATGTTCATCCCTGTTGATCTGGGATTTGTCTTCGACAGCGATGCGCCTGGTAAGCCTTTGTACTTATGCATTTTCCTTTATAATACCAAATTTTGCTAACACTTCTGTTGCATGTATTGTAGATGCGCTCGAAAACTACGAGCTGGAGCTCGCGGAAGAGGAGGAGGAGGAGGAGGAGGAGGCGCCCCAACTAAAGCGTAAAGCTAAGGGGAAAACTGGCGCAGGGGCCAGTAAGAAACAGAAAAAAGATGTTGCCCCTGTTGTTCAGGACCCTCCTACTCAGGCGGGGGGATTTGGGAAAACCCAAGAGTTTACCACCAAGGTTTCCTTGTCTTCCCTGCCTATAAAAGTGGGCAGACCTCCTGTCCACCTGAGGCATGGTGCCGCTACCTCTTCCCTTCGCGCGGCGGAAACGTCCGTGACAGGTAAACTTTGCTTATCCTTTATGTTTCTATGAGCGCGATTCTTATAGAATTACTAATGAATCTTTCCTTACTCAAATGTTTGTAGAGCCGGCGACAGCGCAACAAGATGCCGAGGCTGCGCCGGAGGTCGCTTCGAAGTCCCCCGTTTTACCCTCAAAGAAGGGTAGAATGGACTTCATGGCGATGTTTGCTGCGCGAACGGAGTTGCGCCAAGGTACGTATTGCGCTCTTATTTTCTGACTCTTTTAGATCAAGTCCTGAACCATTTCTTGTTGTTGATTTTTTCATAGAAGCCGTAGCTGGTGCACAAGCTTCTGGCGGCACTCCTGGCGCCGTTCCCAGCGCCGTTTGGTCTGCTCCTGCTCCTGCAAGCGATGAATCTCCCCTCATCGGCATTACTAAGGAGCAGGAGGCCGTCTTGCGCGCTGACTTGGGCGCGTCGAGACCTCCCTCACCTCCTCCTGCGCACAGCCCTCCCCGCGAGACCGATTTTGATTCTAGGTCGCAGGAGAAGAGGCCTATTTCAGAGGAGGGTGAGGAGTTTGAAGTTGAAGACTCCGCGGGCGCCCGCGCCAGCCCTGCTGCGCCACGAGGTTTCGCGGCGGAGCCTTCTCGTAGGGCTGGCGATGACTTTTCTGCTTCATCCCCGCAGGTATAGGTTATTTTTTGTTCCGCTGCGCGGACTTCCATCTTAATGTTTTGATGACTTAGATAATTTCTTTTTTTTTTTGCAGGAAGCCGATCACACTTACCGCCCGAGATGGAATATTACTGAAGATAGCACATTTCAGTCCATGGGGGTGTGCGCGGAATTCTGGGCTCATGCTGTGCCTCCATCTGAAAGGAGGTTCCAGGAGGACCGCGCTCGCGACGACCTGCTCAACGATCACATGTTTGCTGGGTCGGCCTTCTTTGCTGCCTCCCAAGAGCTTCGCTCTGATTACGTAAAAGTACGTGATGCTCTTGCGGAAGCCAAGCAAGAGGCTAAGGTGTCTGCTTGGCATCTTTCTGATGCTCGCGAGAGAGCTGAAAAGCTCCAAGCCGAGCTCAGTGAGAACAGAGCAAGTGCCAACAGCGCCTTCGTGAAGCGCGGGCATGAGCTTCAGGCGGCGCGGGAGAAGCTGCAGGCGGCGGAGGCGGATGCTGCCAAGTACGCGCGCAGAGCGCGCGACTTGGAGCTCGAGGCGGAGGCGCGTGACCAGGCTCTTGTCCAGTCTGTCACTGAAAAATCTTCACTGGAGAGTGAGGTTGCGCGCCTGAAGAAGGAGCTGGCGGCCGCGCAGGCCGATAAAGATGAAGCCCTGGCGACGGCAGCGTCTAGCCAGGAAGCACTTGATGCTGCGCGGGCGGAAAAAGAAGAAATCTTGGCTGCAGCAGCGTCCGACAAAGAGGAGCTAAAAAAGACTAAGGAAACTGTTGAGTTATTAAACTCTCAGGTTCCTGCCCTCGAGACGTCTGTTGCTGGCCTCGCGCAGGATCGCCACTGGCTGATCTCACAGGGCATGACTCGTTGCGCTTACGCGATGAAATACTCAGGCGAGTTTCAGGCCCTGGTGATAGATTGCAACGCTGCCGCGCGCTTGGTGGGCCGAGCTGGGCCGAGTTGAAGGGTTCACGGATGGTTACGAATATGGCATGTTGAAGAAGAACCCATCCGAGTACCCTTATCAGAGCGACGCTGCCTGCGCGGAGATGGCCGCGATGGGGGAGAAGTATATGAATACTCCCATTCCCATCCTTGCACAGGTATTTTAACCTTAATGAGATTACCTTGACTTTTTTTTTTCTAAGTCTTTTTGTACTCATATTTTTGCTTATGATTTGCAGATATCCGCGCTTGCTGACCAGCCCGACCTCGCCGCGCTAAAGAAATTACTTGACGAATGCGAAGGGGCTGGCGGCGACGATGGCGCGGAGAATGCTGGCGTTGCTAGCGGCTCTGGCGTGGCCAAAGGATCCGCTCCTGACACTGTTGTGCTGGAAGACTCCATACAAGATGAACAACTTGACTATGGTCAGTTTGGAGATGATGAGGAGCAGGCTGCGCCAGATGCCGAGGGCGATGATGAGGATGATGAAGAGGCTGATGTCAACGTGGAGACTTGAGAAGCCCTTCATGTTTTTTTTTTTTTTTTTTTTTTTTTTTTTTTTTTTTTTTGTAGTTTGTATCTCATCTTGTAAACTTGTAAATTTCAATGCTTTTGAATGAAATTCTGTTTTTCCCTTCTTCGCATCTTGCGCATTCCCATTCATGTCTTTATGTCGCATGTTTGCTTGTTGAATATAAGATATGCTTGCACGTTGGAATAAGAACAAGGTTGTAAGGAATTTATTATACTTAACCCTTGTCATATTGTAAGTGACTTTGCCATATCTTGATTATGTTGACACGTGTCTTGGCGCTTTCATTATTCCTCTTTTGCGCGACGTTATCGCGCGTTTATGGAATTATGAGTTTTTTAGCCTTACGCGTCAATGTGTTGCTCAGATATCCATTACAATTTTATGCGCGACCTCGACCTGAGACCTTAACAACTATATTTTGGCATTTGCTTTGCCTTAGTTGTGTTTAGGTGTTTTATGGTCAGGCTGCGCAGTATGTAGGATGGATGTTGTGAGTGATTTGAGCTAAGGCTCACATTATTGGGCTAAGGCCCTGACGTTTTAGAGTTAAGACTCTTTAACGCGTTTGCGCATTTATGTTTTACTTCGTTTTATTTTGTTTTGATGTAAATACAATGTTATCATATTGCTCAAAATTAATAAAGGGAAGTGTGAAACATGTATGCGAAAGGTAATAGAATTGGGCTAAGGCCCTGACGCTTTAGAGTTAAGACTCCTTAACGCGTTTGAGCTTGAAGCTCGCGCATGTATGTTTTACCTCGTTTTATTTCGTTTTGATGTCAATACAATGTTGTGATATTGCTCAAAACTAATAAAGGGAGGTGTGAAACATGTATGCAAAAGGTAATAGAATCCACATTAATAGAAGATAGCGCGTATCATTATTCATAATGGCTTAAAAAGCCTTGATTACAAACTTGACATTTACATGAAACATTTTCTAAGCTGTGCCGCGTTCCATGCGCGCGGGATCTTCTTTCCATTCAAATCTTTTAAAGCATATGCGCCTTTCCCCAATTCTTCTGAGATTTGATAAGGTCCCTCCCAATTGGGGGACATTTTTCCCGGGGGTATCGCGCGGCTAGCTTCATTGTTTCGAAGGACAAATTCATTTTTCTTGAAGTGGCATTCTTTCACGCGCTGGTTGTAATATTTTTCCAGCTTTTTCTTGTACTTGGCTTCACTGATGATAGCCGCCTCTCTGCGCCCTTCAAGTAAGTTGAGATCCAACCTCCTTTCGCGCTCGTTATCCGTCTTGTTCATCATGAGCACTCTATGGGATGGGCATCCAATTTCTGCTGGAATCATTGCCTCTGTTCCATATGTTAGGCTGAACGGGGATTCGCCATTGCTGGTTTTGCTTAATGTCCTGTGTGCCCACAGGACATTAGGTAGCTCTTCAACCCACGAATGGGATTCTCCCTCCAACCTTTTTTTTAGCCCATTTAACAAGCTTTGATTCGCGCGCTCCACTTGGCCATTCCCCTGAGGGTGATATACCGAAGTGAAGATTTGGTTGATGCGCAATTCCTTGAGCCAGCTGGATAACTTCTTGTCAGTGAATTGCTTGCCATTATCGCTCACAATTTCCATGGGCAAGCCAAAACGGCATATGATGTGGCTCCAGATAAACTGCTTCATCGCTTCGGCTGTGATTTTTGCTAGTGGCTTGGCTTCAACCCATTTCGTGAAATAGTCTACTGCCACTACCAAAAATTTTACCCGCCCTTGCGCTTGCGGTAGGGGACCCACAATATCGATTGCCCATTTGTGGAAAGGCCATGCGGAGGTCACCGGAATCAAGTTGTTCTTTGGCCGCATGGTGTTTGGCGCATAGCTCTGACATGGTTTGCATTTTTGGATCTCTTTTAGAGCGTCCAAGTACATGCCAGGCCAATAGTAACCTGCGCTCATTGCCTTGGCAACCACCATGCGCGGGCCAGCATGTATTTCACAGATTCCTTCATGTATCTCTCTGATCACATAGCTTGCTTCCTCTGCATCTAGGCATTTCATGAGCGGCCCAAGATAAGAGCGTCGATACAATGTACCATCAAGCAGTTCATAGTTCTGCGCCTTGTGTCTTATCTTCCTCGCTTGCGCGCGATCATCTGGTACCTTTCCCTCCTTCAAGAATTCCATTATTGGAGTTATCAATGATGAAGGGGTTGTATGAGTTACCAGGACAGACTTCGCTACCACCGACGGGTTGCTCATTACTTCTACCCTGACATCTTTGCCAAAGTGATCAAAACTGGTTGATGCCATCTTACTCAGCGCGTCTGCAGATTTGTTTTCACTGCGCGGAATATGAACAATTCTGAAGCAGTCAAATTGCTCGATGAGCTTTTTCGCCTGCTCTAGATATAGAGGCATGGTGTTCTCCTTGGCATCATAAAGGCCATTGACCTGTGCTGCTACCAAGTATGAATCAACATGTGCCTCTAGCTTTTTAACTCCGAGTTTTTGCGCGATGCGCAGGCCAGCCAGCAGGGCTTCATACTCAGCCTCATTGTTGGTGCTTTTGAAGTCCAACCTGATGGCGTAAGTATATTCATGATTCTCTGGATCCACCAGTTTTAAGCCTGCGCCGGACCCTTCGTTGTTTGAAGCTCCGTCAGTGAACAATCTCCAAACATTTTCTTCATCATTGGCTCGCGGAGGGTCTACCTCGCGCTGAGCCTCTTCAACTCTTCCTTCGGGGACCTCGGCTATGAAATCAGCCAAGACTTGTCCCGTTATTGCTGGACGGGGCTTATAGGCGATCGTGTGCTCGCCTAATTCCAGCGCCCACTTTGTAAGCCTTCCCGAGAGCGCGGGGCGCCGCAAAACTTGCTGGATGTTGTAACCCGTCAGAACTTCAATGGGATGACCATTGAAATATCTATGAAGCTTGCGCGACGCGTGTGTTAGTGATAAAACTAACTTTTCCATGATGGAGTAGCGCGTCTCTGGATCTGTCAGCACCCGACTCACATAGTATATTGGCGTTTGGATTCCCTTGCGATCCACCAACAATACTGCGCCGATGGCGCGCTCTCCTGCTGATAGGTATAATGTCAAAGTTTCACCAGGAAGTGGAGCTGTGAGCGCGGGGAGAGTTATCAAACATTCTTTTATCTCCCTGAAAGCTTGCTCGGCCTCAGGAGTCCATTTGAATTGGCTTTTCTTTAGACAATTCCTCAATGTGTTGACAAATGGGGTAGATTTGCTTGCATGGTTCGCTAGGAACCTGTTGATTGAAACCAATCTACCATTCAGCTTCTGGACTTCTTTCATGGTGGATGGCGAGGGCATGTCCAGGATGGCCTCCACCTTCTCAGGGTTCACCTTGAAACCATCCTTGGTGACCATTACACCTAGAAATTTTCCCTCTAGTACGCCGAAAGTACATTTGCTCGGATTGAGCTTCATGTTAACTTCCTTTAGGCGCCCAAGGGTTTCTTCGATGTCTTTGAGCATTTGCTTTTCCTCCCTGCTCTTGATCACCAAATCATCCACATAGACTTCTAGGTTTCTTCCGATTTGCTCGCTGAAAACGGCATCCATAAGTCTTTGGTAGGTGGCGCCCGCATTCTTCAAACCAAAGGGCATTTTTGTGTAACAAAAAACACCCTTGTCGGTTCTGAATGCGGTCTTGTCCTCATCTTGTGGTGCCATTTGAATCTGGTGATAGCCCTTGTAGGCATCCAGGAAACATTTGAGTTTGAATGGCGCCACGGAGTCCACCTTTGCATCGATGTTTGGTAGGGGGTAACAATCCTTTGGGCACACTTTGTTGAGGTCCTTGAAGTCAATGCACATCCTCCATGACCCGTTACTTTTCTTTACCATCACAGGATTGGCTACCCATGTCTGGTATCGTATCGGGCGGATGATGTTTGCGCGCAGTAAATCCTCAACTTGCTCATTCATGGCCCTCGCTTTCTCATCCCCCATGACTCTCTTCTTTTGAGCAATTGGCTCTACAAACTTGAAGGTGTTGAGAGAATGCTGAGCCAGGTTTCGCGGAACCCCAGTCATATCAGAGTGTTGCCACGCGAAGACCGACATATATGCTGTGAGCAATCTTTTCATTCTCACCCTCGTGTCGTCTGATATCGTAGCGCCAATTGTGATTTTTTGCTCCGGGAATTTCGGGTTGAGAATCCATTCCTCTGGCGCGTCTTCTGCCATTGGAATTTTCATTCTCCCCTCCCGCGGAGTACTTGTCACTGCGCACAAATGATCTCTGTATACAAAAGTTACACCTGTTGTTGTTGGGAACCCCAACGCGCCGTGCGCTGGCGACGGTATGGCGTTAAATTGGGCAATCGTTCCCCTACCCAAGATCATATTGTGGCAAGAAGTGGTGGGCAGGACCAAGAAGTTGACAACTTCGGCTCGCTTGTGTTTCTCATCCCCCATAGTTAGCTCAAATTGTATTTGACCTAGGGGATGAATGATTTCATTTGAAACACCAGAGATTGGTGCATTCACAATTTCAAGCCTCGCTTGGTCTGCCGGATCCAGTTTTCTGAAACATTGCTCATACATGATGTCTGATTCGCTGCCAGTGTCCACCAGGACTTTTGACACTTCGTAATGAGCAATGTGTGTAGTGATAACAAGAGGACTGCTGATGGAAGGGCCTCCCTTGATTCTTGGGAATATGACTTGCTGCTCGCGCCAATCTCCTTGGATTTGCGCGCTTCTCTTTCTTGATGTCTGCCCTTGCCTTCCTCCCTCGGCTACACAGATTCTTTTGTACTTTTTGCTGGCTGAGGCTCCTGATTGTTCATCATCTGGTCTTGAGTTTTTCACTAGGTGAGCCAGCTTGCCTGATTTCACGCCCTTCTCAATTGCGTCCTTCAAGTGGTGGCATGCATCAGTGTTGTGTCCTGTGGATTTGTGAAACTCACAGTACTTGCCACTGTCTGATGGTCCCTTGTAGTGTAGTGGCTTGGGGCTTTTGAATTGGACATTCTCAGTGTTTAACACCTGTGAAGGCGTTTTAGTGAGGGGAGTCCATATTCTTGGCAGAGGTCTGCTAGGATCTCTGCCGCCCTCCCTTTTGTCACCCTCCCCGCGATTACGGACGTCTTTTTGGGGCTGGGGTGAGCTTGGTTGCGCCTGCTTTTCTGCGGAAGAAAAACTGGTTGGTTGCAACCTGGACCATACAGAGTTCTGCTTGCCCCTCTTTTCTTTGCTGCGCGGTGACTCAGCTTGATGCGCTCTTTCTCTTGCCCTATCTTGGGCAATTTGTTTTTCATTCCTCGCGAAAACTCGCGATGCTTCCATTAACTTGGCCCACGTGGTGGGCATGCCATCTCTGCTTACGAGAGCTCGGCGGAGTTGATCACTGCGCGCGCCTTGTATAAAGGCCACGCGCAGTAGTTGTTCAGTGATCCCTCCGATCGCCAGAGACTCCTGATTGAAACGAGTGATGTAGTCTTCAATCGTTTCATCATTCCTGCGCACGCAGTGCATGATGTCATCAGGGTCGCGCGTGTGTCTGCGCTGCTGTACGAAGTGGGCTTGGAATTTTTCCAATAGTTCCTCGAACCCATCAATTTGCCCAGTCGGCAAGCTCTCGAACCAGACACGCGCCGCGCCCGTGAGGCAGCGAGCAAACATGTGACACCATGTTGGCATCGTCCAGCTCTCTAGGTTTCCCGTGTTGTAAAAACCTTGCAAGAAATCGTCTGGATCTGTTGTGCCGTCATATTTACCCAAACCACTTGGCATCTTTGTTTTGTGCTGGATGGGAGCCTGCGCGATGCGCGCAGTGAACTTTGAATGTTTCACCAAGATGGCTGGTCTATACGGTGTGGTTACGTCCACTTGCCCTCTAACTGGTGGGCTGTACGGCATGTGCAGATCCAGATCGGCTCTGGCTCCAGGCGCCATGTTCACAGGCGCGCGGAGCTGTGAGCCTCCTGCATGAGTATCTCGTGTCTTCCTCATGCTGTGCACTTCTTCATCACTGAACTCAGTGTGTGCAGTGTGAACAGAATGTCCTTCTTCCGGCGCGCGCGGCCTTTTTGTTCCATGAACAGTTTGCTTATCCAGCGCTTGCCTTTGTGTTAAGTCGGCTAGCTTTTTCTGTTTGACCATCTCATTATACTTGTCCATTAGACGCCGCTGCTCGTTTATGAGCCATTCTTTAGGATCATTTGTTTCATCTTCTGGACCCATTGGTCCTTTTTGCTTCGCGCCGGCAAGATTTTGTAACGTAAGATCGTCTGGAGGAGTTTCAGTCTGGTCATGAGGAGTTGTGATGAAAGGACGGTTACTGGTGGCGCGCGTAGAATCACGCGGCGCCCTCAGAAACTGTTGTCCCTCATTAACATCCTCACGTTCAATATCCTCCAGAACTTGATCAACGTTATGAACGCCAGAAACCATGGTGAAAATTGGTTTTTTTATAGATCTGATGAGATCTTGTTGCCGTTGTAACAGTGGATGGCGCCAATGAAGAAGCGTGGATCGACTCACTGGTAGACGATCTACTTTCCTCGGGTGTGATTATACTATTTCACCGATGGTTTTCTTGGATCTGGGTTCTTCCACCTACAAAATGAACAGCACCGTCAACTTACCCCTCAGAAAGGGACAGAGGGGTCCTCTTTGGGGTAACCCTCCGGTGTGAGAATAAGTATTTGTGGAGAAGATAATAATATGAGAGTAAGGAAATCTGGAGAGTATTGCTTGATAGCTGAATACTCTGTGATTGAATATGATTGTGTATGTTACTGGCTGTAACTGTCTGTGATTGAATGTAATTGAATATGATTGAATGTGAATGAATGAGTCTGTCTCCTTGTGGAGTTGATGCTGTATTTATAGTGCTAGGGTTTCCACTGATTGGGCTCAGCCTTGTTGGCCTCCTCCAATCGCTTTGCGCCACGTGTCCTCTGGGACACCTGGTGCTTTCTCATTGGTTATAATCACGTGGTAGCACATGTGTCATGCTGAGTTGTCCACCTTTCATTTGGCAGCTGTCAACATCAGCATATTCTTATTCCTTAAAAAGATACCTTCTGGAAGGTTGTCTGACGTGCACAATCAGGGTTGCCCTAATCCTGATTTGGATAAGGACGAGGTTGATTATGTGCATGTGTGATATGCGCCAATCCTGAGGATGCGCGAGGTCTTCTCTTTATTCTCACGCGCAGATGTTTCATGCGCAGATGTGATATGCACGAGCATGTGATATGCGCCGCGCGCTGATGCGCCGCGCGCATATGTGATGCGCGAGCATATGTGTGCCTGGGCATATGATGCCTGAGCATGTGTGGTGCCTGGGCATATGATGCCTGAGCATGTGATGCATGAGCATATGTGATATGCGCAATGCGCATAGGTTTTGGCTTTGTGCCTTCGTAATGTCTTGATTTCAAGCCTGTTGTCTATATCTTGTGGGTTGACCCGCCTCGCTTGGTGTTGAGGCGGGTACATACCTCTTCATTACTCGTCTAATCTTTTATCACATTTTAACTTTTACTCGTCTAAATCTTAGAATATTTTCATTATGTATGAATAATACTAAATACATGAATGTCTAGATGATATGATGTTGCTATCATTTTAGCTTAAGTATCATTAATGGTAAAAGTTTGTATACATTAATATATACACGATTTAGTGTTAATAATAAAATTCGTATATGGGTGTAAGTAATTTGTTTGTGACATACTGACATGACACATCTACAAATTGTTGCAAAATACCAAAGTGAACGAGATCATCGAACAAATCAGATGCTTCTTAATATTATCGATAAAATTTGGAAATGAACAAGTAAAAAACTTTTGATCGAAGACACGAGCTTATATTATATGAACCCTAAATCCCCAATTTAGCCGTTAACGAACTGGTAACAAACTCTCTTAAAATATTCACACTATTAGTCCCTAACGAATAGGAAACTAATCAAACACTAGCCAAAGTTCACAAGCTGCTGCCACATCTTTTCAAAATGACAAACTAGCCCCTTTAACTTTGTTGACTTTAGTTATTTTTGACGGTTAACACCAAGAAAAATATTATTTTTTTGTATGTTAACTTTTTTTTATATGGCAAATTGAAAATAAACAATCTCATCTTTTGTTTATTGGCCAATAATAATCTGCCATTAAAAATTTCTGCCAACAGTCCAACATGTCAACTATTTTTTTCTCAATAAACCACTGTTTAAAAACACTTAAAGTCATTAAGTTAATTTCTGAATTTCAAACCAATGTTTAGGGCTTTTGATCATAAAAAGATAGGAGTCGACTAGTATAAAATTTATCTCGAAACGGTGATTCAAATGACTTGATTTTTGTTAATTGAAAATTCTAACACCCGAATTGAAACACTGTTTCGTCGTTTAGATCACCATTTCGAGATAAGTTTTACATCAGTCGACTTGTATCCTTCTTCCGATCAAAAACCCTAAAATATCGGTTTTAAATTCGAAAAAAAAAACTTAACAATGTTGTTTTTAACAGATATTCATTAAGAGAAAAATTTAAATGTGAGATTATTTATTTCTGATTTACCCTTTTATATTAATAGAAAGAACAAGTAAATATAACACACTCTATATTCATTCAAGGGCGAAGCTTCATTGAGGCCCGGGGTCCCCCCTGTTTTTTTGCGCAGTAGTGTAAATTTACCCGTTTTCGGCCGAAAATTTTTATACGTAGTGTAAATGTAGCCTTTTTCGGTCGAAAAATTGAGCCCAACCCCTCTCATTTGTGAAATTTTGTGTATTTTGAGCTCCCCCACCCCCCCCCCCCCCCCTCCCCCAACCCCCCAACGCCTCAGTCCAAACTTCGTCACTCCATTCATTTGTCACTTACCCATTTTCATACCTACCGTATTAAAGTAAATATTTATTTAATTTACCCATTTAAATTTTAACCACCGCTTAAGTAGCCAACCACCAGTGTTCACAGTAGCCTCTCATTAGGTGTTGACCACCATGCAATGAAACACCACTATCACATGAATCAATATTATAGAAACCAATGAGGCTGGTGTACTGGGTTTGATGGTGAAGTAACTATGTGGTCACCACTTTGAGAATTAACCTGTTGTCACAAGAGAGATCATGGTGGGGTTGTTTCTGATTGTAGAGGTAGGTTGTCATAAACAATTTTTTTTTACTTTTATCTTGCAAAACTTAGTAGTTTATCAATCAATCATGCCCAGTAAAATCCCACCGACAGCAAAGCTATAAGTAGGGTCTGGGGAGGGTGGGATGTAGGCACACCGTACCTCTATCCAAAGGAATAGAGAGGTGGCTTCCAGAGAGACCTTCGGCTCTAAGTACATGTGAATGAAGCAAAATAAAGGAAATCAAAGTTTAACAGTTATATAAAAACTACTACTAATTATAATAATATTAATAATAAGATCACAGTTTAACAGCTATATAAAAGCTAATAATAATTATAATAATAATAATAATATATGTAAGGGAAATACCATTATGATATGTGACCTAAATAAGTTAAGTCTAAGCCCTAAGGTATTCAATTCTCTCTAAAAATCCTTAACTTTAATTCTACTTCTCCACGAATTCCTATCCTCAACCATGTCCTCGGAGAGGTTTAGGTCTATCAAATCATGCCTAATCCTCTCATTCCAAGTCAATTTCGGTCGTCCTCTACCCCTCCTCCCCTCTATAGTAATGTTTTCTACGGATCTAACAGGATTCGTCGTCTGTCTTCTCTTTACATGTCCAAACCATCTCAATCTCCACTCTCTTATCTTGTCTGCTATGTTCGCCACCCCAAATCTCTCGCGAAACACACCGTTTCTTATTCGGTCTAGCCTTGTGTGCCCACACATCCAACGTAGCATTCTCATTTCTGCTACCTCCATCTTCCGCACTTGTGCCTTCTTGATGGCCCAACAATCTGTTCCATATAGCATTGCAGGTCTAACTGCCACCCTATAGAATTTTCCCTTTAGTTTAGTCGGGAAACTCTTGTCGCACAATATACCTGTGGCTGCTTTCCATCTACACCATCCTACCTGAACTCGGTGGGTCACATCACTGTCTAATTCCCCATCGCTCTGTACAAATGATCCTAAATACTTGAACTTCGTTACCTGCGGGACCACCTGCCCTTCAATTGTGATCTGTGCGTCTTCATTGTCGTTTATCCCACCAAAATCACAGTGGAGGTACTCCGTCTTAGATCGGCTAATCTTTAAACCTTTTGTCTCTAAGGTTGTTCGCCACTCCTCAAGCCTCATGTTTAGATCTTGTTTTTTCTCAGCAAGTAACACAATATCGTCTGCGAACATCATGCACCACGGAAGAGTCCCCTGAATCGACTTTGACAACTCATCCAAGACTACTGCAAAAAGAAACGGGCTCAACGCTGACCCCTGGTGAAGACCTACCTCTATAGGAAAGAAATCAGTATCCCCCACTGGCGCACGGACACTTGTTTCACTCCTGGTATACATATCCATAATTATCTCTATGATTTCCTGGGCACTCTTCTACCCTCCAAGCACTCCCAGAGCACCTGTCGTGGCACACTGTCGTAGGCCTTTTCTAGGTCAATAAACACCATATGTAGATCACGTTTCTTCTCCCTATACTTTTCCATTAATCTTCTTATAAGGTGTATTGCCTCTGTGGTGGAACGCCCCGGCATGAAGCCAAATTGGTTGACCGTAACTTGAGTTTCTCATCTAAGTTTAACCTCAATCACTCTTTCCCATAGCTTCATAGTATGACTTAGTAGTTTGATTCCTCGGTAGTTACCACAACATTGGGCGTCTCCTTTGTTCTTATAGATAGGAACTACAACGCTGCTCCTCCACTGGTCTGGCATCTTACCTGATTTGAGAATACTATTGAACAGAGTAGTTAACCACATGACTCCTTCCTCCCCGAGACACTTCCACACCTAGATGGGTATGTTGTCTGGGCCAACCGCCTTAGACCTTCCCATCCTCCTAAGTGCATCCTTCACCTCTTCTCGTGTGATCCGTTGGCAGTAGCAGTTATTCGATTGTTGTCGTTGAAAGTTTGTGTTGTCATTTTCTTCTTGGTAAGCTCTCCCATTGTTAAAAAGATTGTGGAAGTAGGTTTGCCATCTTAGCTTGATGTCCTGCTCCTTGACCAGTACATGCCCATCTGTATCCTTTATGAACTTCACCGGTCCTAGATCTTGCCTTCTACGCTCCCTGGCTTTGGCAATCTTAAACATAGCATGTTCCCCCTCTTTTGTTTCTAGACTTTCATACATCCGTTTAAAGGCCGCCTTCTTTGCTTCCGCCACTGCCTTCTTCGCCTCTATCTTGGCCGTTTTGTAGTTGTCCCTCAATTTCACTCGCTCCTCCTCATTCGTGCACCTCATTAGCTCCCTAAAACATCCTTGTTTGTCCCTTATCTTGTCTTGCACTGCGTCATTCCACCACCAAGACTCCTTATGCCCACTTGTCTTTCCTGTTGTGACCCCGAGAGTCTCCTTTGCTACTTGGATGATGTTTGTCTCCATAGCTTCCCATATATGCGTTGAGTCCCCATTTAGTCGAGCCCGCGTATGCAGTAAGAGTTTATCCTTAAACAGTAGGAGATTTTCGTCCTTCAAATTTCCCCATCGAATTCTTGGTGTACCTTTCTTCTCTCGAACAGTCAGCTTATTTCTGAAGGTTATATCTGTCACTAGTAGTCGATGTTGAGTCACAACTGCCTCCCCAGGTATGACTTTGCAGTCCTTCCACCAACGTCGGTCTCCTTGCCTCATCAAAAAGTAGTCAATTTGCGTGTAGCGTCCGCCACTGCTAAAAGTGATTAAATGAGAATCTTGTTTCCTAAAATAAGAATTTATAATACCTAGGTCATGTGCCACCGCAAACTCTAGAAGATCTGTTCCGGTCTCATTCCTATCACCAAAACCGAAACCCCCATGTACGGCTTGAAAACCATCGTTAGGCTTACCAATGTGTCCATTAAAATCATCTCCTATGCAAATCCTCTCCCCCTAGGTATGCCCCCTACCACTGCGTCTAGGCAATCCCAAAATTCTCTCTTTTCCTGATCCCCTAGGCCTACATGAGGCGCGTAGGCGGAGACTACTGTCATTACTTCCTCTCCTAGTACTAATTTCAACACCATAATCCTGTCATTATGTCTTATCACCTCCACCACACTAGTGTGTATTTCCTTAGCCACTAGAAACCCCACTCCATTCCTAGCTCCATCAGACCCCGAGTACCACAACTTATACCCATTACACTCAGCCCCTCTATGTCCTTTCCACTTAGTCTCCTGGAGGCATGCTATCTGAACCCTACGTCTTTTAAGCACATCTACCAATTCTAGCAACTTACCATTTAATGTTCCTACATTCCAAGAAGCCAAACGCAATATACGCTCCCTATCTTTAGTCTTTCCTACACCCCTCGTTTCAGGACATGGTATCAAGTAATAGTCATGGTTCCTACGCTCTATGGTTGCAACTAATCACACAAACACAAGCAATAGAACACCAAATCAATAATAATAATAATAATAGTAACAAAAACTAATAATAATAATAATAATAATAGTGTGTAGCAATAACAATAATAGTCAAGAGATCTTAAAATGAAAATAACTCCAAAGATCCGGATCACGTATGTTCTAATGATAATAATAATAATAATAATACTAATAATAATAATAGTGAGAAAGGAACGAGTATACCGTGAAGATGATGCAGCCAGGTTACAAGAAGCTCACTCTTTTGCTTCAGCGTCGTGGCGGCAGCTTGTGTTAATGCGGAATAAGAAGAGCAGCCAGCAGCTTGCGAAAGGCCGGCAGCGTGAGAACGGTGTGTTGAATAAGCAGAGCAGCCAGCAGCGTCGTGTGGTAAAAATAGAAGATGATGCAACGGTGGACGTAAGTGCAGCAGATACCTATGGTGGTTGGCGGCGGAGCTCCGACGCAAATCACCTCGGTAACGAGTATTAGCCTTACGAATCGAAGATCTGTAGTTCAATTGAAGCTAAAGAAGCTAAATAAACGTGAAACTGAAAACCCTAGGTAATACGATTGAGGCGAAAAGAGGGATCTGAAACTGAAAAACCTAGGTAATTCTTGCTGATACTGAAAACCCTAGGTAATTCTTGCTGATGAATACGAATCGCCGGAAAAGTAATTCTTGCTGATACTGAAGGAACCAAAACCCAAACCCGACCCGAAAACGGGGTCGCCGGAAAAGTAAAGGCGGCGGTGGTGGTTAGAAGAAGAAGAAGAAAGTTAACAATTACTTTTTTTATAAAATTTAGTAGTTTATCTAATGGTTAAATAATAAAAAATGTATTTAAAAATCTCAATGGTTTAGCATCTATCACTAATTTTGTATTTCTAGCATATATCAAAATACAAAAAATATGTGTCACATAGTAAGAGTTAAGGACTGTATATAGGAGGTGAATGATGTTTGATATTGTGTTAGTTATCGAGACTAAACAAGATCTTAACATGAAGCTAGAGGAGTGGCGAGTAGCTTTAGAGAAGAAATGCTAAATGATTAATCACGCTAAGACCAAGTATCTTCATTGTGAGTTTGATGGTTTAAACGACGGGGATGTCAGATCACCAATGAAGGTCAAGTGGTTTTGCAGTTAACAAAGTTCAAGTATTTAGGATCGTTTGTCCAGATCGATAGGGACATAGATAGTGATGTCGTAGTGTAGATGAAGAGCAGCTATAGGAGTTTTGTGCGACAAGAGGTTTCCAACTAATTAAAGGGAAAATTTTATAGGATCGCGGTTAGACATGCGATGTTATATGGAACAAAGTGTTAAGCCATAAAGAATGCACATGCACGTAAGCTGAGGTTGCAGAGATGAGAATGCTAAAGTGGATATGTGAGATTGCGGGCACACCAAGTTTTACACATGCATCGTAACGATTTGATCAATAATTCCCACAAATTATCTAATTTGAGTTAGTAGATTGCAAGTGTTTCTATAAATGCATGTCGTCTTTGGTTGTATGATTTTCAAATTTGAGGTCTTAATTTTCAAATTTAAGCTCCCCCCCCCCCCCTTTTGTTATAAACACAGACCCTATAAAAAAAGTTGTGTTGTTAACAATATGAATACATGGCTTCTTATACATGTTCTCTATGAATCCCATGTCTTTAGCAACACATGCAGGAATGCATACTCGTAACACACTAGATAAATCCTAAATTAACGTTCAAGGGGGATGTAGCACTCCTCTAATGGAACCAAATGATCAAGTGATGATTACGGAACACTACCCCAACCACATCCATCACGGGAAGATGGGTGATTTTCGTGATAGTGATCACGAGTGTGATGGAGAAGAAAAAGGGGGGGGGGGGTTATTGGGAAATAGCCAGGTGATCAAGTGATTAGCCGGAACCAAGTAATCAAGTGATTATCACTTACACCACCTTGTCTCCCCTTATAAGGAATGTATCGCCCAAATATCACCAAAACTTTTTAGGCGCAATAATCGTGAATGAGAAAACTCCATTTTGTGCATATAAATAATTGTAACCATAACCATATCCAGTAAAATCTCACCCATAGCTAAGCTATTGGTAGCTTATGAAAAAGGTGAGATAAGTGACGAAACTTGTACGAAAACGTCAGGATGATTAAGCTCAAAATTCGGATATAAACAGGTATATATACACTACGCATAGAAATTTTCTAACAAAAACACATAAATTTACACCACTAAGACAAAACGACTCCACCCTTGGATGAGATTTAAGCCAACCATATTCTATATGTATAACTAACTATAGTATTTAATATAGTAATAATAAAAAAAAACATTTTAATTTAACTTGATAGTCGAAAAATATCTAATTTTGTCTCTGAATTTTTTCAGAATATGATTCTACCACCACCACCACCACCACCTGGTGGACCCCTCTCCCGGCATCTACTCCGTAATCCTTTATATTATTTTCTCATCGTTTTGCTACCCCATCTTCAACTTCCACTTTCCACCGGCACCTCACCGGGAATTGCATCCTATCATTCCACTCTTATTATTATTATTATAATTAAGGGAAAATTACTAAATTATTCATTTTAAATAAGGTGGTGTAAATTCCTCAAATGTTCATGATTAATACTATCGAATTATCTCTCAAACTTATCAGACTCATTTATTTTAAACCAGCAGCTACTTGTCATGTATCATGCATATCATTGGACCCTCATATATACAATCGACCTTGCATATATACCGTTGGCCTTGCGAAAATTTAGGAAATAATTTAAAAAATAAACTCTTTTACAAAGAAATTATTAAGTCAAGATCCAACGGAATATTTGTGAGGCTGACATTATATACCATCTTCCGATAGTATATAAGTAAGGCCGACGATATATATCACACGTGACAAATAACTAGTAGTTTTAAATAAGCGAGTCTAAAGAAGTTTAAGAGAGAAACCAAGGTTAGTGGTAATGGGCATTTAAGAAATATATGATGATGAGGCTATCCGTAGTGGGCGAGCAATATAGGGCGAAAGAGCGATTTTTAAAGGAACCCCCCCCCCCCCCCCCCCGCGCCGATATTGGGGCGATTTATTGGGGGAGGGGGCGAGGGATATTTGTCGCCTAACATGTGTTTTCTTTTATTATTATGTATGTGTGTGCGATATATATATACATATATATGTATATGTATAAGGCTACACTATTATTACACTCATAAAACAAAAACTCACTCTTTACTTACTATATATTTACTGAACGTTATTGACACAAAACGTCCAATTTTATAGTCCGCCATTACACATAGGCTAATAGACAAAAGCTTAACTGCATTGATTAAATTGGACATTTTTGAGATTTTCCATTATTATTATTATTATTATTATTATTATTATTATTATCCCTTCACCCCTACTCAACGTTTCCTTCAAATGACCACTTCGTCTTGTATTAACAACCCTCATCTTTTACCTCACACAATGCACCACCATAATAATAATAATTGCATCACCACCATCACCACCACCAATCTCTCAGATCCACCATCAGATTCAGAACTAGACACTATTGACTTCGAGTTTCAACTAGAACAACCAGTCAACATCCTCCCTGCAGACCAACTCTTCTCCGACGGCAAACTCTTTTCCGTCAAATCAGACCCTCCTCCGTTAATTAACGGTGTCTCCGTTATCACCGACTCGTTTTTATACTCTCCGAAGGCACCTAAATGCTCATCAAGTAAATGGAAAGAGCTTCTTGGTTTAAGAAAACTCTATCAAAACAGCAGTAGCAATAGCAACATAAATGGAAACGGAAACGAGAACGTAAACGGTAACGGAAAGAGTACTATGAAATCCATCAAGCACTACTTTCTGTACGGTGCGTCAAAAACATCCACAACAGAATGCTCGTCTGTTAAGTTTCCGTTACTTAACGTTAACGTTAACGTAACAGAAACAGATAACGAGCCTGAGCTTGAGCCTGAACAGGTGGTGGTTACGTCACGTCACTCGTTGTCATCGTCTTCGTCAGGACATGACGCTGACGAGCTTCCTCGGTTATCACTTGATTCCGAGAAGAAGAATAATAATAATACAAATACGAATACGAATACAAATACGAAAAATCCGAGAATGAAACTGGTGAAGACGTGGACGATGTCGAGTGACGGATCGTCACGTGGAGTGTCCACGGAGAGTCCGCGGATGAACTCGTCAGGAAAAATCGTGTTCCATAGTTTGGAGCGGAGTTCGAGTAGCCCGAGTAGTTTTAATGGTGGGCCCAGGTTGAAGCATAGGGGAGTGGAGCGGTCGTACTCGAGTAATGTTAGGATTACTCCGGTTCTTAACGTTCCGGTTTGTTCGCTTAGAGGGTTTCCTTTGTTTTCGTCGTCTCAGAAGAGTGAAGGTTCGAGTAATGGTAATGGTAATGATAATGGGAACAGAGGAAGTAAGAATCAACCGGTGAATAACAGAAGTAAAATAGATCGGTCTTAGTTAAGAAACTGGTAATATCTTTCGATTAATAATCGAAACTGTTAATTAGGTAATCTATTAACCAACATATATCATATTTACGCTCATTTATACCCACATTGCCTGACATCTGATTCCACGCCGTTAGCTCAAAAGTCTTGCTTTATATTGTCAGAAGAGTCGTCAAGATATTAATTAATAATATTCAAATTTTGATCGCAGTGGTCAGAATAACTATAATCATCTGAATAGTTCATGTTGTAGTTCTGAGTCTTCTGACCAATAGTTTTCAAAGTTTGACTTTTTTGGTTAAAACGTTCGTCTGATTATTTTGTGAACGGTCGTTTGTTGGTGTTTTAATATGTTGTTGGTTAATAGATTACTTAATTAATAGGTTCGGTTATAAATCAAAAGATATTACTTGTTTCAGGATTAAGATCCATTTATTAATCAAGATGATTTAAGCATTTAAGGGTTTTTGATATGAATGTAAATATTAAGTTTAACTTTTTGTTTGTTTGAATCTCACTTGTTATTATTTATTATCTTGACTGGTCTAAATATTTCAAATGATTTTGGCATCTTTAGGCTGAGGGGTGTGGGGAGCTCTAATGGGGGCTCCAGTGGGGACTCCAACCAATAATATTATGACGTGTGACAGAGAGAGAAACTGGATAAGGGGGTTGTTGGAGCCCCCGTTGGAGCCCCTGGCCCTGGTATGGGGGGCTTTAATGGGGGCTTTAATGGGGTATAATTATATAGGAAAAATATTTTTTTTTGGGTTTGGTCGGCTCCCAACGGTCAAAAAACCATCAAATCCCGTGCTTTTCTCTCTCTTCTCCCGCTAACCAGCTTGCGCCTGCATGTTTTTCCGCGCTAGCGCCCCGTTAACGCCCCGGTTAGCTCCCCGGTGGTGTGGTGTTAGCGCCAGGGGGCGCGAGCGGAGAGGCTCTAGCGCCCCCGTTGAAGCCCCACACCCCTCAGCCTTATATGATATAGAAGAACGAGACAATAGCATGTTATCTTCCCTGTGCTCTGCTCTGGTCACCTCTGCATCAATGCCAGTATATTATTAATAGTACACTTTATTTTTATTTCTTTTATTTTCAGGTAACCAAATTGTGCTAAAAGTTAATACTATATGTGGGTACATGTTCTTTGAAAACTTATTATTTTTGTAAAAATGTAGTGTTTCAATTAATTGGTTTATGTGTAACACCTCGACCAAAGGCGGATTATACATCGGGGCGCCACATATTGTTTCATTACTCGTGACACTATTGGGTGTCAATATTTAATAAATATATTCATTCGCGCACGCGCAACGTAAACACAAGATAACATAAATCAACATAAATCAATATATTATAAGGCAAAATATTCGAACAACAATAACTTGTCTTGATACATTTTAATCTAAGTCCAAAAGTAAAAACGTCCTACGTGTCCACAAGCTCCAAATGTAGCTACAGCAAACCTGAACATGTGTTAAAATAAAACGTCAAACACTTGCGTGTTGGTGAGAAATCAAGTTTAATACAATACATAGATAACAATAAATCTGCGCGCAACATGTGTATGTCTGGTTTTCAACAAGGGTGTAATCCGATCGGGACCAACTCTAAGATTCATAGACTGCCAGTGCTCACAATTGAGCTCACAAACAAGAAAGACTGTGCAAGTGTAAACAAAAGAGAAAATCATAAACGATTGTTCTCCCGTGTTCATCTAATGGTACCATGAGAACTGCGGAATAGACCGACAAGACGGTTAATGATCCACACATACAAATAAACAGCCAAGTCTACGTCCTCAACACATGGGATACTGCGCGACTAAAGTTCATAAACAGTTTAAGACTCTAAGTTTGTATGAACACATGAACATCCCAAAACATTAAAAATAAAAAGGGATTAGGTACGAGATTACTCACTTGATAAACGGTGCGGTGAAAGATAAAGCAAGAACCAACTTTAAACAAGCACAAGTTAACCTATAAATAAGATTATTGTTTTAATGATTGGTTTTAAGTCTTGATTATAAGTTAGCATAATTAATAAGTAAATTATTATATATAATATATATTACCGGAAAAGCAGGGCAGAACAGGGAGGAAGACGGAGGCAGAGAGGGAGGCGGCAGAGAGAGCAAGGAGAAGGTTAAATTAAGTGTTTGTGTGTGATGTGTTAAGAAAATAACATTATTATTTATAGAGAAACCCTAGGGAACACAATCCCTAGAAAAGGGGAAAAGATCTTAAAAAGCAAAAGATTCCAAAAGCAAAAGATATCAAAAGATATGGCAGCTGCAGGGGACAAGGAAAAGCTGACAGGGAACAGTAAAAGCATGGGCGGGTCAGATAAAGGTACTGGTCAAGCATGGAAAAGCAGATCTCAAAAGATAATGTCAGTCACTTTTTCTGTCAACCAATGGGGTTGGTGCGCATGCTGCGCCGAAAGTAACTTTTCAGACATAAGACAGGTTAGGTCAACAGTACAGAAGATAAGACAACACAAAAGTAAACGGCTGGATTAAACAGAAGAAAAGATAAGTCTAGCGCGAGAAAGCTGCGCGCGAGAAGGCTAAGGCGCGCCGCGGGAAGAATCACATTTCTTAGCGCGCCGCGGGAAGAATTACATTTCTTAGCGCGCCGCGGGAGGAACTACAATTCCTAGCGCGCCGCGGGAGGAACTACAATTCCTAGCGCGCCGCGGGAAGAACTATATTTCTTCGCGCGTCGAGGGATGAACTACGATTCTTAGCGCGCTGCGAGAAGAACTACAAATCCTTAGCGCGTCGCGGGAAGAACTACAATTCTTAGCGCGCTGCGAGAAGAACTACAAATCCTTAGCGCGTCGCGGGAAGAACTACAATTCTTAGCGCGCTGCGAGAACAGTTCGCCTTGCGTATCGCAGGAACAACTGGTCTTCACGCAGGCTTCCTTGTAAGGAGTCTGGCGCGTGGAGCTGCGCAGACAACCTTAGGCGGGAAGAAACAAAGGACACAAGAGAAGGGGTTCAAGGCTTAAGGGCGGGACGGCGACAAGAGAAAAGGAAGGCGGAAAGAAAAGAGGAAGAAGGAAGAGGGACGGGACGGCGGAAAGAAAGAGAGAGAAAGAGGCGGGAAGGAAAATATATTATTATTAAAAATAAAGTATAAGTATAAATAAATATTAAATCATAAAAGAAAGAGATCGGATAAGGGAAACGGGTACCTGGGTCGGGTCGGATCGGGTCAGATGTCACAATCTCCCCTACTTTAAGAAATTTCGTCCCGAAATTTATCTCGAAGTAGGTTGCGCAGAGAACAGGTGCGGGTACTTGATCTTCATTTGATCTTCCCTTTCCCATGTAAACTCGGCTCCGCGCTTGGACTCCCAGCGAACTTTCACGATAGGGATACGACTGCGCTTGGTTTGCTTAACCTCGCGATCCATAATCTCAACAGGCTTCTCAACGAAATGCATGGATTCGTCAACTTGAACTTCATCAAGTGGAATGTGAAGGTTCTCGTCGGCTAAACACTTCTTGAGATTGGATACATGGAACGTTGGATGTACATTGCTGAGCGCGGGCGGCAGGTCAAGTCTGTAGGCAACTTTTCCCACACGCGCGAGAATCTTGAATGGACCAACATAACGAGGAGCAAGCTTACCTTTCTTCCCAAAGCGGACAACACCCTTCCAGGGCGACACTTTGAGGAGAACAAGATCACCAACTTGAAATTCGAGAGGCTTTCGCCTGCGATCTGCGTAACTCTTCTGTCGGCTTCTGGCAGTCAGCAGATGATCACGGATCTTGGCGATTTTATCGGTTGTCTCTTGAACAAGTTCGGGTCCTGTGATTTGAGCTTCACCCACTTCGCTCCAACAAATCGGGGAGCGGCACTTACGACCGAAAAGTGCTTCAAATGGGGCCATACCAATACTGGAATGATAGCTGTTATTATAAGAGAACTCGATCAAAGGTAGGTGCGAATCCCAATTACCTCCAAAATCAAGAACACAAGATCGGAGCATATCCTCAAGAGTTTGAATAGTTCGCTCAGACTGACAGTCAGTCTGAGGATGATATGCCGTACTCATGTCCAAGCGAGTTCCTAGCGCAGATTGGAGAGATTTCCAAAAGCGAGATATAAAACGGCCATCGCGATCGGATATGATGCTCAAAGGAGTACCATGGCGGCAGACAATTTCCTTGACATAAAGCTGCGCGAGATGCTCAACACGGTAGTTTTCACGAATGGGCAGAAAGTGAGCAGACTTAGTCAAACGATCCACTATTACCCAAATGCTATCATGTTTGCTTGCTGTCAAAGGTAACTTGGTAATAAAGTCCATCGCTATTCCTTCCCATTTCCACGTAGGAATTTCTGGTTGTTCGAGCAAACCAGATGGGCGTTGATGTTCAGCTTTTACCTTAGAACAAGTCAGGCATTTAGCTACGAACACAGCAATATCCTTTTTCATACCGGGCCACCAATAAGTAATGCGCAAATCCTTGTACATCTTATCAGCGCCGGGATGAATAGAATACCGAGATTTATGCGCCTCACTCAGGATATCAGCGCGAAGATTCTCATCAAAGGGAATCCAGATGCGATTGAGATAGCAGAGAATTCCACTCAGATTAGGGACAAAATGCGCTTCCGCGCCACACGCTAACTCGGCGCGAAGGTTACCATTACTGATGGATGCGCACTGCGCGTCACGAATGCGCGATTCAAGGTTGCTTTGGATCGGCGCGAAGTGAAGCTGCGTGCGCGGCAAAATACAGTTAAGCTGGCTGGGTCTTCGGCTGAGCGCATCAGCTACCACATTAGCCTTACCAGGATGATACCGGATCTCACAATCGTAATCGCTGATGAGTTCGTTCCATCGGCGTTGTCTCATGTTAAGTTCCTTTTGATCAAAGATATGCTGAAGGCTTTTATGGTCGGTGTAGAGGATACACTTGGTACCATAAAGGTAGTGTCTCCAGATCTTCAAGGCAAAAACAACTGCGCCTAGTTCGAGGTCGTGAGTTGTATAATTCTTCTCGTGAACCTTGAGTTGCCTTGATGCGTAAGCGATAACCTTGCCTCGTTGCATAAGAACACAACCGAGACCTTGGTTGGATGCATCGCAATACACGACAAAATCATCATTACCCTCAGGTAGCGCAAGAACAGGAGCTTCACACAACAAACGCTTGAGCGTTAGAAAGGCTTCTTCTTGCTTCGAGCCCCAAATATACGGTTTACCTTTGTGCGTTAGAGCTGTTAAAGGCAAAGCGATCTTCGAGAAGTTCGAAATAAATCGCCGGTAATAACCAGCTAAGCCCAGAAAGGAACGGATCTCGGTAGGAGTGGATGGCGTAATCCAGTTCTTGATTGCTTCAATTTTGGATGGGTCGACATGAATCCCCATCTTGTTTACAACATGACCAAGAAACTGTACTTCATCAGACCAGAATTCACACTTGGAGAGCTTGGCAAAGAGCTGCTCGGCTCTAAGCTTTTGCAATACCAATCGAAGATGTTGCTCATGCTCGGCCTTGGTCTTAGAATAAATCAGAACGTCATCGATAAACACAATCATGAATTTATCCAAGAAAGGCCTACACACTCGATTCATTAGATCCATGAAAAAGGCGGGTGCGTTGGTTAAACCGAAGGACATGACCAAGAATTCAAAATGGCCATAGCGAGTACGAAAAGCAGTCTTCGGAACATCTTCATCGCGGATGCGCAACTGGTGATAGCCAGAGCGGAGATCGATCTTGGAGAAACAAGAGGCACCTTGGAGTTGATCAAAGAGGTCGTCAATACGCGGTAAGGGATACCGGTTCTTAATGGTGAGTTTGTTCAACTCGCGGTAATCGATACACATGCGAAACGAACCATCTTTCTTTTTAACGAACAACACCGGAGCACCCCAGGGCGAAGAGCTAGAGCGAATGAATCCTTTAGCGGTCAACTCTTGAAGTTGACTTGCCAATTCTTGCATCTCAGCGGGCGCAAGACGGTAAGGAGATTTAGCTACGGGGGAAGCACCAGGGACAAGATCAATACGGAACTCGACTTCACGAGCGGGAGGGATACCAGGGAGATCATCAGGAAAAACTTCAGGGAAATCACGCACAACAGGGATATCGCGAAGCTTCTTTTCTTCAGCAGGTTCGACCACATGGGCTAAAAATGCAATACACTTCTTCCACATGAGTCTTCGGGCTTCGGCGCAAGACATAAGCTTAAGACCACTGGAGGGTTTCTCGCCATAGATGTGAAGGTCACCGTTTTCTCGAGGAATGCGAATCAACTTCTTGGCGCAAATAACTTCGGCGCGATTATTCGAGAGCCAGTCCATACCAATAATAACATCAAAGCTTCCAAGAGGCATGGGGATGAGGTCGATCAGAAAATCGTTTTCGTTAAGGTTAAGCGTGCAATCTTTAATCACGGAGTTAATTAAAACAGTTTCACCATTAGCCAATTCAACTGAAAAATTTTCTTTTAAATCGTTGCGCGGTCGCGCAAGCTTCTGCTCAAACGCGCGAGAAATAAAACTTCGATCGGCGCCAGTATCAAAAAGTACAGAAGCATAAAATCCGTTAAGCAAAAATGTACCATTAACTACGTCATTATTCGCTTGCGCTTGGTGCGCGGTTATGTTAAAAGCTCGTCCACGCGTCACTTGGTTCGAAATCTGGTTCACCGGATTCGCTTGCGTAATCTGAACTTGTAGTCTCGGGCACGCGTTCCGGAAATGACTAGGATCACCGCAGTTGAAGCACGATCTGGGTCGTGGGTTTTGGTAGGTTGGTTGTGGGTTCTGCGGGTAGGTTGGTGGTGTTTGTGCGATTGGGTTGGCTGGAAGGACTCTACAGTTCTCAGCAGTGTGACCAGTACGGCCACATCGGTTACAAAGTCGACACGGGGTTTGGGTTGGGTGGTGAAATCTACAGGTTGGGCAAAAGGGGTGGTTTCCTGTGTAAGGTTTCTTAGTTGGCGGGGCAGGGAGTGCCGGATTGGTTAAGGCATAGTTATGGACTACAGGTGTTGGGTAAGTTGACAGTGGGTTAGGAGCGTAAACTGGAGGTTGATAGGCGGGTTGCTGGACAATGGGCGGGCTGGTAAGCGCATAAACTTGTCTGCGCCTACGCTTCGGGTTGTTATGGTTTGAGGGTTCTGGTTTGGTTTCTGTTGGTTCAGGGACAGTTTTGGTGGGTTTGGTCTTCTCAGTTCCCCGTAGGAACAGGGTTCCTGCTCTGACATGGTTGTCGCTGAGCACAGCGGCCAACTCGATGGCGTCAGAGAGGGTTGCTGGGTTTCTGGCCCATACAGAATCTTGAATTTCCATGGGGAGACCCCCAAGAAATTTCTCTATGGCTCGGCGGGAAGGGGTAACAAGGTGAGGGACAAGCAGGCTTAGTTCATGGAAGCGCGTCGCGTACTCGCGCGCTTCACCGCTGTATTGCTTAAGATTCCAAAATTCCTCCTCCAGGCGCTTAACTTCGTTGGGAGGGCAGAATTCTCGCGTCAGAATTTCCTTGAATTCCTCCCATGTCATGCTAGAAGCAGTTTCTGCGCCACGCGCATGAGCTACTCCATTCCACCATGTAAGCGCTCTAGATTCCAGGACACTGGAAGCATATAGGGTTCGTCTGTCTGAGGGGCATTGGGTATGGAGGAAAGTGTTTTCTATCTTCTCGAGCCACTGGAGCATCACGGTGGCTCCCTCAAGACCTGTGAACTTTGGAGGGTTACCCGCGTTAAAGGACTTAATGTTATAACTGGAGGTATTGTTTTGGCTCAAAGCTTGGGCTATTGCGGCGGCCATTTCCTGGGAACGTTGCTGTCTACGCATGCGCGAGGCTTCTCTTCTCTGAAATCGGCGAGATAGTGGAGGCATTCTATAAAAGTTTTAATTTTTAGTTAATATCTTAGCGCAAAGTTTAATCTTATAAAGCTTGGTTTCGCGGAGTCAGTTACTGTCAAAAGTTAAAAGTAAAATAAATGACCCTAAATGCAGGCTTAATAAAGGTAACAAATTTGAATCAAGAATCGACAATTCATGTATCACCATGACTTTCCGAATTCCCAATTTAAAGTATACGAGTAAACGAGTATTGGAGATTGACGATTCATGTATCACCATGACTTTTCAATCCTCAATATAAAATATACAAGAAAATGAGTATTGGAGGTTGACAATTCATGTATCACCATGACTTTTCAAGTCTCCAACCTCAGAACATAATCGTAAATGGAAATTGAAAATCAACTATTCATGTATCACCATGACTTTTCGGATTTTCAAATCCCAACAAACGAATATGCAAGAAAAATCAATAAAAATCGAAATTCAGCAAAAATCGAAATATCGCGAAATAAAACATAAAATCATATACTGCGCAGGCGCGAGCATATTCATAAATAACGAGTAATTAACAAAAAGCGCGCAAACATGAGATTTCTCTCATGCGCGAGAAGGGACTCTTAGGTATTCTAGGCCGTTACGTCTAACCACCTATCCTAAAGTCAACGAGCTCTGATACCAATCTGTAACACCCCGACCAAAGGCAGATTATACATCGGGGCGCCACATATTGTTTCATTACTCGTGACACTATTGGGTGTCAATATTTAATAAATATATTCATTCGCGCACGCGCAACGTAAACACAAGATAACATAAATCAATATATTATAAGGCAAAATATTCGAACAACAATAACTTGTCTTGATACATTTTAATCTAAGTCCAAAAGTAAAAACGTCCTACATGTCCACAAGCTCCAAATGTAGCTACAACAAACCTGAACATGTGTTAAAATAAAACGTCAAACACTTGCGTGTTGGTGAGAAATCAAGTTTAATACAATACATAGATAACAATAAATCTGCGCGCAACATGTGTATGTCTGGTTTTCAACAAGGGTGTAATCCGATCGGGACCAACTCTAAGATTCATAGACTGCCAGTGCTCACAATTGAGCTCACAAACAAGAAAGACTGTGCAAGTGTAAACAAAAGAGAAAATCATAAACGATTGTTCTCCCGTGTTCATCTAATGGTACCATGAGAACTGCGGAATAGACCGACAAGACGGTTAATGATCCACACATACAAATAAACAGCCAAGTCTACGTCCTCAACACATGGGATACTGCGCGACTAAAGTTCATAAACAGTTTAAGACTCTAAGTTTGTATGAACACATGAACATCCCAAAACATTAAAAATAAAAAGGGATTAGGTACGAGATTACTCACTTGATAAACGGTGCGGTGAAAGATAAAGCAAGAACCAACTTTAAACAAGCACAAGTTAACCTATAAATAAGATTATTGTTTTAATGATTGGTTTTAAGTCTTGATTATAAGTTAGCATAATTAATAAGTAAATTATTATATATAATATATATTACCGGAAAAGCAGGGCGGAACAGGGAGGAAGACGGAGGCAGAGAGGGAGGCGGCAGAGAGAGCAAGGAGAAGGTTAAATTAAGTGTTTGTGTGTGATGTGTTAAGAAAATAACATTATTATTTATAGAGAAACCCTAGGGAACACAATCCCTAGAAAAGGGGAAAAGATCTTAAAAAGCAAAAGATTCCAAAAGCAAAAGATATCAAAAGATATGGCAGCTGCAGGGGACAAGGAAAAGCTGACAGGGAACAGTAAAAGCATGGGCGGGTCAGATAAAGGTACTGGTCAAGCATGGAAAAGCAGATCTCAAAAGATAATGTCAGTCACTTTTTCTGTCAACCAATGGGGTTGGTGCGCATGCTGCGCCGAAAGTAACTTTTCAGACATAAGGCAGGTTAGGTCAACAGTACAGAAGATAAGACAACACAAAAGTAAACGGCTGGATTAAACAGAAGAAAAGATAAGTCTAGCGCGAGAAAGCTGCGCGCGAGAAGGCTAAGGCGCGCCGCGGGAAGAATCACATTTCTTAGCGCGCCGCGGGAAGAATTACATTTCTTAGCGCGCCGCGGGAGGAACTACAATTCCTAGCGCGCCGCGGGAAGAACTATATTTCTTCGCGCGTCGAGGGATGAACTACGATTCTTAGCGCGCTGCGAGAAGAACTACAAATCCTTAGCGCGTCGCGGGAAGAACTACAATTCTTAGCGCGCTGCGAGAAGAACTACAAATCCTTAGCGCGTCGCGGGAAGAACTACAATTCTTAGCGCGCTGCGAGAACAGTTCGCCTTGCGTATCGCAGGAACAACTGGTCTTCACGCAGGCTTCCTTGTAAGGAGTCTGGCGCGTGGAGCTGCGCAGACAACCTTAGGCGGGAAGAAACAAAGGACACAAGAGAAGGGGTTCAAGGCTTAAGGGCGGGACGGCGACAAGAGAAAATGAAGGCGGAAAGAAAAGAGGAAGAAGGAAGAGGGACGGGACGGCGGAAAGAAAGAGAGAGAAAGAGGCGGGAAGGAAAATATATTATTATTAAAAATAAAGTATAAGTATAAATAAATATTAAATCATAAAAGAAAGAGATCGGATAAGGGAAACGGGTACCTGGGTCGGGTCGGATCGGGTCAGATGTCACATTATGTACCTATATTATTTTAAAAAAAAATTCTTGAAACCTATAAATGTGACTATATGTTAACATTATTTATAATGAACTTAAAATTTTTTTGTCTAATGTATTTTTTTAATGAGACAGATTTTATATATCTCTAGACGTGTATAATAAGATGTTAAAATATTATGCGTATCTTGTGCTTATGAAGATGAAAGAGTGCTATTTTTGCAACGCATAATGTGATACTCTGTGGCAAAACGTATAGGTATACTGGTGTCGGTAACTTTATTCTCAAAAATTGTTTTAAGAAAACGAACTATAATATCGAACACCAAATCAAACTAAACGCTTTTTATATTTTGTTTTTGAGACTGATGAATTAAAATCATCAAATTTAGTCTTTTATGAGAGAGCGATTGTTTAACGGATATTCATGACGCCAATTCATCTGGTTTGGAGAGTTGAAGAATCCAAGTTGAGTCGCTGCTAACAAATTGAGATGTATTAACAAGGTTAAAATCATCCTACAATAAAAAAATATAATTGGTATTTTGAAGCTAGTTTGTATATGTAAAATTAATGAGATAGAGAAAGGTAATATACAATGTTTTATTATTTTTTTTTGGGGGGGGGGGGGAAGGTAAACACTAGAAAGCATTGGAATAATGGTGGGCTGATGTGATGATATCCGATCTAGGGAGGGACTAGGCGTGGGTTTGTTACATCAACATATTTGTAATCAACTCATTGTGTACATGTACCTTTTATGTTTTACCTTTTCAACTCATCGTGTACATATACCGTTCATATTTGTCTCGTCTTGTGGGTAAGCTAAACTAACCCATGGCTTTAGTCTTCCAATTTTATAAGGGCCTCTATATATAAAAAATGGGTTACGTATTATGGGTTTTTAAAAATTGACCAATTTTTAGAATTAGTAACTCACTGATATAGTGATAGGCCACAAGCTAAGGAGGAATGTCTCATATCCATTATCACTCCATTCATTCATATTTCATAATTCTTGGATAATTTCTAGTATTACACGTATTAAAAAAAAGGCCTTTGTATTTTAGTTAAATTTTTACCTTCGAGTATGTTGAACTGATCCTAAGACTTGTTATATCTCTATGAATATGACATACGTGTGTAAACATGAAAGATGTACATTTAAACTGATATTTAATTTTAAAAATTGGTTTGTCTTATGGGGTCACATCTCATAGGTTGTATTATCTTCTATTCTTTTGAACGTGATTTGTTAAACCTTTTCTTAAAAAAAAATTGAAATTCATGATGCGTGTAGTTGACAAAAGGTTCAAAATTTGACGTTTTAACTTGCTAAAAATGTTGAGATGTGGTGGTGGTGGTGGCGGTGGCAACAAAAATAATGTTGGAGGAGATAGCAACAACAGGTGTGATTGATGGCCGCGGTTGGAGAGACAGAATGTAGTAGAGATGTTGATGACAGTGGTGATTATGAGCGAATGAGAAATTCCAAATCAACAATTTTTTTTTAAAAAAAAAAAAACATTTTTATATATACCAAATGAGCTTTCATCTAACCGTTCTTACTAGAATTATACAAAGTAACCTATTTTGGACCAGTTCACTACAATCTGACCCGAACTGGTTAGACTAAAAAACTGGTTTAAGCCAAACTAGTTAAATTTTTAAACCCGTACTCAGAACCGGACCCGATTTATACCTGGTAATACCCAAAACCGAAACCGGTTCCATACCGGAACCAGGTTTTTCTAATACCCGAAACCGGTTTTTCAAACACCTAAAAATTCCCTAAAATGCCCCTAAAAATTGTAACCCATTAAAAAATCCAATCTATACCCGACCCGAATCCGATGAATAGGGCATGGTTTTTAGAGAGAATACCCGGACCCGAACCCTACTCGATTTTCCAATACCCGAACCCGATTCTATACCCGTAACCTGGTATTCAAAAAACCCGATTTGTGCACCTCTACTTTTACGGTTCTACCCATTCAAATACGGCCCATTAAGAGAATAACTTATTGGGCTAACCCGATACCTTTTCCCATGGGCCCACTTAAGCCCAATATTATTATTAACTCCAATCTCCACCACCATTGACCACCAGCACCATCAATGGCAAACTGCAAGTACTCATGCTCCACTGCAACTGAAACCCTAGAATGGATTCACACCATTATGCATTTCATCAAACCTTACAGCTTCTTCTGGCAATCTCACGTCGTCAATTTCCTAACGGTAATTCAACTTCCTCCGTTAGTTATTCCCGTTACTGTTTAATATTGATATTATAGTGGAAAATTAACGGTTAATTGCTTCAAATTATTATTATTATTATTATTATTATTATTCATCAGCTTTGAACTAGAGTAAGATAATAATAATAACTCTATTGTATGTTTATATTGGAAAATTAATGATTAATTGCTTCAAATTATTAAACCTATAATCAATTTCATGTTTCTGTATAAGTATAGTAATTATCATTATTATTATTATTCAGCTTTGAACTAGAGTAACTAGTTTTATACCCGTCCGGTGGACGGGTTGTTTAATGTCATAATATCATAATTATCTTTCTTCACATTCTAAAAGAAACCTTGAATTGATTATCAACTTCAAATTCTTCTCCAATGATCAGATTTCACTTCTTTTTATCCACCAAATTGCCTTGTTTCTTAACCATTGTCATTTCCATCTCTACCGACACGGCCACCACCTATGGTTGACTGGATAATTAAGATGTACATGTAATAATCTTCAGTCTTAATCTCACCTGAGTCACCAGGAAAAACATGAAAAGTCATTTTCAAACTCAAAAGATCTAAGTTGACAAGAAAATATCCAAGTATGCAACTCTCTATAAAACCCTCACAAAATAATAATTTGGTTTAATACTTGATAAAAGGCCGACCCTATATTTTTTACAATTGGTCATCGGTTCTGAAATTCAAGAAGAATCAGGTAAGGGCCAGTCTCGGGTAATAATCCAAAATATTTAAAAAAAATCACCTGAAACCCGACTTGCTATAAAGCTGGACACACACTGGTTAAAGCCATTAACAATAAAGTAAAACTTAATTTTTTACCCGTTAATGAAACAAAAAAAAAAGGATCCGTTAACCCGTTAAAATAAAACCACTTCTTTTCTACAACCACCAATATTTTTGTAGTGAAACTACATTTAAATAACAAACAAAATAGTAGCTCTTAGGATAGACAGTTTTAAAGCTAGAATTATAATAACTCTTGACTACTTGTGCTTAACGCTCACCGCAAAATGTAGACTTACACAAACTCCCATGTGCGTGATTGTGACGAATAGATAAAAAAATTTCCATTCCGACCATGAAACCTTGTTTGTTTGTGTGGACTGCCTCTCAGGTTGAGTTGGATCCCGTGTTTCCTATGCCCTGATATGGTAAGAATAATGAGTTAAAACTCAATAAATACATAGAGACCTGAGTTAATTATATTCACATCTAATAAGTGTATTTGAGAGTAAATAAGGTGTAGCAATCTAGTAACATACAAAATTTTTGAAAAATAATAAACTTCAATAACTTTATTGAATATTGATGACATTAACATTAACCAAATATAAAACAATAAAATCCAAGTTATAGTTCTAATCAAATAGCCTTAGAAGCCAACAGCTTGGCACGTTCATCAACTGAACTACCTTCCACAGTCTCAAATAAATGAAAAATATTTACTTCAAAGAGTTAATTCAAAACAATTGCTACTGCTAACTGCTGCATGCTAGATAAGATAGTTACCAACTAAGCAATATTATCGTACCTTATCAAACTTTATTGAGCGTTTGAAGCTTTTCCCTATGCAGTTGTAGGGCATATCGTCTGATAACTTTGGCCACGTCTTCCACGAATTAACAATAGTCATTATGTATGTTTCTCTCAATTACACAACAAATCTGAAAATCAAGTGGGTTATAAAGAAAATCAATTACACTGAAAATTTATAATAAGTCACAGGTAACATAAAAAAAACTCAAATATACCATTGTCTTCCATTTAAGTTACTAAAATCTGAAATAAACTTTGCAAAGCAACTAACTCCGTTACCACACATTTGAGGAAGAACAACATAAAAGAAGTTAGTAATTCAATATTCCAGGCTGTTAATATAAATGTCAAGAATAAGAGTGTTTATTGCAATCAAAACAAATAATAATGTAAATCTAATGTAGAAAAGAATATCACCTCAAATTGGCTGCCATCTCTCATTGTTGTAATCAGTCCCATACTTTAGGGCAATTGCAAAGATTACTCCATCTGCTCCAATGCCAAAGTTTCGATCCCAAAACTCAACGACTTGCGCAAGAGTAAATTATGGATAATTAGGGTTTCAAAGGTGAGAAGTAATCGCCAATTAGGGCGGCGACGGCGGTCAATTGAATTGGTGGTGGCGGTGGCGGTGATCGATGCTGAGATTGAGAGGAGGGGAGAAACTGCAGGGATGAAAAATATTTCCAATCTGTGATATTTGAAGTAGTGGGTGATGTTAACTACTCCGATGAAGAAGGGCGACGTGGGTGATGCTAACTACTCCGATGAAGGAGGGCGACGTGGGAGGATCGTAAACTGCCTGTAACCTCCCCTTCTAGAAGCATTTTCTAGAGTTTAAAGGGTTGAGATTTAGTTTCAGATTGATCGAACAGCTGTGATTCTTCGTAGGAATGGTTAAGAGTACCGGGAACAATATATTATATAATTACACTACAAAATGTAGATGATGAGCCTTGCTTGCGGTGCGCGCATATAATGTATATATGCGTGAACCCTCGGGTGGGCAAAAGTAAAATTGCACTAATTTTGACGTTATTTTACTAATCTCGTGAAAATAACGTTAAAAGTGGCGGAAGGTTAATCAGGCATCATGTGGTGGCGTTGATAGCCGAAAGACAAGGGCACATGCACCAATCAGCCGGTGTCCCGATGATTGAGTGATATGTGCCTTATGTCCAAGGCTTGATGCAAAACTACTATCGAGCCGGGGGTCTCACCGGAAGTAGCCTCTGGATAGAGGTAAGGCTGTCTACATCTTACCCTCCTCAGACCCTACCATAGCATTGCTATTGGTGGGATATACTGAGTACGATGATGATGACAAAATGTAGATGATGATAATAATAATAATAATAATAACTCTATTTTATGTTTGTGTATATGTATAGTAATAATAATTATTATTATTAATTTGTTATTAACTTATTACTTCTCATCAGCTTTGAACTAGAGTAATTATTATTACTATAATTATTACTATAATAACAAATTAATAATAATAATTATTATTACTATAAAAATGTAGAGTAATTGCACTACAAAAAATGTAGAGTGATAATAATAATAATAATAATAACTCTATTGATTGTATGTTTATTGTAACACTGCAGGAGAGACTGTGGGAAGCTGTGGATAGAGAATGGATTGATTGTCTTCGCGATGAACCGATCGAGAATCTTATTCAAATTCCATCGGGAAATGTTCAGGTTATTATTGTTCAATGCTGTAGAACTTGCTAGTAGCTAGTCGGGCGGGCGGGAGGGGGTAGTGACTACGTGGTTGGAAAGTTACATGTAATTTTGAAAAGTTACATATAAATGTTCACATAATTATTTCAAACATAAATAGTTAAAAAACTTAAGCATAACGAATTAATGAGAAAATCGAGGTCCGATTGGCTTTCAAAATTTTTAAAAAATAATAAAATAAAAGTAGACAAAAAGGTCTGATTTTTGGCCGAGTTTGGGCCGATTTAACCGACTACCAACTAATGCCACCGATTAGCAAAAATTTAGTCAGTAACCCACCGATTAGCGACTAGTTGCCAACAAATTCTATGAACCAAACACACCCTTATTGTGGCATACTTTACTGGTATTCAGATTACAATGTTTTTCGAACCTTTATCTGCTACATGTGGTTGAAATCTTACATATTTTAAAACAGTTAATCTGACCAGCAGTTATTCTAGTTGGCACCTGCATTTGATCTCTAATTATTTTGAAGCCTTATATAATGTATGCTAAAATTGACTAATATATGACTACTGTGTTGTGTTTATGGTATATTAATATTTTAGAAACTTCAGTATTAATAACTATAAATGCTTTATTTTTGCATATGATACCAGGAACACTGGCCTTGTTCTTTGAAACAGTTTATCACTACCTTGAGTTCTCTTGTATTGTATTTAATTATGTAAGTATTTAAAAAAAAATAAGAGCGGTAATATACTCTTTTTTCTTGCAGGTATTACCAAATACGCAGGCGGCTTTGCTTAATAATGTTATAACTCAAGGCATGAATCAGAAGAAAAGACATGAAGTAAGCCACACAGACATTTCATATTATTAGTTATGGAGGATTAATAATTTGTTATCATTAAATTTTAATCCTTTCGTAATAATATTTTGTTACAGATAGAAGCTCTTGCAGCTGTTGTTAGTTCAGTAGCAAAAGATGTTGAAACTAATACAGTAATAGACTTAGGTGCAGGCCAGGTAAACTTTGTCATTTTTAGCTCTTTTGTTAAGTATGTTCAAGCATAAATATTGTTTTTTAATAATTTATGATTTACACTTTCTGACTCACACTTGCGTAGGGTTATCTGTCACAAGTACTCTCATTCGAGTACCAACTGTCTGTAATTGCGATTGATGCATCTTCTCATCATGGAAAGGTCACACATGAACGTGCAGAGTGGATTAAAAAGCATTAAGCTAAGATGCGTAAATCTAGGTATGTTATAAGATAATAAATGCAGGGATAATATATGTGGAGCCCAGTCATATACTGAAACTACTTTATAGGCACCCTAATATGTATCCCATTTTTTTCATGCCAAATATGGCAAAAAAGGTTTGGTGACGAATATGCCGTTATGATTCTTAAAAGACAAAACTACACATTGTATCAGTTCTTGAAATTGCAACTATTTGATGCAAAGAAAATAGGTTGTGTTTGTTATTTACAATAGCTTGACATGTTTTTTACCCTCTTTTGACTAATTAATCTGATGACGAAAATACCGTAATGATTCTCAAAAGATGAAAATACCCTTGTATTAATCTATGAAAATGTAACTATTTGATGCAAAGAACATATGGTGTTTATGTCATTTACAATATATGCAGTTACTGCGGAAAAATATCAGATATCATATCGGTCAAGGACCGATATTTGAGATATCGGTTATCGCGGTGAGATATCGATAATTTTAATATCATCAGAAATTCAGAATTAAATATATTTAGCAATTTAACACAACAATTCAGTATACTCTCCTACTATTAACAATTAACCTTTTGCAACTTACAAAACACTTTGTAGCAAGTAAAACTGATTTAAGACTAAAAACACTAACATTAAACACTAAAAGTTGATAATTAAGACTTAAAAAACTGGCATCGGAAAAATCAGTGTTATATCGGTTAATATCGCCGATAATATCGGGACCAATATTATCACCGATATATTACCAAGGGACTGATAACCGATATATCCGTGATATATCGGCGATATCGACTGCGTAGTTTACAATGGCCCGGCATGTTTCTTGCTCAATTTGGTAAAGAGAAACGGAGTACATACTTTGGTGGCCTGTAAAGCAGTTTCAATGTATTAATGGCCTTGATAAAAGAAAAAAAGGTTACTTGCTTGGGCGATCTTCACTCTTTACATACATTATCCTTAAATTATAACCTATGTTAAATCTATATTAACACAACATGGTAATCATATGATTCATATGCATCGTTTGTTAGTTTAGGAGGAAGAGGTGTAACAATTCCCAAAACAGTTACATGCCGTGTCCTCTCCTCGGACATGTTGAAAACATTGCTTAACTCGAACGATGAACACAACCAGTCAACAGTCGACACGTGTCCTACGCTTCTCACCGGCCTTCATGCTTGTGGAGATCTGTCTGTAACTATGCTCCGGTAAGACCATGAAAAGTTGCAAATATACTAATTTAGTTTGACAATCTAGTTAAATGATTATTAGAAAGATAATGCTTATAACTTGAAGGGCATTTCTGGAAAGTCAAGAAGTCAAAGCTGTAGTTAGCATTGGCTGTTGTTATAACTTGCTATCAGAGGAAGAAGATAATAATGCCCTATGCGGTTTTCCTATCAGTAAAGGTGTTCAATCAACGGGTTTATATCTTGGAAGAAATTCACGGGATCTTGCTTGTCAGGTATTTAAACATCTTTACTATTTTCTCATGTGTTAATTTCACGAAAATGTATAATTTCAAAATAATCAAATTCATATATACCAGAGTGCAGATAGATGGAAAGTTATGGAAAAAGATGCCGGTCTCCATAATTTTGAGTTGCATGGTTTTCGTGCCGCCTTCAAATGGTATGTTTCATTATATACTAATTTGACTTTGACTCTGATTTGACTTGACTTGACTTTGGTCTTCTTGTAGTTGCTCTCTAGATATTTTCCAGAGACATTGACCGGAAGCCCTACAATAGGGAGGCAAGGGAAGGCTTTGCGCCGCCAACAACAGAATTCTAGGATTAACGGTTACATTCTTTTACTCCATAAAAATTTTAATATTATTAATCAACTCAATACTTTCTAGCTTAGATCGACTTTATTTGACTATGTAGTACAGATAATGTAAATGCATATGCACATAAAGGGTTAAAATGTAATTTAATACAAGCTTGATGAGTTAATAATTGAGTTTGATTCAATTTTCAACATTTTTTTGAGTAGATTTTGAGTAACCCGAGGGTCTGTACATGAACCGAACGAACATGAATTGACCCTGTTCATGTTGCTCTTTTAACTTTAACCGAACAAACAATCAAGCACGAACAATTAAATGAACGGGGTCTTCTTTTTCGTGAACTTATTCTTGTTAGTTTATGCCTGTTCGTTAATAAAAACGAACTGTTTACGAGCGTGAACGAGCATAATTGGGCTAAAACCAGTTAAAAGTAAACTTGAATAACAATGTGTTGGGCTTTAAAGGTCATTTAAACTGAGTAAATTGTAATGGGCCTAAAATTTTCAATGGATATGTTAACGAACATAAAAGGATTAAGTTAAATAAACGCAAAACTAACGAACATAAGTGAACGCAAATGAACGAGCATAAATGAATTTAAATTAATGAACGAGAACTGTTCATTATCGTTCGTTTAACTAAATGAACAAATTTTTTGTTCATGTTCGCTCGTTTATTATTAAACAAATAAAAACAAATTTTTATAACTTGCTAATTTTTAATATAATGCAGTGGTGAATTTTTTGGTTTCGCAGGACTGACTACAAACGGATTTTCGTGTAAACCAGATTCTACTAGTGAAAACAAAGAACATGTTGGCACATGTACACTTTTTGAAAAGTTTTGCCAGAGCGGACTGCATCGTCTCAATCTTAACCAACCGGACAATATCGATTTTGCAAGCATTTGGAAGGAGGCTGAACCATTTATAGTATGTATTTTAGATTCGGTTAATTAGTTTTCACTAGGGGTGCAAACGAGTCGAGCCGAGCTTGAGCTCGACTAGGCTCGAGCTCAGCTCGTTTAATTTACACGGAGCTCGAGCTCGGCTCGTTTCGAGCTTAATTTTCAAAGCTCGAGCACGGCTCGGGCTCGTCTTGTTTGCTATTTATTAATTGATTTTTATATATCTATAATTATTTTTGTATATTTTTTTCTATTATTTATTTATGTATAAAATAATATATGTTATTTAGTTATTTTTAGTTATATTTTTATAACATTATATATATATATATTAATAATTATTAACTATATATATTAAAAATTTATATAAATGACAGGCTCGTTTAGGCTCACGAGCCGGCTTGAGCTCGATAAGTGAAGCTCGGGCTCATGCTCATTTATTAAACGAGCTTACTTTTAGGCTCAAGCTCGGGCTCGATTAAGCTCGACTCGATCGAGCTTTTTCACGAGCTGATCTCGAGTAGCTCGCAAGCAGCTCGGCTCGTTTGCACCCCTAGTTTTCACATGATATATATAAAACTGATCATAATGATATTATGATTCATGTTGCAGGGAGTTATAGGACCATATTGGTCACTCAGAGCAGCTCTCGGTCCAGTTTTGGAAACACTAATTCTCCTTGATCGGTTATTATTCCTTCAAGAACAAGGCGACTCAATCGAAGCAGTCATGGTACCAATTTTTAATCCCAATATATCGCCTAGAAACGTCGCTTTGATCGCCAAGAAAATTTAATATTTCGAGTTCGGTCAGTCGGGTCGGGTTAGCAGGCAGGATTAGTAATAGTAATACATGCTAATAAAGTAGTAAAATAACTATTTCAAGAGTGGACTATATCATCAAGTGATCTTGACAGTCTGGTCATATTCATTTTTGTCATATACTTATGGGTTTATAAAATTCTTTGTAATATTTAAATTAGATTCAACTTTTTTTTTTGTCTTCACTCTCACTCTTCTTTATTTTACACACAATATCACAATCGAAGTTTTATATAATTTACTATAAAACGATTACAATAAAGTGGCAGGCAAACGGGCAACAAGCTGCGCCGCAACCCCCTTTTGAACAGCAAAGCCAATCCTGTTAAAAACGAAGCTTTGGGACCTAGAAGCTGAAGAGGTTCCGTGTACGACGCGCTGAACCCTACTAAAAAATTTCACAGCCTCTGGAGCCAGAAAACCAAATGTATCAAAGGCAAATGGTAGAAAGACATGTTGATTATCTAAACAAGCTTTCTCGTGTTTAACAACTTTGCCCGATTCAGCCTTCAACGCAGCCTGACCCACAACAAACCCACGGTCCCTGAGCCCAACAAGAGGAGACACTCTTGTAAGATCCACACAGGCGTGTTTCCCCCCTGCCCACCCGAACACAAGAATATCAGCTGGTCGTAAAGTAGACCTCCCTTCAATAGGATCCGTGAGAAAGTTAACAGGGGCCTCCTTTTTAGCAGAAATCGTTGCCCGTTTAAGAACATCACACAGAACATCCCTAACCAGATCATGTCTGTATTTAAAGCCAGGCAATTTTTTGCAATGCACCGCATGGTCACCAAAAGAATCCAAACAGACCTTACGACAAATTGGGCAAGGTTCATCCGTCGGGAACATAGGGATCATTAACCGGTACTTAAGGATAGCCCGATACTCCAAACCCGACATACGTTGGCCTAATCCTTCAATGGGGATGGCCGTTAGAAAATCCTGAGCCCGAGGAGCCCGAAGGCATTCCAACACCGCCTTTTGGCGAGGGGATAGATCAAACTTCACTTCTAAACTCTTGACGATTCCACTAAATAAGGCACTCGTCACAACATGTTGGGCTTTTGGGGGGGGGGGGCAGTGTCCTTATTAGAGAACCCGCTAACTTGTTATTAACTTATTATTCTATAGTTAGTGGATAAATATATATACATATATAATCCAAAAATAATAATAATAAAAAAAAATGTAGAGTTATCTGAGTCATATGGCAAAAGATAATAGGAAGAAAACAAAAGAGGATTTCAGTTGGCAATAGCTACTACTTTCGGGTCAAAATAATTATCATTGAAGACTATGTTTATAATATAGGTGGTTGGTTAACAATTTATTTGTCTTTTTTTAATACTTTTTTTTTGCAAAAGTTAAGACGGCATCCTAGTCATCACAATTCACAATGGTAGAAAATCATGAGAATAATATTTATATGGTAGTGTCTATATCAAAGAAGTTATTATAGAGTTTTTATCTCTATATTTATATAATTTGTAAAATTAATTTTTACATATATAGGGGTGCAAACGAGCCCAGTTGAGTCCGAGTTTGACTAGGCTTGAGCTCGGCTTGTTTTGGCTTATGAGAGCCGGACTTGGCTCGTTTAGAGGTATTTTTCTATAGCTCAAGTTTGGCTTGTGAGTTGTTTTTTCAAACGCGGGCGTTTATTATTCATTAATTAATTTATATATGTTTTTAATTATTTTAAAGAAAAAGCTTAAACAAGCCTAAGCTCTGCTTAGGCTTGTGTAGTACCTTAAACGAGCCAAAGTTTGGCTGTATTGTGTGAAATTAATGCATAGTAGTCCAAAAGAGTTAAACTTAAAAGTATACAAGGCTCAATGACGTTTGATGAACCTAAATGAGCTTGCCATACAGGGCTCGGACTCGATAAACGTGTGAGTTTTAAATAAAAGAGACAGACGTATCTAATAAGAGAAGAGCGTATTTAACATGAGAGAAGGAGTAAGACGGTGAAAAAAACTAAAGGCTATAAACATCTCATGTGGCATCCTAGTTATTTATTTATATTCATAGAACAAGAGACATTTGAAAACATATAAACATGATTTTCTTAACATTTTCAATTTATATTTTTGAAATCTTTTTATGTAGTATTTGCTCTTTTTTAATCTCATATGTCTGCTATACATATATCTTCTAATTTTCATAAAAAAGTAGCATTTGTGTCGATACATGAGCGTAAAACGGATATGTGAAATTGTTCTTCAATCTCATGTCTGCTTTTCATATATCTTCTAATTTTCATAAAAAAGTAGCATTTGTGTCGATACATGAGCGTAAAACGGACATGTGAAATTGTTCTTGCGTTTCATAAAATTCCGTGGTTCTGTTATATAATTATACCGTAAAAATATGTTTATGCAAAATCCGATATAAGAATTTTAAAGAATTGGAATAACAACTAAAATAGCATTTACTATTTAATTTGTTAAAATTAAGATAAGTGTCATAATCACAGCAATATAATATTAATTAAAGAAAAAATTACAAATTTTAACCTTTTGAATTACATAGATTATGGAATGTGTCCTTTTTTAAAAATAGTTTCACTCTTTGTCCTTTATTTGGATGTTTGCCATGGTTTTTGTCCTCTAAGCTAACCTCCGTTAAGTTATCCCGTTAAGCATAGCCATTTGAATAAAAGGTGATGGGCATAATTGTCTTTTCCCTCTGTCCCTAATCTTTCATCATCATCCTTTAAGCTACCTGTTGAACTTCACACAAAACATATTTCCAGCTATTAAGAACCCTAATCCCCTGCCTGTTGAACTTCACACACACACACACAAATATATTTCCCTAATCCTCAATATTTCACGGCGATTGATTAAGAACCCTAATCCCCAATATTTCTCGGCGATTGATCTGAAGCAATGGACGATTACGACGAGAACGGTGTCTGGCCACAACCTTCTTGTTTCTTCTCAGGTGAGAAACTTGAAGATGGAGATGAAGACGATGGTGATGGCGGCGGCTAGATCTAGGTATTATGTATGAAGATGATGGTGGGAAAGAAGTAAAGAGAGAGAAATAATTGATGAAAAAATTTTAAATATGAAGTTTTTATTATATTTATTTAATGAATTATTTTTAGTTAGATAGATAAAATGACCAAAATGCCCTCCCATGTTTCGCATATGTCATGACTTAACTGGGGTTTTGGATGGTCGTTAGTGTAAATGATTAATACTGAGGTGAAAATCCAAATAAAGGATAAAAAGTGAAACTCATTTTCGAAAAGGACCCAAACCATAGTAACGTATATTCGAAAGGACAAAATTTGTATTTTTTTCTTAATTAAATTAAATAACATTTAGGTATTCTATTTTCATATCCACTTGTTTAAAGTTTAAACGCATCTAATAATGAGGTCAAAATCATGTATTTGTTGCTATACCTATAAGATGTGTTAGTAAGATGCTCCACCTAATGAGGAAGTGATATATGGGGCTGCTTTCTTCATTAACTTATGACTTTTGTATTTGTTTTTATTAAACATAAAGTTAATATAATATCAATCTAGTTTTTATTAGTTAAACAATGATTATTTAGTTGCGGGTTCGGATTGTAGTTTTGGTAACAATAGTAATAGTCGTGTTTGATGTAATTTTCGAGTTATGAAAATTGAGTTAATTAATTAAATCATTTTTGGAAAATTTAAATGAGTTAATATTTAATTTATGATAACTACGTAGATTTGTAGATAAACATGTGGGGTTTTATTTATTGTTTAATCAGGAATTCTAGTCAATCTCTAATTGTACCAACTCATGGTCTATATAACCTAATCAAAGTTGTGATTATAGTTATGAGCTTATAATAAGTTTTTAGAGTTATATTTTTTATGGTTAATAAGACTAAGAGTTATTCAATCAAAATTCATTGTTTTCGTTTGCGTGAGTTATATCAATTTGTTTGTTTGTTTTTTCTTAAATACATCGTCACGATGTTGCTTGTCTTCGTCCTTTCATATAATCATGTATGGTGTTTCAATGTTTGTATATTCGATCTACATGGCGGTTTTCACACCCCATTTTCACATGATCACACCCTATGATAGTGATTTAGAGCTGTATATTAGACTTTAGAATAAGTGTTAATTGGACATACCCAAATTTTAGTGCTTAAAAAATTATATGAATGATTAGAATTTGAATTCTGAATCAAATAAAAAGGTCACAAACTTGAAATGTAGTTCAAAATATCCAAATTAAAATCAAACCGAATAGATTCCAAAATTCAAATCGAATTTTGGTTCCGTGATATTCTATTCAAGTTCGATATCCAGACTTATTTTTTTCACTCATTTTGTGATGTCGATCGACCACTTGGTAATTGTGGTCTCAACCTCTAGTAAGGAATAAAAGAGTTACATGAGTATATGAGATAAGGTTCTACTACACATGTTAGAAACGTGGAAAGATATTATTTATTTCAAATGTTCGTGGTTTAACATTTGTGAGACTTATATATTGAGAATAAAAGTTATACATAATTTGATCGGGTGCTGCTAAACGTATCCCTCTTACTCCATTTTTACTAAATACACTCCCCCCTAACTTATTACATAAATTACATTTAGCTCTTAACATTATTTATATACATATTAGTCCCTACAACATTACTTTCATTTGATAACTTTCACTACATATATCAAATTAAAAACTATCAAGTATTACTATTAATTTATTTTTTTAATATTAATATTATAAATATTTATAATATCTTTTTTTAATTTTAATAGTATATATATTTATAATATCCTTATTTTACCACTTTATTTTTTACAAAATAACCAAAAACCCTAAACCCTAAAACCTAAACCCGAAACCGAACCCTAAACCCTAAACCCGAAACCGAACCCTAATCCCTAAACCTGAAACTGAACCCTAAACCCTAAACCCGAAACCGAACCCTAAACCCTAAAACCGAAACCCTAAACCTGAAACCCGAAACCGAACCCTAAACCCTAAAATCGAAACCCAAAACCCTAAACTCGAAATCATAAAAAGAAAACGCAACTTGTAAAAAAAATAATATTAAATCCTTACTTTTGTGCTAATTTGGTAATTATATGATTTCAAGGGTTAACATGAAAGTTGGTTTTTCAAGGGAGGGGGGGGGTATGACAAGCAACCTGGGGGGTACATTTAACCTAACCCAATTTGATTATTTATACAATCAAAAGGTTATAATCTTGTAGATTGTATGATGTGTCTATAATTACCCTTACATGATGTTAACGAGTCGTAACATCTCCCTTATTTGTAACATCCCGAAATTTCCAAAATGATATTTATTATATTACTTAATAATAGAGGGAAAGTTGACTCGGGTTCGGGAAATAAATAATAGAGTAGCAGTTGGTATGAGTCGGGCTAGTGTTAGATTATTTGAGATGGGTTAAATGAGAATGGGCCTTAGGTCCATGGGCTTTAAGGGATATAAATATCCCCTAAACCACCATAAAACCCTAAACCTCATCTCTTTCCATTCTAATCTCTACACATTCAAAAACACACACACCATAAACGAGCAGGATCCGAGAGAGAGTAAACGTTAGTTGGTGCTAGATCGTCGTGACGAACCAAAGCAACAAGACCAGCTCGTGTTCGTAAGTTCGACTCGTTCAAGGTACGTTTATGGTTAGAAATCGTTCGTATAGGTTCGGTTTGATTTGAGAAATGGTAGATCTGAGTTTGTATGGTAAAAACGAATCCAACAAAGCTAAACTTACTGAAAATGGTTATGATTTGATGGGTTAATCGATTGATAAAAAGGACCCGTAACCTATATGCCTAAATCGCACCCTCTAAACATCGATGTTAGGTCGATTTGATAGTTGGGGTTTGTAGGCGCTGGTCAGACGATTCCATGGGTACCTAAATCGAGTTATTTGGTTAAGGAACGAAGGATTTAAGAGCGAACAGAACCTGTAGACGACAACTTCGCCTGCAAGCTAAGTTCGCCTGATGAACTTCGCCTGCAAGCTAAGTTCGCCTGATGAACTTCGCCTAAAGCTAAGTTCGCCTAAGGTTTAACTTCGCCTAAAGCTAAGTTCGCCTAAGGTTTAACTTCGCCTAAAGCTAAGTTCGCCTATGGTTTAACTTCGCCTAAAGCTAAGTTCGCCTAAGGTTTAACTTCGCCTAAAGCTAAGTTCGCTTAAGGTTTAACTTCGCCTAAAGTTAAGTTCACGTATCTAATTTCTCGACCCCAGCCAGGGGCTCTGCCCCTTGGACCCTGCTAGGGGCTGCCTCCCCTAGACCCCGCTGCCAGGGGCGCTGCCCCCGGACCCCCGTTCGTTGTGGGTAGTAGTTAAGACTGGAAAGATGATATGAATAGTGATAGTTGTTTGATACGTGTACTTGTTATACAGTCAGCCGTGCACAGCTGAAGAAAGGGATTACGATTAACGGTGAACGTAACCGTGTTCAGGTGAGTTTCTAGCCCCATTCCTTGTTATGTTTTCGGGGCTGTGTGCATACTCGATGTGTTGTTAATACATTTATCCTAAGTGATAAGTGTATGTCATATGTGATATGTGTGATAGATATGAATGATTGTTTGTCGGTACGAGAACGATCTTCGGATATTGCGCGTACTGTCAGGTTAAAAATAAAGGTACGAATATTATATATCGAAGATGTATGAATATTTCAAATGAATACTTGTCGGGGCGTGAACGATCTTCGGATATTGCACGTAACGTCAAGGGGTATGGTTGTTAAATGAATGAGGTAAGGAATGCCTAGAGTGTTCTTATGTTATAATGTAAGTATGTGTATATAGGTACACGAATGGCATGTGAGTTCTACGTTCGACATAGTAAGTTAGGATGGCAAATCCCTCTAGCTTCTGTCGGACATAGACTCGGCTGGTGATGGCGTAGTTAAGGACTGCGAGCCTTATACGTGAAGTAGATGATATATGTAAACGTAGATAAGGACTGCGAACCTTATACGTAATGTAGATAGGCGTCAGCATAGGAAAGGACTGTGAACCTTATACGTGCTGATTTTGTAGCATAGGGGAGGACTGCGAACCTCGTACGTGCTATGAATTAGGTTGCAACATAGGGAAGGACTGCGAACCTTGTACGTGTTGTGAATGTATTTCAGCATAGGAAAGGACTGTGAACCTTATACGTGCTGATTTTGTAGCATAGGGGAGGACTGCGAACCTCGTACGTGCTATGAATTAGGTTGCAACATAGGGAAGGACTGTGAACCTTGTACGTGTTGTGGATGTACTATGGTATAGGGAAGGACCGCGATCCTTGTACATACCATAAATGGTGAACATAGGTAAGGACTGCGAACCTTGTACGTGTTCACGACCTTGAGTACAGGTATAGACGGTGAACTATGAACGTACTCTCGGTAGACTGAGGTTAGTGATTATAGATATGTATGTATGTATGGTAGCAAGTATGTATGTAGAACATAAGGGTAACTAGTGAAGTATGGATATGTATCTACAGATATGTATGTATGTGTATGTATTGTATGGCGTTCGATTAACTAGAACTCACTCAGCGTAGCTGACTTTTAGTATGCACGCAGGTGAGCTGATTATAGAGTTAGCATGAGGATGACACACGACATGGATTGAACGGCTGGCATCTGAAGAAAAAAAAGATGTTTTAAATATAAAGTTTTGTGTTATGGTATCAAAGAAAAGATTTAATGTTTTGTAACAAATGATTGATGTTTTATATTCCGCGAAAAGTTTTAATAAACTCTGATTTGAAGAACTGTGTTTATGAGTAAATCCGACGCTAAAGTAGGGTCACCGGGTTCGGGGCCTTACATTATTTTTACTATAAAAAGTTATAAAGAAATATAAGGTCACCAGTCGCAGACAGCCAACGTCGACGGCAAATACTGCGATTGTTGTTTTGATCGCTATAAGAGGTCAAAAATTACGAGCAGTAGCAAACTTGATTACAAAAAAATATTATTACTTATGGAGATTTTTGCGATCACAATTTTGATCGCAAAACGTCGTTTGTGACTGAAATGATTATAAGAAATGCCTAGTTTTCTAATAGTGACGGGTCTCATGTTTTAATCTTTAAGCTGGTGAAAATCTTATGATATTTATATGAGACTTGTGGTGGAGTGGTGATGAAGAAACTTGGTGTTTCATGTAATCAAAATTTGAATCCTGCTCCCAATATTTAGTTTCAGCGGGACAGGTGATTATGGGAGATTAGACGAGTAAATGTCGTTCACTAGCTTGATCCATGAACAGAACGTGTTTTACCTCACCGCACTATCGTGCATTCAGGCAAGTATTCATAACGTTGGCCTTAGATGTGGGTTTTCTCCGAATAGAAAAACAAGTGTATCCCGAATTCCTGATGTGGTGAATTAGCTAGTAGCTCATCCATTTGAATAATTCATAGACCGTTCTATAAAAAGACGTGTTAGTTTTAAATTAATTTAAAATATTAAATATGCTTACTGTTAAGTGGGGTTTTAGTGAGGTAGGAGAACAGTAGAGTACTGTAGGAGCTTGGAATTAATGTATATTTTTAGTCTATACAACACATGTTCATTGATATTTTTTATAATATACAAGTATAGTGATGAAGTTTGGATGAAGAGACGTAAGAGAAGCATAGAGTGGGGGGTGGCGGCATAGAGTGGGGGATGGCGGACCCCCCCCTCATTAAGTTCTGCTATGTACACGCAAGACTCAAGCATTATATATACTTCCCACAAACTTAATAAGGTTTATCACTAAACAATAAAACCATTCATTCACGTTATGTCGTAAACCATAATTGGTCTAGTATTCAAGTGCCCTATAAGAGGTGAAAAAAAGACCCTTAGTTGCTAAAGAACTTTATAAACTAATTTTTTAAATGATAATTAACGTTATAGTAATATATATAACAGAATCATAGTATTAGTTTTGAGGTTTTTATGTTTTATATAGATGGCCCAAAAATTTTCAGTTTTATATTTTAAAAAATATATATGTAAATTTAGTGTCGTAGGAAAAACGTGTCCAGGCTGGGAGTCCGGCTCGCCTTGCCTGGGGCCGACCCTGAAGCGAACAAATATATTTTTTTTAAAATATAAAACTTTAATGTTATGTACTTATGTTGCTTTGAAAAGTAATGAACTTTAGTGTTTACACATAAAAGGAAACTTTTAATAAAGGAAGCAATATACAATTAGAGCATGTGAATGTGTTGATCCATATACACAAACAACCTAACACACAAACATATAATAATCTGTTACAAGAGATTAGTTGGTTGAAAGTTTAATCCATCACATAAGCAAACACACTAGTAAAACAAACTAGCAAGGCGTTTATGAACGTGAAAACAACCACAAATTTTATGACCAATATCTTTGCAAAGTTTTTGACTGTCAAATTTTGGCCACAAACTCGTTGTAAAGTTTGTGACCATTGTAGTCAAGTTGTAGAAAGCGGGAGAAAAGGATAATCAAAACTAAATAAATGTATTTTAACTGCAAATCGGTCGTAAACTGACCGTAAAATGGGATTCCCAGAGATTTGTAAACGGACCGTAAAATGGGATTACCAGAGATTTATGCAATAGCAATTTTGAACAAAAATACCTAGTTTTGAAGTAGAGGCATGTAGTTTGGCCGACTTGGGGTTTTCTTTGTTTCTTTTCTTTTACGAGGACAATCTAGATGTTTAGCCAAAAATAATATTAAAAAAAAACTTTATGGAGGGCAGCCGCCCCTTATCCCACATATGTAGGTCCGCCATCGCATGTAGCATACAAATCCGTAAATATTTCATATAACATTTTATATATGACTTGTTTTTAAGTATGGAATCATAATTGGAGTCTGTTTAATTTGTAAATATTTGTTAATAATATTATTAGTGGGAATTAAAGTGTAGATTTTTTTAGAGGATGAGTGATGAGACGTGTTGAATGTGAACTGCAGTTGGTGACCAATCCTGGCGTGGCTTGGCTGGACATACACTCACTTCTTCCTAAACGTAATTACCACCTTAATTATTATTATTATTATTATTATTATTATTATTATTAGGTATATTGGGTTTTATTAATCAAACTATCATCTTTTAGATGTTGCCCGTCCTAACTAACAAATTGGCTGCTGATGGTCATATTTTTTAACTTTGTTCCAAATGGTTCGCGATTAACAGAATGCTAATGCCGTTATTTGTGGGTTGCCGAAAAACACTTTTGGTCAGAAAAGTCACATTTTTGCCGAAAAACTCAACCTGAACACCGCCATCACCACCAACCAACCACCACACTTGAGCACCACCAACCGATTTTGATTATGGTTTTAGGTTTCCGACGACCTCAATAATTAGGGTTTTTACTAGAAAAAAAGTTCCCGAAAGTCCAATCCAAGGTTACAAAAATGTTTGGAAAGAAAATGTGAGTGTTTCGAAAAATGTGAGTTATCCGGCCAAAAACGTTTTCCCGACGACCTGCAATTAACGACGTTAGAATTCTGTTAATCACGGACCATTGGAAACAGATACGTTAAAAGATGTGACCGTCAGCAGCTAATTCGTTAATTAGAACCGGCAATAACCAAAAGATGATACAAAACCAATGCACCATATTATTATTATTATTACTAATACTATTGACCATATTAACCTTGCATTCTTCTGGATTGGTTTTCAGTCAACCATAGCTTATAATAAATATATGATAAGTGATAGATTTTCATATATTAATAGGAGTTCCCTATTTGGCGCTCTCTCATATTCACACCAAAAACACACACACATAGTCACATAGATCATTCATCATGAGCAACCTCAGTTTGGTGGAATCCACACTCCCTCCTGGCTTCAGATTCCACCCAAGAGACAAAGAACTCGTGTGCGATTACTTGCTCAAAAAGTTACCTCTTCTTGTTGAAATTGATCTAAACAAGTGTGAGCCATGGGATCTTCCTGGTAATCTTTTTAACTCCTATAATCTCATTTTCGAATCGATTAATGTTTTTGTCGTTTGCAATTATGATTTATGGTCTGAGAACCTCATTGTAAACGGGTATGAGATAGGTTTCAGATATTTGGAAATACAAACACACGAAAGTTGAAAGTTGAATTGAATTTTTTGTAAGTACACTTTTTTTAACGACGTTTCCAAGGTTTTTACAGATACACCTTACGGTTAAACAAATATGTTAACTAGTTCACTTTACAGGAAATGGGTGAGGGTTTAATCGGTTATAAGTTGTAACTATTGATCAAACATTAAAAAGAACCTACAATTAGTAAAATTGATATGTTTTTTTCACATTGTTACATGCATAAAATAGTTCACATACAATATATGCCTTCACCAAACATCAAATGCTTTTTATATAATAGTTATATTATATGTGACATATAGTTTTATATACTAATTATTTTTTACTTTCTATGTCACACTTTGTTCGATTTTTAATGTAAGAAAAATTTGCTGAATGAAAAAAGTCTATAGATCATTGACAAATAAAAACTATTTTTTATAAATTGATGGTGATTACCTTGTGTTCAAGTAGCTTACCAAACATTATTAAAAATTGATAGGTTTTAAGTATATGTCAGTGATATATCAGTGAAATAACTGTTAGTGACAGGCGGTCGGTGATTCGTTGGTGAAAACGTCATTGACCATGGTAGTGAAAACATCGTCGGTGGCCTGTTAGTGAAGTATCTTCGTCGGTGTAATGTGTTAATTACGTGTAGTCTTTAACCACACCCAATTTTCTCACAAAATTTCATTACCAGATTACTAACGACTGGTATTTCCATTGACATGTGAAGTAGTTTAATTTGTAGTGAATATACAATATAAGCATACAATTCATGTGGAATATTAAAAGATATTATACATGTAAGCTTATTTTTATAATAATATTATATACATATATATATATATATGGATATAGGAGAGTATAAATTTATGTATATCCTAACCTACGTGTTATTTTGTCACTCACACACATATACATAAGGATGGAAACTATTTATTCTTTCGTATTCCATATTTCTTTCACTTTATAATGAAATTGACGTTTATCCCTTTGTCCTTTGTCTTTTCAAAATAATAATAAAGATAACCAATATTAAAACATTACCACGAATATTCTTGAATCAATTTTTAAATTTTATGTTGCAAAATGTATTGTAGAATTACATTGTAGGGTATATAATGCAATATTGTATTATATTATACGGCCCAACAATAAAAAATGATACTATCTTCATTAAGATGATCATAGGTTATATATATAACATGCAAGTAATAACTAATAATACACATATTGTTTTTTGATTGACAAACTCATACAATAGTAATAAATATACATCATTTGCTCATAATGATAATTTTAATTGACACTACTAAGAACATTCTTTTTAACACTTTGATAACTAAGACATAATACTTTGATAATAACTAATACTCGTATTTTTATATTTTTTGGTTAGATTTATTAAGGTTTAGCCTCATGCATATAATAATAATAATAATAATAATAATAATAATAATAATAATAATAATAATAATTAAAGGAAGTGATAAGCTAGTGTGTCCAAATTTAGATGGCCCTCACTTAACCTTAATTGTCGTTCATTGCCCACGTGATTGGCCCTCACATAATACCAATTCACGTATAAAAACAACAAATTATTATTATTATTATTATCACTCATATAATGTATATATATTATATATTCCATTCACATATTTATCTAGTTTTAATTATATCAATTTCCATAAGATAATATCTATGTCATGCACAAATAATTCTGGCCATGCATGTAGGTCATATGGAAGAAATAATGTATCAATACTCGTGACGGATCTAAAATTAATTATCTGTTATCTCATAAAGTTTTTTTTTTCCTTTCTTGTTTTTTTTAAATAGCGAGTTAGTATTATATATTTATATAATTATGTGGTGATCAAGAAATTAGATACGTGAGTGATCAAAATGCCTAAATTATTTCTAAAAGAATGTAAAGAGAACTACTTTTTTATATGGTAATGAAGTTAAGACAGCTTAGTTTCTAAAAACATGATAGTGATGTGTTAGTGGTTCTATATCTTGTTTTAAGTTCATTGTATCTATGTTCGGTAATTTAATTACTTTTCGTAGACGCAAGATCCTAGGGTATATGTTAACGTCAGGGCGTCAAAGCTGATTTGATAAAGTTAATGAGGGGGACACCAGTCCACCACTCTCTTTATGGGTTAGGGGACGTTAAAAGGCAAGTTGGGTTAAAGCGTTAACGAGCTTACTCACGCACAATAATTTAATAATTGTTTTTGGGGGATTGTTAAGCAGGTTAATCCAATTCTTTTAGGTGATATATAGTAAAAAAAGGTAAAGTGAATGGTGTGACGTCTACATAGAATTAAGAGACATGAATGTATGCACCATGATCAAATATAACATGAACATTTTTTTTTGTTATCAAAGGAAGTTATTGAAGATTTACAAGCATGTGTGGCTTAGCAAATATTTAATATACATAATAATCATAGTTAATTAGTGTAGTGACTAATTATTGTTATTTCATGTTAGACACTGCATGCGTGGGAGGCAAGGAATGGTACTTCTATAGCCAACGAGATCGAAAATACGCAACAGGGTTACGTACAAATAGGGCGACCGTGTCAGGGTACTGGAAAGCAACTGGAAAAGACCGATCTATCCTTCGAAACCGTATACTTGTTGGGATGAGAAAGACTCTTGTTTTCTATCTTGGAAGGGCACCCAAAGGAAAGAAAACCGATTGGGTCATGCATGAATTTAGGCTACAAGATCCTGAAACACCTCCACTTGATTCTTCACTCAAGGTAATTATGGTTAGAAAAACGTGAAAACCGCATCATATGTTTATAATTTTTAAGATTTAACGGAAAAGAAAAAATAGCGGTAAGAGGTTACGCAATCGATTTATATACAATATAACAAAAACAATGTTTATGCGTAAATTAAGACCTCTTATTCATTTAATTTATTTTTATTTCATATATAGTTATAGACTTACAGGGTTAGATTGGATTTTAATCATCTAAACGATAATATACTAGCTGATGATAATCCGTAAACTTTCACTATTGTTGCCGGGCAATGCCACTCTAACAAAAAAGCAACTTCATTCATCAAAACAAATAACTTATTAATATTTATGCCAATCAGAATGTTGCAAATTGTTTTGAAACGTCATAAAATAAAAGTTGTCCACATAAAGATTCAATTCTTGCATTGGTATGTGGATTATTATCGACATTTACATAATATTAAAATCCAATATTATTTTTGAATTATTATTTTTGAAAGAATTATTAAAATTCAATATTCTTAATAACTGTAACATATCTATAATTAAATTTATATGTATTACAGGAAGACTGGGTGTTGTGTAGAGTGTTTTGCAAGAATAGAGAAAGAATTATTGATGGAAAACAAGTTGGTCATAGCAAGGTGGGAAACATAAGCAAGTATGGAGGGCATGAAGATACACTAAGTTGTTCATCATCTCTACCACCATTAATGGAACCTTACACACTCTCATTTGACCAAAGCCAACTCAATAATAATAATACTAATACTAATAATATTTTTAACCAGCAAGTGCCCTGCCTCTCCACCACTTTTAATCAATCAAATCCTCAATTTGATCTTATTAATCACAACTGTCATCTATTCTCTGCCACCGTACCACCACCACCACCAGCGATGCCACTACCACCCGACCTTACAATTCCTTCATCATCTTCATCATCGTCACATTGTGGTGAGAGGAAGGATGTGATCAAAGCTATTTTGAGTCGTTTTAATAACATGGACAAGCAAATTAATTTCAACGAGTCAACGTTCGGCTTTGGTGATGGGATTTCGGATCAAAGCTTTTTATCGGATGAATCTTTGCATGTTACCATGTGGAATCCCTGATTATGGAAATAACTACATTAACTATAGCGTGTTAATTACACTAAAATGTAACCTAGTTACACTTTTCTACCATTATACATATGAAACAAAGATATTTTTTCACATTTACATAACATAACTTTTATTTTTTGCATTGTATGTAAATAACGTATCTTTTATAACAGATAAAATGATAATGTGACACAATATTGTTAACAATATAGTGGTATATCACGTCATCATTAAATGGTTATAAAATATTACTTACATACAAAGATAAAAAAAACTAAAGGTCTGTTATGTAAAAAAAAATATTTGTTCATATATATGATGATAAAAAGGTAAAATAAGTTATATTTTAGTGTAATACATATTTATTAATATTGCTTGTTAGTGTGCTATGTTGTATAATTTTGTTTCATTCCTAATTCACAATTATAGAATATATTATAGTGAGACATGTACATATGAAACATCTTGTTACTAACTAATTATAAAGGATTGTTTAACTTGCACCACTTCTTCCACTTTGATAATAATCTTCTGCACATATTTATTCAAATGCTATAACTCTTTTGGTCAACACACAAAAGAATATACCCTCAATCTTGTTTATTTAAATCACCATTTGAATAATTTTCTTAGCACAGAGTTTAATAATGAAGTATCATTTTCATAGACTTAGCCGGCAAGCTAATACTCCTGCTGGCTATTAAATAATGCCTTTAATTAGCATTTTTTTTATATTGTTATGTATATAACACATATGGTATGACCTCACCAGATATTCACTATCTTCATCAATCATAAATATTTTAGTTGATGATTGGAGAATGGAAACAAACACATAAATAAATTTAAATCAAATCAATTCAAATCACTCACTTTGATAGTTTGATGTCATGTCTAATGTAAGCAATTAGCCATATTTTATATACATTATAGTGAATGAATTTATTTGTGTGTATACATATTAGTTAGATGATTTTTCTTGTAACTGAACCGAATCGTACCAACTGACTGGATCATGCCTAAATAATCGATTGGTTTTGAGTATTCTTAAAGCGTGATTGAATTGGCTGGTTATTTCAGGTTTCGTATATTCTTAAATATGCTAATTCAAAATAATTGTATTAAATTTATTATATACATATATAGGGTGAGGTTAACATACAAATACAAAATCCATACTAAACGTGCGAATAAAAGAATTTCACGGTGGCAATTATGTAAATAAGTTGAAATCTCTTTTTTCACACAAACCCCCAAATACATAGTCTAAATCCAAATTCATTTCATCAAACCCCCAAATGATTCTCTCAAAACCTACAATCATCAATCAATTTCACCATTCATACGCTACATGATCTGCTAACAATGGCGATTGAAGGTAAATTTCATTATTCAGATCACTTGTGTGTGTGTTGTTTGTTATACTCGTATACTTAGGGCTTGGATCGAGAAAAATTGATTTTAAATCTCTCATGTTTAATGTAATTTCAACATATACATACAAATACAAATGATGAAACACTAGTTTATAGTGAACGAATAACAAAAAGAATCTTGATAGACCCTTGCTTCGAACCAAAATAGATAACTAGTCTGTTTAATGCTTTTATTATTTTGTCAAGTAGTGTAATTATCATAGTTGAATCCAACGAGTCTACTTATTTCTTTGTTACTTTGTTGACTGGTTATAGTGTATTTAAATAGAGTAATTAACTTTGTATTTGTATAATATGTCTGCTTATGCTTTTGTAATATGTTCTAAGATTGTAGTGTAATTATTTTGACAATTAGAGTAATTATCAAAGTTACAATATTTGTTTCGTACATAGTGTAATTAGTGTGAATAAGTAGAGTAATTATTAATATGTTTATAATCAGTTGTTTGTAATGTCAATTTCCCTGTTTATAGCTTTTGTAACTTGTTCTAAGGCTGTAGTATAATTATTTTCACAACTAGAGTAATTATCCAAGTTATAATAGTTGTTTCGTACATAGTGTAACTAGTTTGTATAAGTAGAGTAATTATCGACATGTTTCTAGTTAGCTGTTTGTAATGTTAATTTGTATGTTTATACTGTTTGTAACTTGTTCTATGGTTGTAGTGTAATTATTTTCACAGCTAGAGTAATTATCAAAGCTATAGTAGTTGTTTCGTATATAGTGTAATTAGTATGTATAAGTAGAGTAATTATTAATATGTTTCTAATTCGTTGTTTGTGATGTTAATTTAATAGTGAAAAGGAGGAAGAGCGAAATAATAACAATGACAATGGCTTGTAGATACTTCAATGATGAATCAAAAGGAGGTTAAGAAGCAAAAGACGAATATAGTGATGAAGAAAACTAGGTTAAGAAGCAAAAGTGCTTCTACTAAGAAACCAAAAAAGTGCGTTGATAAAGAAAATGAGGTTAAGAAGGATGTGGTGATGAAAAAAGAAGCAAAAGACAAATATGGTGAAGAAAGATGTAGGAAAGAAGCTGTTTCATATGTAGGGTAATTAGTTTGTATGTAGCTTTTGTAACTATGTTAAGTGATTATAGTGTAATTACATTGAATACTATAGTAATTATCATAGATATTTGTTTTGTATTTATTGTAATATGTCTGTATAAGTTTAGTAATTATTAATATGTTTTAAGCTGGTTATTTGTAACGTTAATTTAATGGTGAGAAAAAGGAAAAGTGAAAGGATAGCAGCTATAAGGGTTTGTAAATATTCAAATAATGAATCATTACATATTGTGTTCGGTGATGATGGAGAAGAAGCTATTAACAAAGTGAAGATATGATAATTACTCTACTAGAGTAATTATTTATATAACTAGAGTAATTATGAAATCAAACAAATTATGAACTCTCTGTTTCACAAATTACTCTACTTATAAATGTTGATTACTCTACATTTTAATATATAATTACGCTACTTGAAAATGAAAATTACTCTATTTGTAATAATATTACACTACTTGTATTTGAAAATTACTCTACTTATAGTATAAAGTTACGATACTTGCAAATGAAAATTACTCTATTTTTAATAATATTACACTACTTGTAATTGAAAATTACTCTACTTATAATATAAAATTACGCTACTTGAAATTGAAAATTACTCTAATTTTTTGTTTACTCATATACCGGTTACATAATTACTCTACTCATGACAAAATTACTCTAGTTATATGTATCCAATAATATAATTACTCTACTAAGGAAAATAATCACTCTAGTTACCATTTTAAAAACCTTTGAAGCGTGATACCCAGCAACATATCATACCCTGTTTTTTATTTTTGGTTGTTTTAAAAAATCTCAGTTGCAAGCTTCAACTCATTAATCAATTTTATTTTCAAAAAGCTTTAGTTTCTCAATTAGTTCAATTCACAAGCTTCAAATTGATGGATTAGTACAATTTGAGCATCAATTCGTCTTTGTCGTGAACTTTTGTTCATGAAATTGATTTCTTTAATTGATCGATTGATTACGTATTTACAATTGATCAATTGAATTGACATTTACAAATGATCAAGTAGGTGTTTTATAATTGATTGATTGTTTCGAAAGCTTTAATTGTTCGATATATTTGAAGCAGGAGGATGAAAGAGATGAAACCATTTAATTAGATTAAATGGTTTTACGATAATGCCACCGCCAAAAATTTGTGAAACCTTCAATTCGCACGTTTTGTACGATATTATAGTTTGTATTTGATCCAACCCCTATATATATATATCACTTCAAATTATTTCTAACATCATAGATTTTATCTGTCATACTAACATTAAAAACTTGTATTATGCAATATACTGTATAGTATTATACAGTATAAAATCTACAGTGATACAAAAGTCTGTGTATCAAATAATGATTAGTGGAATAAAAGATGAAACAGACGGCTAAACACAATTGTCAACGTATACGAGTTATTCAGTCTTTCACCGAGCGCACGAATGCAAGTCTCCATGGAAAGTCTAACCTAATAACAAGGACGTAATTAATTGTTAATTAGATTAAAAAAATAACTATTAAGAAAACAAAGACCCTACAGAAAGAACGGATATGAATCATATGATAATGTGGTTAGGTTTTAGTTTGGATGCCAAAAAGTCAAAACAAGAATCTCAGTCCCAAGCTAGAAAGCAACATGCAACCAAACTCAAATGCTTATAGTCTACCAACTTCAAGTGTTGTTCAGTTTTAATTGGAAGGTATTACCAAATTGCTAATCACACATAATCATTTTGTTTGTTAACATTTAACTATATATATTTAGAGAGCATGTAATTGTATAGTAAAGATTTTGTTTACATGGATAATATAAAAAATCTAATGTGTATGAGTATGGATAACACATATATTGTGAGAACATGAATAAAATAAACCATTCATCTCCAATAAAAAGTAGATAATATATACATATACATATAATTATAATTATATATATAGGGACACATTTTTTTAAAATCAGTTTAATGATGAAACTGCGAGAGAACGACACTTGTAGGTTGTACATTAATAATTTCATGAAATGATGGGTACGTAGTTATGTAACCGTCTTTTATATAAAACTTAGCATGCAGGTTGTCATCCCTCCCACCACCTAGCCGCAAACATCACGATGGAGGAGGATAGTGTTCCCTGCTGGTGAGCTTTGTCATGTCACCACCAGAGCCGCTCCCCCCCCCCCCTCTCTCTCTCTCTCTCTCATACACACACACAACGTCAGGTGAATCTGTGATTAGAAGTCTCTCCTCCTCTCTGATCCCCATTCCTAACGTGGTGGGGAAGTGTTCACCGTTGAAAAAGGATCCCACGTCACCTTCCCATTCCCATTTCCCACACCCACCACCCTTAGAGCAAGCGGTACAAGTGCATTATCCAAATTTTGAAGCTCTAAACATTCTCACTTCAGATTTAAACGAAGTAACAAGTTTGGAAAATGTAGTTTAACTTTTGTTAACTCTATTAGAACATATCCATGATTTAGTCTGTATAGATTCTATCATCTATACGTAACCTGCGCATGTGTAGCATTTAAATGATTAAATTCAAAAATAATTAAAACGTATGAACAAGTTAGTAGATGGTTCTAAGGGGTAGAGTCCCTGGACCAAGAGGTTGAGTTCATGCCTAGTGATATGTACGGTAGTAGTATCTTCGTTTTCACAGAATGTACATTTTTATTCTCTGCGTAACTTTCTTTGTCACCCAATTATGTATTTCGTACACTCAAAAATACTTTAATTCGAAAATGAACTACACAAATATATCAGGACACGATTTCAAATATGACACACATTTGGTACCAAACAAGAATAAAAAATTTAGGGTTATATAGCTTTGACATTTTAAGTTTGAAAGTTTTTGTATTTAAAAAAATACACATAAGATGACCTAAGAAATTGGCCCAAATATAGTTGTTATCAGTCCGGTCTAGGCCTAGTTTTAGTTTGGACTAGTTTGAGCCAACTCAAGAAATTAAGCTTAGATGGAAATGGGCCTACTTCACATATTGTTTAACTGTAGTATTAAGTAAAGTAAGGTGTAAAAAAAACCGGTTCGGAACTAGTTAACCGAAAACCGAACCGGTTTAAGTTTGTTTCTCTAACCGGTTTTCAAACCGAACCAAAGCGCTGGTTCGTATAGCGGTTTGGGTATTTTACAATCAAACTCAAACCATTTTTTTTTGTCTTAAACCGGTTTAAGCCGGTTAAATCTGTTTAAAACCGACCCGAATCGGTCTAGATCAGTAAGGTTACTTCTATGCTTAAACCATTTTAAAACCAACTCACAACTTTTTAATATGATAAATGACAAACCTCAAATTTCATTAAGCTACACAAACAACCCCACAAGTAAGTTTTCTTTTCACATATGACACCCCATAAGTTTATATTCTACATATGGTACACTACAGCTTTCATTAAGTTACATTTATAACCCCAAAACTTTTTAATGCATGGTAACTCTCAAGTTCAATAAATTACACAAATAACTCCACAAGTTTATAATATGGTAGCCAAGTTACGAATATGGTACCGAAGCATACCGACTGAAATCCCGCACAAGAGGGGGTTTTTCCTTCGCTCTACATATACAGGTCCTCTACCGCAATGCATGAAGGACAAGCAACTAGTTCAACTATAATCAACACGACAACACATAGTGATTAAATTCTTCGTAAGTTAGTCTAATTCCTTTTTGACCGAATATGTGCTTAATTACGGTAAGGTCCATAACGATTCAAGTCGTCTCAAATACAAAACCACGTTTTGGACATGTTAGATGCAAATGAGAAAACAACTCCACAGTTACGTGTTTAGGTGAAAGCAGCAATCCAAAGATTGGTGACCTCCTGAGAAGTCTCCACTAACCAAAATAAATTTGTAAGCTTCTAGTGAACAAAGCAGACAACATTGGCTGGTATAAGGATTAAGATGTTACACTAATACTTAATGAGCATGATCAATGTGTCAAGTTGGAGGCACTAACAAAAGCACATTATGCACATAATGCAATGATTCACAAAAGCACATTATGTACTCAATCCAAACATACATAAGTAGTTGTACAAGGTACATAGTTTGATCTTGTATTTCACATCATATTCTAGACAATTACTTATAACAATAACAAGATGGATGGAGTCACAATTACTGTGCTAGAGCACTTGTGCTATAAACGAGAAGCGCACCGCCTCCTAGAATTCCAGCCAACGTAATCGCCCAAATCAACAAACCAGTTGTACCTGTAGTTTATAACACGACAATGAATCAATATCTAAATTAAGCATCTTAATCACTTTGTGTGTATATGATCAGTTTTCTCACCGCCAACGTATTTATCACCACTTGGAGACCATTCGTCTTCGTTGTAGATAGGACTGTAAAATCAAACATCATTAATCATCACACCATGCTAATCAAATTATGATGTATATGCAATGAGTTACGAATCTACAATACCTGTATCCATCAACATTAGCACCGTACTTGTCGACGAATTGGTAAACACCCTTTCCCTAAATAATAAATTATACACAAGTTTAGGTTATATATATTGATGAAATTTTGAAGGGAAAAGAAAAACATGAATTAGTTTTAAACCTTTGGCTTCCTTCCAGATGCATCTAGACCATCCCTCAAAGCCATTCCTCCATTAACTCCTGTTAAAAGAAAAAAATAAACCCCTCTTGATTTTAGTTTCGGTCATGCTATAGCTACACCATCCCATCTGATGACATTATGTCATCAGACGGGTGACTCTTTTGAACAAAAAAAAAATCAAACTTTAAAAATTATTTGTCAGAATACACGTCTAGAGGTGCACAAAAAAACAGGTTAACCAAACCAACCCGACAACCTGAAAGGGTTTGGATATGATCATATAGGAACTCGTTTCGAACTGATTGAAACCCTAGGTTCGTGACTAGTTTGTAATTCTTTGAACCGTAACCTCAAGTTCCAAACCGGTTAACTGTACCAATAACCGATCATAAACCGGCTTTGAGTTTTGTTGAGTGAACCGGACCGATTTAGGGTTTGGAACCGGTTTGTTCCGTTCCAACCATCTAAGAGTAAAACTTTGAAAATTATTGTCAAAACAGCAGTCAGTCAGAACAATATTAAGAAGGCCAACCATAGGAGGTCTCAAACTTTGAAAACTATTGGTAACGACCGTTTTTCCTGATCATAAATTGTCAAAATTTGAAATGTTTTTTTTTTATTATTAAAACGGCCGTCCAGATGGAACTTCTGGAAGACCATTTAAAACGGTATAAGATTAGATGTCGGTGTGTATGTGTGTGTGTATAGGGGAAGGTTATCATACAAATGAAATTAATGTGCTAAACATGAGAATCAAGCTGTCTATGAATGTAATTACATAATTACTCTACTTGATTCTCACGTTTAGCACGTTAATTTCATTTGTATTTGATTCAAATCTTATATATATATATATATATATATATATATATATATATATATATATATATAGTGTGACTAAGTGACTAACCATAGGGTTTGTCAGTTTTGATCTTCTTGCCACCACTAGCATACACCTTGAATGGGGTTTTGGCAGGAAGAGAAGGAAGACCCTTAACAGCTGCAAATGAAGAAGAAGACATCACTGTGGCTGCCATCTTTGTGTTCTTGACTCAATGCAGTACCTGAATGTGGAATAATATTAATATTAATATTATTATTGGCAATCATTCATCAACTGGTGATTTCCATGTTGACACATGTCACTTAATATGTGGACTACTTCTGGATAAGGATTTCGTAGCATTATCTGTAAAAGAATATGAGGATTTTATTTAATTTTAAAATTCATAAATATAATTTTAGTTTTGAGTTAACTGCGGTTTTCGTCTCTGTGCTTTTTACAAATCTGTAGTTTTAATCCAATAGTTTTATATTTGTGATTTTCGTCTATGTGGTTTCATTTCACTTGCAATTAAACCCGAATTCACTAACCCCGTTAAGTCTGATCGTTAAATCCATCAACGTACCCTTCACGTGAGGGGCAGTTTTGTACTTTCCCCCCAAAATACACCCCGCCCCCTCACGTGAGGGAGCTTGCGAATAAGAATTTGGGTTTATTTGGGGAGAAAAATGACAAAACAACCCCTCACGTGCTGGGGCGTAGCTATGCTTTGAGTAGGGGGTCGGCCGACCCCTATGAGAAAAATTTTTTTAGTGGTATATCTTTACTATATATAATACACCAAACAAGGACAAATTAAGACACTAGATTTTTAAGGGATTTACAACACCCAATGCATTATATACATCTCTAAGTAATGATACACTTGTCTTTTACACCCATAAAACCCATGTTCATTTGATTTTTATCAAAATAATTACAAATATGGTACCTTAACTTTACTTAAATTTTGTTAATTAAGAAAATAGTTGCATCTTTGATCCCTCATGATTACTCACTTTTTACTCAACTTTAATTTTTTTGGTTTTCTTCATATATGCCTTACAAAAATTAGATTAAAAATTTTTCAAACATACCTATTTAAACGTGTTTATTTTTGTTGACGTTTCAGTATAAATTTTTATCAAAACAGATGAACGGTTTAAAATGTACAAGTCATTACTGCATGAAATTATGCATTAATGTACAAATTTCTAAAGAATAAATTTTACAATCTCGTGTTTTATTTAATTACATATCTAGCCCTTTATCTTTTTTATAAAAAAACATAAACAAACTTATTACAATTCAAAGTTTAAGGAATACTTACAACTTTGACAACTTATTAATTATCTAAATATTACTTAACTTTATTTTTTTTTCTTCTATATGTTTTATAAAAATATGATTAAAAGAACTTAAATTATATAAATATCAAAAATAATCAAGACGGACTTTAGGTTGAGCTCGGATTGAAGTTTGAGTCGAGCTCGAGCTAGACTTGGCTTGCTAACAACCTTTACGTATTGTTTCCTACTGCATCGTGCGGGCACCTGACTAGTATGTGTAAAAATCTCGTCCGACCCTGTGAAACACTACTAGAAAACAAGTCATTTTCTCACAAAAACTTCCTACAACAAGTAGTTCCAACAGATTACTAACAAAAAAATAAGCTCAAACTTTGCTACAATATTATCTAATAAACATTATGAATAGTTTTTGTAGGAAAGTTGTAGAAAGTTTACAACCACATGTTTTTGTAGCAATTTTGTAAGAAAATTTGTTCGAAAACGGTTGAAAACGATTTTTAAGCATGTGTTTTTCCAACAACTTATTTGTTAGAAAATTGTTAGAAACTGAATTTTTCCAACAAATTTCCTACAATTCGGTTGTAGAAAAACATCTCTTTTTCTAGTAGTGAAATTTTGACACCGACCCATTTGAAATTTCGAGAACGACAAAAAGACCCTGTGAAAATTCGAACCCAATGAAATTTCAAGACCGGCCATAATAATTTTTTTTCCAAATTTACATTTATAATTATATAAATGTATTTACATAACTAAAATTGAGTTTAATTGAAACAAATTTAAGGCCAAATGCCCAATCAATCTATTCCTAAGTTTTAAGTCCAAGCCTAAACTTTCAAAAAAATATACATTTAACTTTTTAAAAAAGGTTATTATGGCAAGTAATTTGTTAGGTGAGTTCAACAGGTTATAAGAGTTTTAATATTCAAAGAAAATGTTTTGACTTTCTACATACGTTAGCTCACAACTTCATTGTATTGGTTTATCGCTTATTGAGGCTAGCTCTCCTATTACCCATCGCAACCGCAAACTTTAAAAATACTTTTACATGAAGTCTAATTTGTGTAATAAAATGGATGATGAGAATTTAAACGATAATTGTATGTGTTTTATTGAAAAAGATATGCGTACTATATGATGTTTTTGTTAAGCTTTAAAAAATGAATACCCTAAAGAACAATTTTAGACATACGGCATATTATTTATGCATTTCTAATAAAGTTTCACGTATTTTTTTTGTTTGATTATCTTTTTTCTATATTACTTGAGCCGACCCGATTCTAGTCGATTGGAGGGGCCCAACCAGACTAAAAAATATATATACCGATTACTTGACACGATCGGTCGAACTGGATAGGAAATTAATTATGTAGCGATGGCCAACTGAATACCAACTAAAAAGTATTCTGACCCCTGTGAGAAAGTTTTCTGGATCCACCACTGCTCACGTGAGGGGTACGCTAATAGGTTTCACGACCAGACTTAACGGGGTTAATGAATTTAGTTTAATTGCAAGTGAATTGAAACCATAGAGACGAAAATCGCAAATTTGAAATTATTAGACTAAAACCGCATATTTGAACAAACCACAGAGACAAAAAACTGCAATTTACTCTTAGTTTAGTATTTAATCATAGATAGATAAATTACACCACATGTTAATTTCCTATGTTAGCGCCAAGGTTGCAAAAGTCTCTAGGCGGACCTTAGGCGGCCAACTAGGGAATTTGGTGTACTCGGGGAGTACTCGGAGAGTACTCGGATATGATAAATATAAATAAAATTAATTTTTAGATATTATATGTATGTCAAATATCATAATTTTACTAATATTTATAACAAAATAGGTGAATTTCAATATAAATAAAAGAAATACATTTTTAAATATAAAATACTTTAAAAATTACTAATCATTAATTAAAAAAAATGATCTTTGTTCTTTAATATTATTGAAATAACAATTATGTTTTATTTTTTTTAGTCAAAATCATCCTAAGTTTACCGATAAGATGTAATTCTGGCTGAGTTAGACTACATTTGACCGATTCTTAGTAATTAGGCGGATTTATAGAAACTCGTCTCGGCGACATACCTTGTAGCGAGTGCTCGGAGAATACTCGGCCTTGTAATCCTACTTTTACAACATTGGTTAACGCCACTTCATCTAGTGGGCCACGTGGCAGGCATAAATGCCACGTCATTAATTTAAAAAAATTATACATATTTTTTGTCAAGTAAGCTATACTAGTGTCCATATGATTGTTTTCGAGATATACTAGTTTATTTAGTTGATGTGTTTATTATAAACTGTAGAGTGCTGATAACATTTTGAGAGTTTACTGTATTTTTCTTCGTATTATATTATATTTAAGCAAACAATACAGATCTTGCGTTTTATTGTATTATTGATCTGTTCCAGCTTTTACTATACCATATTGGCATTTACACTAGAAACTGATTGTATCAAAGTCGAACTGAGGTGTATCAAAACTATGACGGTGTCAGAGTTGAGGCGTTTCCTTGGCATGTAACTTAGAACTTGTCCATCGAAAACCGTTAGTAATTTTAGTTTTTTGTTAACAACACTGATTAAATGATATGTGACATATGTCCACCAATTGAGCCTTAATGGGTCATGTCAACATTAGGCTAGTTATCTTTTGGTTGTTTAGTTAGGGATGGTCCTATGACAAATAGTTCCCACGAATAAACAACGAAATTTGGACTGAATTACGCAGGTAGTCCCTCTGTAAACCATCGGTAAAAATCTCTTTGATCTAGTTTAGGCTATCTGTCAGTAATTACCAATGAATAATATTTTTATTGATGATGTTTTGATAATCGTCAACAGTAGCACCGGTTAAATTCAATTTTCTATTTCAATGTATCTTGTGAAAAAAATTAAAGAAATATCTATAAAGCAAGGATAAAGTTAAAATTATAACATTTTTTATTTAGTATGCATGAATCAATTTATTAAAACATTTATGTGTAACAAGTTATTTCTTTAAGCAAACAATTGTATTGACAAGAACTCGAAAATGAAACACGAGCTTACGTATGTAATGTATGTACATTTATTTATTGATGCAGAAAAGACATGGATATAGATTAGGGTAAAATGAGTAGTTAAATAAAAACTATGTCAAACTAATAAACAAATAACAATTAGTTAGGCACTGATCTATACAATTCAATACACGAACACAAGATTCAATAAATGTTGGGATAGCTACGTGAGTTTGGGATTCATTTTTGTTAATGCTTGTCGTCTTACCGATTAAGAGGTAGCCTTAGAATTGGTCAGCATGTTTTTAATACTTACAAATTAAGAAGCTCGATCCATGAACCATTAAAATGCATGTGTCTTATAAGTGAACCAAATATGTTTTTACATATAGCTGATTCAGATGTGGCATCTTAGTTGAATAATTAAGAGGCTATTAAACAACCATAAAGTGTCTAATCTGAGCGGATCAAGGGATCCGTTTACATATGTTATTAGCCTATATATGAATGTTCTTACAAAGTTCGTTTCAAACTATCATAAATATTCAACTATAAGCTAGATATATAGAATTAATACTCAAGAGCTATCAAAGTAAACAAAAATGAAGAGAAATAGAACATACTTACACCTTCATGTAAATTTAGAGGAATGATTATAAAAATTATAAATATAGGACAAACATGAGAAGATGAAAGTTAATGTAAGGGAGAAAATACCAAAACATGTATATTTGGAGGAGATAGATTGATTATAGGACTCTTAATTACTTCAAAGAAATTTATGCAATTAATTCTTTTTTATACCAACAGCAGGAAGGGTCATCTATATAATTATCGTCTGACATATAATCTCAAGTAAATTCAAACGGCTGCTTAGATATATGTAGAACGACGTTTTAACTAAAAGAAATTCAAAAAGTTTGATCATTTATGGTCAGAGCGGTCATCTGTATTGGCCAAACGACCGTTCTAACTAACAAAATTTCAAAGTTTATGTTCAAAGTGATCGTCAGAATATTTTTCCGATTACTGCTCTAATTAATCATTAATATCCAAGTTTAACTTTTTTATATTTGTCAAAACAACAATTTGATGGTATGAAATAAAATGAGGGTGGTGTAGCTAATTAGCTTTACTACCCCTTAGAAAAAAGATTGCATTTTTAACAAATTGTTTATTTAAGCTAACAATAGGTTTTGTATTAGTTAGAATATCTACAAGTTAGTTTAATGCATGCATGTATATATTTATTATGTATATGTTGTAAGCTTGTCATATTCTTCAGGTGTTTTGGCTGCAAGCATCTCACACAATGACATTGTCTGTATATATATTTTAGGGTTCCACAACATAAAGTAGAAAGTAATCAATATTCAATACCATATACAAATGTGTGCTTCATCCTCTCATCAAGACAAAAGTCATAATGATAATTTACAAGTAGATCTCCATCTCCCCCCTCCTTTGCCACCACATCTCCACCTTATGCTGCCAGTCGAACACCACCACACCCGCCAACTCCTCCTCATTGCGGCTGAACTGATCTCCCGTTCGGATATCTCTGCCGCCCACCGCCTCATCCCCATCCTCTCCTCCCACTCGTCCGCTTACGGAGACTCATCCGACCGAATAATCCACTATTTCACTAAAGCTCTCGCACTTCGACTCAAAATAATTTATAAAAGTAATCAATATGACGACCTAATTCTCCAGTCAGCCGCCAGACCTGCCACTTCCCAGTTCAGGAATTTTAACCCGCGTAAGACACTTTATCTGACGGGTAATAATTCCATAAATTCAAGTAATCAATATGAAGATGTTAATAATATTAATATTCTTTACTCATCTTATTTAACCCTAAACCAAATAACTCCATTTATAAGATTCATTCACTTCACTTCAAACCAAGCCATCTTAGAAGCCATGCATCAAACTAATCATCAACCACAACACATCCACATAATCGATTTCGATATCATGCATGGCGTCCAATGGCCGCCATTAATGCAAGCCATCGCGGACCACTATCCGCCTCCATCTCTTCGAATAACCGCCCTAGGCACAAATTTAAGCATCCTACATCGAACCGGTGACCGACTATCCAACTTTGCACATTCACTAGGCCTCAACTTCCAATTCCACACAATTTTACTTGCAAACGCCACCGTTGACCACCTCATTGACCACCTCTCCGTGGTGCTAATCCGCCCTAACGAAACCCTAGCCGTCAACTGTGTGATGTACTTGCATCGTCAGTTGACGAACCAGGATAATCTTTGCTTATTGCTTAACAAAATTAAATCGATGAACCCTAACCTGGTTACATTATTAGAACAAGAAGCAAACCACAACCAAATATTTTTACCAAGGTTTACTGAAGCCTTAAACTATTACACTGCGGTTTTCGAGTCGTTAGAAGCGACACTACCGCCAACTAGCCGTGATAGAATGGAGGTGGAGGAAGTGTGGTTTGGGAGAGAGATTGCGGATATAGTGGCCGAGGAGGGAGATTGTAGGAAACTGAGACACGAGCGTTATCGGTCCTGGGAGGTGATGATGATGAGTGCTGGTTTTGTTAAGGTTCCATTAAGTGGTTATGCTCTTACACAAGCTAAATTGTTGTTGAGGGTTCATTATCCTTGTGAAGGGTATGATGTTCAGGTTGTTGATGATTGTTTGTTTTTGGGTTGGCGGAATCAGCCTCTTTACTCGGTTTCTTCATGGCGTTGATCGATTCATTGAACTGTTCATGAGCCGTTCAGCGAGAAGTTCATTTACTTAATAAACGAACGAACATGAACAGAACGATGTTTCGTTCGTTCATTCATGTTCGTTTACATATTAATAGAAAATAAATAAATATTATCTGGATGAGTCATTTGCTTAATGGTTTTGTATTTGTTCATTTGTGTTCATTTAAGTGTTTATTTATGTTCGTCTATGTTTGTTTGTGTTCATTTACGTTTGTTCATATACTATTTGTTTATCTTTGTTAAGTTATGTTCATTTATGTTCGTGAACTGTTCGTTTATATTTTAAACAAACGAACATGAACACAGAATTTGTATTCGATTTAGTGTCCGTGCTCTTTTAAAGTTAAATAAAATAACACGAGCATGCCCTCGTTCGTGTTCGTCAGGTTCGTTTATCGGCCGAATTGTTAGATTGATTAGTATCATGTCATTTTGTTGTAGAACATAACAAATATTGCTTAGTATTAAAAATCGTCATCGTATTTTAGACAAGGTTGTTATGAATGAAAGGAGAACTCCACAGTTAATTAAATATGTACTATATGCTTATAATTAGTTTAATTCATGTGGTATCAAGTAGTATTGTAGTTTATTTCCTGATCAATGTTAGCAGCCTGTAAAAAGGCACCTCCGGTTTCAATGTTAGGCATGAATGAAATAAACTTCCTCCATAACATGTGTTTCTTCTATAGATAATTAAGTGGTATCAGAGTTGGATCAGTCGGATTATCCTGGTTCATTTTTTGAGTGTGACGAAATTGGTGTCGAGTTCCGTTAGAGGCGTATGAAGCCTTGGCTAAAGAAGAATAAGCTAAATCCTATAGGCTATTATGTCGATAATGTGTCGGTGATTTAGCGTTGAATTTCAGTTGGAAATGAATTGCCACGCATGTTTTCTGCGATTCATGGTTACCAATAGCAATCAGTTTCACCGAAGGATTGCCAATAGATCTTTTGGTCGAAAAAAGACGTTTGAACAAATATATGCATACACACACGTAATAAATAGAATTTAGTGTGCGAAGTGTAAGAAACAATATGGTAATAATGTTTGAAGTAGATCTAGTAATTATTGTCATGTTTGTATAATTACTGTAGTGTTTATTCACATTTCACATAATAAAAGCTATATGTATGTAGTACACATGAATTTGTTTGGACAGATGATCAATATACATCCCATATTCTTATATTGTGCTGATATTATTAATGAGAAGTGTAGGGGTATGGTACTAAAACCCGGTTCTACGACCCTAAATCTATTATGTTTGGCTTATTTCATTACATGGACTAATACAATGTTATTGGGCTGAGGGGGTCTTGTGGAGGTAACCCTAACTGGGCTAGGCCCATTAGGGTACCATGATGGTGGCCATGAGACTCTATATAAGGAGGTCTCCACCTCCTTATCAAAGGGTCATGCTCAATAAGAGCCACCACCACCTTTTTGTGTCTGTGAACAAGAAATCCTCAGGATATCTTAGCAGTCACCTCCACTCCCCCGAAAACCATTGCAGGTCACAGGCGCAGCTGAAGAAGAAGATCAAGACGTGGTTCGTTCATCTCAAAATCCGTGGAAACATCGTCATGGATCAGGTAAGATTCATTTCATGATTCGACAAGAAGGCTAATAGTGATTGTTACATTGGAAGTAGAATATGGTATATATATATATATGTGTGTATATATATATAGAAAAGAGTTCAAATAAGAATAAAGAGTTTTCTAAGAATGGTAAGAACCAACAAATTTTTGACATTTGGCATTATAAATGATGGTGAAAGAACAATTCTAGGAAACTATGTCGGTTATAATGATGAAAGAGTAATTCTAGGAAACTATGTCGGTTATTGGTAATTTTAAATCTCAACCATTGATTAACATGATCCAATTGCTATGATTTAATCCTAGTCTTCCTAGAAAACTACTTCTTTTTAGAATAACTCTCCCATATATATATATATATATATAATATATATGGTTGGCAAATTGAACCAAAACTTGAAAACCCTAAAAGTAACCATCTAAACAAACTAGCTACAAGACTCTAAAACTATGACTCCTTAATGCTATGTGTAGTGTGCGACAAACTAAGAGAGATGGGGGTGATTTTTGTGGTGAACACTGCCCCACGCGACAATAGGGGTGGGGGGGCGATGAATATTTATCGCCTGTTTTTTGTTTATGTATATTATTATTTTATATATATGTGTGTGTGTGATATATATATATAGGGGGCTACACCACCATTACACCCTAAAACAAAAAACTCACCATTTGCTGATTGGATGCCACATGACGTAAATCATCCAATTTTTTAACACATCCACTACACATAGCCTAATTAGTTATCAACATATGATTAATATCCCATCTTCTTTTTGTTTTTTTTGTTTAAAATATTAACATATTATTTTTCTGTTATTCCTTCAAAACCCTTATTTCATTCTCTCTCTCTCTACTGTGATGATATGAGAATGAAAGAGACTTGAATAGTATTGCATGATTGAGTGTGGCAGATATATTTGGTGGCAAAAAGGGTTGTGGTTATTTATACATTCTTTTTGGTTATTCATATACCTTTTTAACACGCATTTAAACCTTATATACATCCTATAAAGGGTGTATGAATAACACATCCCAGTAAAAAGTTAAGTCTGACAATTAAATTATGAATATACAAGATTGTTACTAGAAAATGCATAACTAGATGGGTGTGCTCACGCAAAGAGGTTGTACTTCTAATTACGAGCACACCCATCTGCGTACACTCACGCACACAATTGTGCCATACATACATGACAAATTTACCTCATCCGGAATTACATCAAGACATGAAAGTTAAATACATTCATATAATCATATATGGTTTAATGAATAGTGTAAAAGATAGATAGGTTGCTTTCAGAAATACCCACGAGATCCAAATACAACTTACGGACATGAATGTGTGTTAGACAGAGAGCGTGCAAAAATGAATATCTGGATAACAAACACGAGGCATGCATGCAAAGTGCTAACAATATATCATTATCATTAGTAATTTAACTATCAATAACTGAAAAACATGATAGATAAAACATCTAAATAAAAAATAGAAAGCTAACATGCAATGCTCGCCGACGTAGGGCCGACTCTTAGAAGGAGAAAATTTTTTTGGGCCTTATGTAAAAGGAACATTTTGTTGGGTTTAAATAATTTAATTTTAAATGTGCTTACTTGGTTATGATTTGTGTTGTGTAAAAAACTTTTGTATAAAAATAAACTTAAAAATGTCTCAAATAAGGCTAGAACCCACAACCTCTTGATTAGATAACATATCTCGTTGCCACTAGACCAAGCTAGTGGATATGTAATTGTATTGAAACATTGATTATACGTATTATTTTTCATAAAAACATATAACTTTTTAAAAAAAATCGAGCCTAGCGGGGTTACGGACCTATGGCCATCGACTACCCTGCCATCCCCTATGGCCGGCTCTACGCCAACGGTCTAGGAAAAGCAATTTTCTCAAGAAAAAGACTAAGGCATTCCCTTAAGATCGTTAACCGTAATCTTGTATCCCTTAATTTTTAGTAAAAGTCAGATCATGCATTTTAAGTGGCGAAGCATGGACTAATACACCAGGGGAGGGGGGTGAACTCAAAATGTATACAAAAATTCACAAACGATTGGGGGCTGGGCTCAGATTTTCTGCCGAAACGGCTAAATTTACACTACGAATAAAAAATTTCAGTTGAAAACGGGTAAATTAACACCACTGCGCAAAAAAACAAGAGATAGTGTCGCCCCGGCCCCGGGGCCCTAAGTAAACTCCGCCTCTGATTTTAACATCATAAGAACAATAGAAACTAGACACCAAACTTTTTGGTCATGTTAATAATGTACCATTTCTTTTGATTTATTTCATAAAATTTAAATGAAACAATAAATGAGATCAAATTATTATTGAAAAGTAATCATGAACTTAAGTTTGGTTAAATATGACATATCAAGATAGAAAGAAGTCAACTAGGTAGAAGACATGAAACTACACATAAAAGAGTAATCAACTTGTCAAAATGAGAATAAGACACTACCCACCTTTTAATTGGAAGGGAAAACTCAAAATAAGTCAACTTATTGATAAAATTAGAAACCATATATATCCAACCAAATATTTCTAAAATTTAACCATTTATTTCAAAAGTCAATGCATGTAATACATAGAGGAGTTATAGTTATTGTCTTTATTTACATTTGTGTGCCTTTTCTTTTTAATTTGAGCAAGAGGTTTAAATAAGACTTTGATACGAGAGAACCAAATGCCTAAAGTTGGGGCATGGGGGTCGGTACGGTACTAGCTATAGAGTGGCCATGGCCAGCCACCTAAGATAAGTTAACATGATATGGTTCTAACCAATGTTTTTATAACCGGACCAGACACCGAACCGGATGGCCTACTGGTTCACCGGTTCAACCAGTCGAACCGGTCGGACCGGCCGAATAAATTTGGTCAAAAAATGACGGATCAAGGTTAAAAAATGATTTAAAAAAAAAAAATTCTTAGAAAACCGGTTCAACCGGTCCGGCTTTCCGGTTCGACCGGCCGGTTCTCTGTCAGCCGAGCGAACTATGTGAACCGGACCAGTTCGACCGGCCGGTCCGGTCCGGTTTCAACAACATTGGTTCTAACAGGTAAATGATTGTTCGGTAAACAGCTTTGTCCGTCAAAAAGGTATATTGGTTTTTATTAATCTCAAGTATCGCCATTTGGTCGCTGTCGGTTACAACTAACGAATTGGATGTTGACAGTTCCAACTTTTAACGTATTTGTTCCCAACGGTTCGCGACTAACAGGATCTTAACGTCGTTAGTTACAAATCGTCGGAAAAACGTTTTTGGCCAGAAAACTCACATTTTTAATCGGAAAACTCAACATTTTTGTCTCAAACTTCTTTTGTAACTTTGTATCGGGCCTTTAGTAATCTTTTTCTAGTAAAAACCCTAATTATTGAGGTTCCGGAACCCTAGAACCATCGTCCGAACGGTTGGTGGGGCTCAAGTGGTGGTGGTGATTGGTTGGTGGTGAGTCAATTGGTGGTGGTGGCGGTGTTCAGGTGGTGATTTCTGGAAAAAAAATGTGACTTCCGACCAAAAACGTTTTTCCGGCGACCTGCAGCTAACGGTGTTAGGATTCCGTTAGTCGCAGACGGCTTGGAACAAATACGTTAAAAGTTGGGACCGTCTGCAGCCAATTCGTTAGTTTGGACCAACAGCGACCAAAAAGATATAGTTTGGACCAATAAAAACCAATATACCGTCAAAAATTGCACTACTAGAATTACTGTAGTTTGCGACACACTGTTTCGTTTCGTTAGAAATACGTAGGGAACTGCATATTGCTACAAATTTGTGACAAATATAGAAAGGCCTCAAATCCGCTCATCAAAAATCATTTACTACATATTTTTGGTATCGCTAATTCCTACACATTTCCAACGCCGTTTTTTAATTAACACTATTCAGAATTTCAAACTATTTTAATCACATATTAATTTCTAACACAATTTCTACGAAAGTTACAATTTATCAAACACTTGCTACGAATGGCTTTTGATCACAGTTTTAATTGATACATGGAAAATATTGTCATCTGTTTTTTATTTTGTTAGCTTAACTTGATGTTTTGTACTGAAAAAAAACAAAACATTTAAAACTAAATCAAATGTTTTGTGAGAATCTTCTCGGATAAAATTGATCATGTGAGTTTATTTAATAATGTTTATTTGTTAGATTATAAAAAAGGTTGCTTTGACTTTTTATAGTGTAATTAATTTTGTTTGTTTGTTTAATTATTTGGTTGCTTTGACTTGTTTGTGTTTTTATTAAAGAAGATGTTTGGTTATTTTTAGTTTAATTAATTTAAATTCTTTGATTAGTAAAAGAAGTTTGTTACTTATAATTTAAATATATGAAATAAAATAATTGTTAATAAGTTTCATACTATGTGTAGTGGGACGTCATACTTCCTCATGAAGCCCCTGTACCTTTACCTTTGGGATTTATGAGACATTATGAGCATCAAGGTGTGATGTAGATAGCTGCCCTTGTTCACTTTACCTGATTCACTCCACCCATCATCATCTTTTGATGTTTTTAAATTAGTTAAAAAATATCAACAAAAATAAAAATTAATTATACAATCATTGATGGGGGATTTTATGGAGCTTTATCCACTACAATGTGTGTTTGTTATGAAATCCTTGCATGAGGTGGTTGATCCATGTTGCATAATGTATCTCTGGAGGCTTCATGACTATACATCTCATACTTCACTTTTAAAACCTTGTTTCTCACCAAATTTCCGGTTAATATCGTAAATGCTATTAATAACCGCCACCATTCCCCGAATCATCTCCTTTTTTGTCTAATATTTTAGAAATTTTCGTAAATTCGATTTTTATATGATATAAAAACGAAACTTTAGTAGCTAAAATGGGTGTCCAAATGACTTGGTGTTTGACCCAACAAGAGATAGATAATAGGTTGTAATTGTTTTTAATGATGTTCCGAAAAACCTCTTTTCATATGAGATTGCTTTTATACGAGACGAAAAGAAATCGTCACGCATGAAACAATGACTTGGTTAAAACAAATATGAAATCTTCTTAAGAATAATTACAATATTTCTTTTTAACATTTTTATTTTTATTAGACGATAAGAGTTTATCCGCTAGAATCATGTAATGAATGTATTAATATTGTTACTAGGACATTTGATTGCATATCTCGACATAGCTTATTGAACAATGATTTCACAGGATTCAACCATTTGTGTTGACCATGAATATCATTGAAATGAGAACATCCACTTGTTATCTTATCAAACAATTTCGATTTTTGGCAAGTCTCGTCTCACACCCGTATACCACCACGGAAAGATGTACATATGTATTGAGTATTGACCTTACTCTTATAACAAAATACTCGGGTGGTGTATGCAATGCAAGTGCCCATGTGCTAAAAGTACCAAGCGTGAACCATTTGACATACGGCTTCAAACTGACATGATTTAGGACGATGTTTAGACGAAGGTAAAAAAATCAATCGACTTGGCTTGGCTCTTTACTTTAATGTTCGCCATAAACCAAAATTAATTTTAAAAGGAAGCATGTTTCGACAGTCGTCGACACCAGTAACCATCAGCATTACCCATTTGTAAGTAATGGAGACGACTAATATAGTTTTAAAAGAATGTAAACACTAAACACGCAATATAAAAAGCATTACCCGTTTGTAAATAATAGACCACTAATATAGTTTTAAAAAATGTAGAAACTAAACATGCAATATAAATAAGGTATCGTCTTTTGGTCGTTGTTGGTCCTAACTAACGAATTAGCTTCTGACGGTCCCAAATTTTAACGTATTTGTTCCCAACAGTCCTCGACTAACATAATCCTAACGACGTTAATTGCAAATCGTCGGAAAAAACGTTTTTTTTACCGGAAAAGTCACATTTATTGCCGGAAAACACCACCTGAACACTACCACCACCACCAATTGACTCACACCAAGCAACCACCATCACTCTAGCACCACCAACCGATTCCAACGATGGTTATAGAGTTCCGGCGATCTCAATAATTGGGGCTTTTACTAGAAAAGGGTTTCTAGAGTTCCGATACAAAGTTACAAAAATGTCTAAGACGGAAACTTTGAGTTTTGTGGGCAAAAAACGTTTTTTCCGGCGATCTGCAACTAATGATGTTAGAATTATGTTAGTCATGGACCGTTACGAACAAATACGTTAAAGGTTGAGACAGTCAGAAGTGTTCGTTAGGTGTGACTGGCAGCGACCAAATGACGAAGACTGAGATTAATAAAAACCAATATACCTATAAACAAACCACACGAACCATCTGCATAATGAACTCGTTTATTTTATACCAGTTATCTATAATACAAAATGATTCTCAATGGCATTTATTGCAACTTCTTAATCACAATTTGGTCCAAAAGTATATTGGCTTTAAATATCACTAAATAGGATCATTACATGACTTATTATATCTTTAAATGAACCAACCTATAGATATTATATTATATATAGCAACATATAAATCACCTGCAAGTGTTACATCAGAAAATGATCTCCAGACTTGATATTCACCGTTTAAACGTCACACTTTATAACGGGAATTCTTTCTGAAGAACATCGAGATTTCGCGAATCACACGCTTCCATCATATCATTCCTCGAAGCACAGCTGCAAACAAAATTATTATATTTTTAAATAAAAACAAAGAAGTCCATAGATATTGGTAAATTAAATATCAAGTAATATTATTCACCTTAAGGAAATTCTTAAATATTGCCATGCGTTATCTGCCTTTGGATTCATCGCTAACGCACGAACGTAGTAACGAATCGAGTCCTCGTACATACCCTGTAACATTAAATTATTATCATATATAACAAATACAAATAGAAAGTTTGGTGCCGCAAGTGCCTTATTGGGCCACTTGGCGGCACCGAACTGGTCCACAAAGTGTGTTTTTGTTTCTTTAGTTCAGTCATCGTAACGAATGTAACGAAAACGAGCGAACGGCAATTTTTTATTTTGTTTTAGTTCTGGATCGACAACGATAGGCTTTTACCAACGCTCATGTTTTACCGACTCATGTTTTACCGACCGACGTCACCCTATTGGTCCACCTCAACTTTTATACTTTTTTGTTTTATATTTGGTTTTAATTCCGGTACAACATCACGCGTTATCGAAACCGACCAAATTCGCGTCGACTTACCGGCTCAATGCTTGGGGCAACGCACCGGGTAAAAAACTAGTTATCTTACAAAATTAATTCATTCCCTATCACTAAATAAATGGTAAATACAAAGAAACAGAAAGAAAGATTACCTGATTCGCATAACTAATACCCATGTTCGCCCATGCGCGAACATAATTCGGCTTTAAATCCAATGCCTGCATCACAAAAGCATATCATAATTTATTTGGCTTAAATATGATAAAATATAAATAATAATAATAATAATCAATTACATGTTGGTATGCATATATTGCATCAGCACTCTGAACACTATTTGCTTGTGTTGCACCAAGTTTGTTCCATAACGAGTAATCTCGTGGCTTGAGTTTTAACGCTGTTTGGAACGATTCGATTGCTTTATCATATTCTCTTGAAAGATTATACAAAACACCTAGTACTATGTGTACATCTGCGTCCTCGGGTGACATTTGAGCTGCCTCATTAAACGATCTAGCCACCTGTAAATTTATAATAGCACCGTTAAAAGTCATAGTATAGGATTACATATATGATATTAAAGCACTCACATCGGCATAATATAGAGAATCCGCAAGTTCAGGTGGCGCGATTTTCCCGTACTCTGGGTGGTTTTGCAGCCAACTATATAAATATTTTAATGCAGCTTGTTGTTCCAATTCTGTATTATTAGAAAATGATTAGAAAACATTTGTAATAAAAGAAAGATAAAATTGCACACATGGTGCATGCGGTTTGACCAAGTTGCATTTTTGGTCCCCCTATTTTAAAAACCGTAAACTTAATTCAAACATGTGTGAGACTCGTGAGAGGGTTGCGCTTTTAGCCCCCGCCATTAATTCAAGATTTTAACGGAAAAGTGATGTCATGTGCCATTCATGGGAGGATAATTGTGTTTTTTTTTTCAAATTTAGAATCCTAATAAAACACTTTTTTTAAACTTCAAACGTCGACTATAATCGTAGGCGTTGAAATCGACGTTATGCGTTCTGAAGTTTGTAAGAGTTTTATTAGGGTTCCAAATTTATTAAGACACAACTACCCTCACATGAATGACACATGACATCGCTTTTTCGTTGAAAACGAACAGGGATTAACAGCGGGGATAAACGTGCAACGCTCCCACAAATGTTTGAACTAAATTTGCAATTTTTGGAATCTAGAGACAAAATTGCAATACGGTCAAGTCAAACCACAGGGACAGCTTGTGCAATTTTCTCAAAACAAAATAAATAGTTAAGATGCATATTATATACCATTTGTATGGCTCACTCCAAGTGCAAGAAGTACTTCCAAGTTTCTCGGGTCAGCTTCATGTGCACGCATCATTGATGCAATTGCCTGTTATAACAGTTGAATCTAATGATAAATATAGAGTTGAATAATTATTAACTAATGATAAATATATTATAATAATGGAAACCTGTTGGTCGTCATCATTTTCAGCATGCGCAACACCAAGTAACCTCCAACCTTCAGCATTATCAGGGTTCTTTAAAACTTCAGCTTCTAAAGCAAGAACCGCTTCACTTAAAAGACCTTTTCTGAACAGTTCTTGACCTTCTTTCAGAGGTTCAGGATGGCCCACATAAGGGTTCAAATCAGAGAACACGTAAACTCCCCTTGAACTGTCGCCTTTTTGCTTCAAAACAGTTTGTTCGTTTAAGTACCTACAAAAATTACTCGTTACTATCAATTTACAAACAAATAACCGTCTTCTTTGACTTTACTTTGACCAATATGAGACTTACTCATCATATGCATTGGCCCAGTTATCAGCAGAATCATCTAGTATCCCTTCGCCAACCTGGCGCCCAAATTCATCTGCCCAATCATTGACTTCCAGCTTGGAGAACTCATTGACCCACTGTTCATCTACTGGACCATGATGCACGCGCTCATTTGCAAAATCATCAGCCCAGCTCTCAGGACCCCTAGAAACCTAAAAACACAATTATTCATTATTCACTAATATAATATTGACCACACATGTAGGCAAGCCCGGAAAGTTCTACTTACCTGTTCATGAGCAAACTGATCGGCCCAAGAAGACGGGCCCGCGTTATATTGTTGTTGAAATTCATTTGCCCAGTCACCACTTGCAGGTTTGACTTGGTTATCTTCAATAGTCAACTCCCCACGGCTCATCTTTGAAACAAATTGAAGGAACTTTGAGTTCTGCAAGTAACAAAATAATATCATCATCAAATAAGTTCACACCGATACTTGAAAAGCAAGTATGTAATGAACCTAGACATATAACCTGAAATTTAGGATTGTTGTTCTGAGCTAACGTGTGTGCTAGCTTACGAGTCTGTTCCATAGCAGCCAAGGATGGAATATTTTGACCAGCCATTCGATCAACAGATGTCATCTGCCTTTGCTCCTGAAATCAATTTCACCACGTATTAAAACAAAATAAAAATAATAATAATTATAATAATAATAAATCGATATAATTAGCTACAATATGTCCATACGTGTTCAAACTCAGAAGCCCAACCACCAGCGCCATGTTGGCGTTCAAACGATAGGGCCCACGCGTTAGGGTCACCTTGATTGACTCTGTGTTGGGCGAATTCGTCAGCCCAACCGTCTGCACCGAGTGGTCTAGGTGGCATGGCTTGTGACTCCCCCCAATATTGTTCAAGCTCGGGGTATCTTCCAGGCATCGGGCCCCTAGCCATACCCTGACTATCAATCTCTAAAGAAGATAACAGAGCATTCACCTAAATAAGCATATACATAAATACATAGATGTCAGTTGGAAAGAAAACAAGAAAGAAAAGAATATAACTTTGATTTGTGAGAAAGAAACCTGGCCATTTATGAAATCCTCACTTCGGTCAGCAAATATATGTCTAGCCATAATGCTACTACGATCGCGTATGCATCGTTTGTCCCCTTCAGACAACCCTAATACAGGAAGTTGAGTGGGACCGAAAGGAACTCCACCATGACTGCTATTAACAAATGAATGTAGAAAACTTGATAATACTCTTTGAGGTGGACCTGGATCACAACAAATTGTAAAACAAGATGGCCAATATATCCAAAGCAATCGTATATGATAAGTTGCTAACTTTACCATTTAACTCTGGTTGAAGCTGCGGTTGCCCTGGTGGGAAATGAGGCATCTGAGGGTTTTGGATTCCGTCCCAAACTTCAGCAAGTCTGTTGTCATTTGCAGCATGGAAACCATTAATGAACTCCGATCCCTGAAATGCATAATATACATAAATATCTAGAACATGGTCCAGGATTTAACAGAATTACATCTCTCTAAGGACATGGTCCAGGATAGGAGTTCGTGGAGAGTGGAGACGTAGGATTAGGATTAAGGACCCTTAGGGGAGTGTACACCTTAGGTAGAATGGGCTTGCTTTTGTCATTTACTAATGATGTATGTATGTTAGGTTACATCTATGATTACCTTTAGTTTCACTAGACATCTTCTGTTAGTGATAGCTCCTAGTTCTGCAGTTTGGATGATATTAATAGCACACTAGCACTATATATTCGGTACTTTGCTTGGTATGCAGGTGTTATCTAGAGCCAAGGGTCTCACCGGAAGCGACCTCTCTATCCCATGGGATAGAAGTATGGTTTGCCTACATCCCACCCTCCCAAGACCCTACCAACAGCTTTGCTATGGGTGGGATTTTACTGGGTACATTTGCTGTTGTTTATAAACATTCATGAACCATTGAATTTAGTAAAATAAAAACCTTATTATGTTGATGCACAGGATCTTCCAACTCGGAACCAGGAAGTGCTGCCAACGGATCTACGACTCCCGGGTACAAATTGTTGCCAGAAGAATTAAGTGCTGATGTAGGAATCTCCTGCAGCCTTTCCTGCTTGCAATAAAATGTATGTTATCTGAACTGGTCAAATCATGCATATAACCACATCCTCCATATTATGATGCGTGATCAGAAATAAGAATAGTATATCAAGAAGAACCAAATTTGCTCAAAAACTTGATAATGTTTATAGATGCCAAAGATTTCCACGTATTATTATTATTATACACCAGTTCAATAGTCTCACAGATCTTAATAAGTTTTGAGAGTTTATAATTACACAAACAATTTTGTATTGAAGCATCTCCATAACTTCTTGATCATCCAGGAGCACAGAAAACACAATAATAAAATAACCTAATCATAAGGGCTTGGATGACTACACAAATCAATAAATACAATTCAAATTTAGCAATGATCCTCAAGCTTATATACAATCAAACTGGACACCATAGTTCTCTGAGGCAGATGAACTCTAGATATATAATTATTTGCCTATTTGTCTATGACTTCTAACTTCACAATTGGAATCAACAAATAAGGTACAAGTAGTTCAAATTTGGGGGCAAGAGAACCACGAATTGCAATATGATGGAAGTACCTTTTGTATGTTAGAATTAAGTTCAATAGTCTCACACAAATCTTATAAAAGTGTTGAGAGTCTATGATTAGACAAACAATTTCCTATTTCAAGCATCTCCATAACTATTTAATCATTCAGCAACAAAAATATATATATATATACTAATTAAACAACCTAATAATAAAATTTTGAATGACTAACAATACCATAATCAATAAATACAATTCAATTCTACTTTAGCAATGGTCCTCGGGCTTATATACAATCAATTTAAACACGATAGTTTTCCAATTGAATTTTTTTTCCTGAAGAAATGAGCATAAAGTCCAGAAATACATCTTCGATAACTATATAATAATTTGCCTATGTTTCCTAACCTCACAATTAGAACCAGCATATTAAGTATGTAAGAACTAGGTTCAATAGTCACACAGAACTTAATAAAGTTTTGAAAGTTGACTATTACACAAACAACATCCTAATTCAAGCATCTACATAGCTTCTCAATCATCAAGGAACTCAGAAAAGCTAATAATAGAGCTCTGAGTAATCAATAAATGCGATTCAATTCTATTTCAGCAATGATCCTCAAGCTTATATTCAATCAAACTGGACACCATAAGTTTCAACAGAAAAATATAATAATTTGCCTATAATTTCTTTGAATTCAACAAATTAAGTACAGCTAGATCAAAATTGGCGGCAACAGAACTACATATTATGATATAATAAAACTACCTCTTGAGATGAAGAATCGATTAGAGCGTTAGCTAGAGCACCGAGAGCACGTATTTTTATTATACACCAATTCAATAGTCTCACAGATATTAATAAAGTTTCGAGAGTTTATAATTCAACAATCAATTTCCTATTTCAAACATCAACACTCAAAAGCTAATAATAGAATAACCTACTAATACAATTCAATTCTGCTTTAGAAATGATCTTCAAGCTTATATACAATCAAATTAAACATCATAAACATAACTCAATCCCAATAATAATAACAACAGTTCGAATAACTAAATAACTATCTACCTATGATTCCTAACTTCACGATTAAAATAAACAAACTTAGGTACAATTAGGTTAAAATTAATAGCAATAGAACCTCAAATTATGTGTAGTACAATTCAACTCTGCTTTAGCAGTGATCTTCAAGCTCATGTACAATCAAGTTAAACATCATAAACATAATTCAATTCCAACAACAACAACAATAACAATAACAACAGTAGCAACAATAACAATAATAATAATAATAATAGAACCTAACTTTTGGATGAGTACAGAACTCCATAAATACAATTCAATTCTGCTTTAGCAATGATCTTCAATCTCATTTGCAGTCAAGTTTTAACATCATAAACATAATTCAATTCCAATAATAATAAAAATAACAATAACAATAACAAAATAACCTAACTACAATAGTTTGAATAAGTAAGTAATAACTATCTACCTATAAGTTCTAACTTCACGATTGAAGTAAACAAAATTAACCTAGTAGGTCAAAATTGACGGCAAATAATCCACGAATTGTAACTTTTGAGATGAGGCATGAACACACAAAAACTAATAATACATTAACCTAATGATAAAGAGTTTGAATGAGTACAGTAATTAATAAATACAACTCAATTCTGCTTTATCAATGATCTCCAAGCTCATGTACAATGAAGTTAAACATCATAAACATAATTCAATTCCAATAATAGTAAGAACAATAATAATAACCTAATTACAACAGTTTGAATAACTAAATAACTATCCGTCTATGATTTCTAACTTCACAAATCACACCAACAAATGAAGTACAGAACTCAATATATACAGTTCAATTCTGCTTTAGAAATGATCCTCAAGCTCATGTACAGTCAAATATAATTCAATTCCAATAATAATAATAACCTAATAACAACAGTTCGAATAGCTAAATAACTATCTACCTATAAACTCTAACTTCACGATTGAAATTTAACAAAATTAAGTACAATTAGGTCAAAATTAACAGCAATAGAACCTCAAATTATGTACAGTACAATTCAATTCGGCTTTAGAAATGATCTCCAAGCTCATGTACAATCAAATTAAGCATCATAAACATAACTCAACTTCAATAATTATAGCAATAGCAATAACAATAACAATAACCTAATAACAGCAACTCGAATACTAAACAACTATCTACCTACGATTTCTAACTTCACGATTGAAATCAACATAATTAAGTACAATTAGGTCAAAATTAACAGCAATAGAACCACAAATTATGTACAGTACAATTGAATTCTGCTTTAGAAATGATCTCCAAGCTCATGTACAATCAAATTAAGCATCATAAACATAATTCAAATCCGATAATAATAACAATAATAATAGATAGAACAACCTAACGATAAGCTTTTGGATGAGTACAAGATCAACGAATACAATTCAATTCTGCTTAATCAATGATCTCCAAGCTCATGTACAGTCAAATTAAACATCATAAAGATAACTCAATTCTAATAATATTAGAATAACCTAACTATAACAGCTAGAACAACTAAATAACTTCATGATTAAAATCAACATAATTAAGTACACTCAGGTCAAAATAATAGAACAATCTAACGATAAGCTTTTGGACGAGTACAGAACTCAATAAATACAACTCAATTCTGCTTCAGCAATCATCTTCAAGCTCGAGTACAATCAAGTTAAACATCACTAATATAATTCAATTCTGACAACAACAATAATAATTAAATAACCTAATTACAAAAGTTTGAATAAGTAAATAACTATCTACCTAACCATTTCAAACTTCACGATTGAAATCAACAAATTAAGCACAATTAGGTCAAAATTCGCCAAGCTCATGTATAGTCAAGTTAAACATCATAAACATAATCCAATTCCAATAATAAAAATAATAAGTAATAACAACTACCTGACTACAACAGCTTGAATAAGTAAATAACTAATAACTATCTGCTATGATTTCTATCTAACATCACGATTCAATTCAACATAATTAACTCCAATTAGGTCAAAACTAACGGCAAATAAGCCGTACCTTTTGAGACGAAGAGCCAATTAGCGCGTTCGCAAGAGCACCGAGCGGATTTGACGACGAAGAAGAGCCAGGTACGGCACACGCCGCACCGCCGGTGACTAAATCACGCATCGCCATCGGTCAATTGACTGTGAGCTCTGGTTCGATTGAGCTAGGGTTTGGATAGCAATCGATAATCTGTTTGGACCTAATAATAATAATGGAAGTAGTAGAAGCTAGATGGAGATAATGGAGCAAATTATATATGGGGCGTTCTTCTTTCACAAGATAAACTAAACAAACAATTTTATATTTATATTTTCATTTGTGTATAAACTATAAATAAATATAATAAATCTATAATATAATTGCATCGCTACCGAACATTGTGTACTTAATAACTCGTATAGTCGTATGTGGTTGTTATTTGACCGTGTTATTAAAATGTTTGGACAAGAGGTAGGGCGGTCACTTTTACCCGAAACCCGATTTGAAAAAGCATATACCCGAACCTGAAATAACCCGAACCCGAACGAAGTAATTTGGGTTGGTACTCGAGTTTGATTTATAAGATTTGGGTTAACCTGAAAAATCCGAATAAACTTTTAGTTTTGAAATTAAATATATATTTTTATGTATAATAAGTTAAGTCTTAGTCACTAAAGTTATTAGAATCTGGCTCTAATCAATTGTTGTCATTCTAATTAATGGATCGATTGTTTATTATTAATTTATGAATTTCGTTTATTACTAATAGCAACTGTAATCGAACAAGCAAATCACGCCCAATTGAATACGATTATGGTTCGAGTTAGTTTTACTCTTCTTTTGAATTGATTTAACAAGTTAGGTTAGTTTATTATTTGATTATTTGTGTTATAAGCAAAAAAGAATATGTTGTTTTAGTTTTAGCATTGTAGTTTTTATTTTTTTGGTTTTGTGCTTTTTTTCTAGGATACTCGAAACCCGATTAACCGAAACTCGAAAAACCCGTGAGAGATTTGGGTTGGGTTTCGAGTCAAGATTTAAAACTTTGAAACCCGAATAACCCGATCGAAAAACCCGAAAAACGAACCCGAAGAACACCCCTAACTAGAGGTGAACAACCTGGTTTAGTTTGGGCAACAAAAATCAAAATCGATTTATGATTGGTTTTGGTTCAGATTGAAACTGGTTTCATGACCAAGTTACAATCGGTTTCGGCTCAGGTTTTTGCCCGGTTTCGGTTCGGTTCCAAGCCTACAGTTTTAAATCGATTCCAAAAAGTTTCTACATAATCGGTTTCAGTTCGGTTTTCAGGTCGGTATGGTTAGCCGCTTTAGTTGTCCACCTCTGGTTTGAACTAAAGGTGGGCAAATAAACCGGTTAATCAAACAGACATTAACCGAAACTGATTATGTAGAAACCAGTTTGGAACCGAATGAAATCGTAGGTTTGGAACCGGTTTGTAACTTTCTCCACCAAAGCCGGTTAATCGAACCAAAGCTGATCGTAACCTGGTAAAAATACAGTTTCAACCCGAACCAAAACCGATCATAAACTAGCTTTGACTTTTGTTGACCAAACTGAACCGGTTTCAACCCAAACCGGTTTTTAATTTTACACCGGTTTGTGCACTTATAGTTTGGACCAATGATCCGTGAAGCAACTCTTGTTCACATTCACAAAACAATTTTATAAAAGTGGAAGAGTTGGGTTTCGAAAAAGGTTATCAATTCCTGTTGGCTTATCAGAAAGAAATATCGAAGTGGGCTCGGTGAATTGTAGACTTTGCGAAGACTGTGAAGAAACTAGCGAATAGGGATGAGATCGGGACAATACATATACATGTACCATACCCGATTGTTACGTTTAAAAGTTCTGTAAGGAAAATTTGTGTAAAAACTGTATGCAACTTTCGTTGTATTTATTGACTTTTAGTATCTCCCTAGCTGTTTGAATAAAGTTTGACATTCAATAAAATCTTGATAGTAATTATTCATGACATGTTAAATTTATTTTATGGTTTTATTAAAAACACTTATTCTAGATAATCTTTTATTAACGTTTAACCACATAATTAGTTATCTTTATTTTTGTATAAAGCAATAAATAATATTCTACGAGTATTTCTCCTAAATATGATCCACTCACACGTTTAAACTCTTTAAACATGCCGATTAGTTTGCGTTGCTCGTTGTTTAACCCTTTTTGGTCATTTTCATTAGACATGTAGTCTCTGTTTTAGGAATAACTACTGTCTAGTCTAGTGATGACACAAAATTTGTGTCATTTGGACCTTCATTTATCCAACTATCAGAACAGGCTTCGTCTAGGCTCTAGACCATACTTTGACTATAAGGTATGATAAATTTCGTTCAGATTTGGCTTGTTCTAAAACGTTGGTAAAAAAAGCCCTTACTCAAAGTAGGATTGTTAAGAAGAAAAAAACTCAATACTAATGTATGATTCAAACCTAGACCTCAATTGTGTTGTTTTCTCAAATCTTGAAATTGTTCTTTCATTTGAATAAATTTGGTTAGTCTCATATTAGTTTTAGGGGTTTTAGAAGAGATTTTCACATGAACAAATAACAATAGGATTAGACTTGCATTTGAAGCCTTGAAGGTACAGATTTGATTACTGGCCCAATTATATGACCTTATATAGTTATATGCAACAAAACTTGGCCACAGGCCCAGGTTTTTGTTACTTATGTGGAGACTAAATAGTGTATTATAATTTAGCAAAGTAAACTACAGTGCCAAAGACACGCGGCCGAAGTTAGGTCCGATTAACCAAAGACACGCGGTCGTAACAAATCTACCTGATACCAACTGGATCGCACTGCACCGTCGTTGCAACGTGATGGTTGTGTTCCCTGCATGGACAAAGCTTATTGAGGGGCAGGGTCTGTGCAGTGGTTTAAATTAGAACGTTTTTTGCTTGATAATTTGTATATGTAGTGTAAATTTACTGGTTTTGGCCGAAAATTTGAGAATGTCCCCCCTGGCCCTCGTTTATGAAAACATCTATTTAGTTTGAGTCCGACCTCCTCAACATTTTCGATCAAGCTTCGTCAATGATTCCTTGGTTGAAAATGAGAGGCTAGAGAGACAAGCTAGAGACAAAGACTTGGTCAATCCATCCTTGTGTCCTGACCAACAAACTAAAATGAATAAATAAATCGAAAACTTAAAATTGTTTTATATTCATTTTTATTTTAATCCGACACATATGTTGGCTTTACTGAATTGGATATACTTAGTAAACTTTAAGGTGTCTTCCCCTTATACTTCACTAGATAATAAAACAATTTTAATTTCTTTAAATCGGTTTGTACCCGACCCAGTTTGGAAAACATACTTAAAAAAATATGTTTATTTTCTTCAAAACTGGTTTCAACCCGATCTAACAGGTTTGATTGGGTTGCACCTTCTCACTTTCAAATCGGTTTTAAACCTGATCAGATTTCTTTCAAACTGTTTTTGATCATGGGTTGATCAACCCGGACAGATTTTGAGCCCGAACTAGTTTGGAATATAACCTGATTTTTACATGTCTACTAGATAGTAATTTTAGATTCTTTTAAATAATTCGCTTTAAAATTAGACAACATAGCTTAAAACCTTTTATTTTATGAAATATATATATATATATGTAAACTAAAAGCACCTTATAATTTTTTTATGTGGTACACAAACTATTATGACTATTGTATCCTGGAAGCAAACGAGTTTCTTTGGAAGACTCAAAATTTTTATAAGAGATTCATATTGAACACAAACTTTCATACTAACGCTTTTTTGTCTCGTCTTCTCTTCTTGCAATTTCATTTTACTTGGTCACAATTCATCTCTAGTTCAATGTTTTTTTTTTGGATTTAGAATGCGATGGCTTGTTAGCTTGGGCGACTTTTTCTTCGTTTTTGGCTCCTTCATCTATGACTTTTTAGATTGATACAATTACCATTAGTAAAGAAAGAAGATTGATTATGGATGTCAATATGATAAACATGACTACTTGGTTGGTGATTTAGAAACATAGAAACAACATGATATTCACTACACACCTAAGTAAATGTGATTCTATCTCTGATGATATTATTAATATTAATTATTCTTCTTTTATGGCATTCTAATAGGTATTTCAAAGCTAGAATAAGTTTCGTTAATTGATTAAAAAAATCCGTTTTTGATGATGTAATTTTGGTTTTTATTTGTAAGTTTTAGAAAGTTAGTTGTTTAAAAAAAATTAATAAAAAATAATTGAAAATAGTAAATATTAGTTAATAACTAATAACCAAGAGTGCATGGTTTAAAATGACAAACAATGATGGCTTCTTTTGATAGGTATGATTATCCTCACAATTGGCATGACTCCTACACAACCCAACAAAATCATGAATATTTCCTTTTTGTACCATATTTTGGCCACACATGTGACGGTACTGCTATGGTTTCAAACATACAATGCATGGCTATTTTTGGTATAAATTACCTTATCAATATTTACAAAAAGTTATATACTATTTGGTGATTTGAGTTACATATTATTATTACAAGTTTACAACAAACTAGTTAATTATTATTCATATAAGATCATGTGTTATAGGCAATGATGAGTTTCAAATTTCACCGTTAATAATGCGTGTTTATGGTAATGCGAAATATAACGGAGTGAATAATAAGAAATTGAAAAAATAAATGATGATATGAAGCTAAATTACATAATTATCTTTCCCACGTTCGGAATGATCTTTTGCCATGTGACCCCTTTCACGCCCTTGTGTATCATTTTCTTGCGCGTAAGATGCCTACGTGGTGAGGCTTAGCATACAAACTGCGGTTCCACCGTACATAGCTTAAGATTTGATATGACCAAACAATGAAAATTTAAAAAAGTAAGATTTAATTAACTTAAAATTGTATTAAGCATACTTATCTTAAATATATATATAAACGAAACCTTTAAAAGCGCCTTGGTTGCTTTTGACATTCTCTCAATCCACCAGATTGTTTTATTTGTAAATTGAGGCTTTTCATGCATTTGACCCGAATTCACGGGTATGGGTCTCACCAAACCCTAATAACCCTTAAACGAGGTATAACATTTCATCAAACTAAAAACTAATCTCACCAAATATTTGATATGAAAAAATCCTATAAAATAGAGATATTTTAAAATTTATTATCCGTTTTTGTTAAATATTATTTATAAGAAACAATTTTATATTGAAAAAATAAACGAGTCATCAAGTCAGATAACTTTTAAACTGGGTTATAACATCGCATTTATTTGTGAAAGACCCTAAGTATGTTATTAACTTCGTTATAATAAATAAAATTAAGTCCAAAAATATATATAAATATTATAAACGAATAATGTAAAACAGACCCTGTAATATGGTAGATAACAGCTACTTTTATTTAAAATAAACATTTTGTTTTTAGATAATAAAATAGAAGAGAAAAAAAATCAATGTAATGTAGTAAACTTGTTGCAATTAATATTGTCCTTTCGAGCTTCGGCCTTATGTTTCCAAAATAAATGTTTTTAATGAGTTTTACTTTCCATTATCATCCTTTTCTAATTATAACCAACCATCTTGACTGTATTAAATGATAATAACTAATATATTTTTTTAAAATATATTTATATATGCTTTTATAATATTCTTTTAATAAACTTTTCATGTTATAATAAAATGATTCAAAGAGAGGCAAGTAAACGAGTATTGTATGAAACAATCAAAATAACTTATCATTATATCATATACATTGACAAATCAAATTCAAAAGATAGTACGACTCTAGCTGGATATATGTAGTAAATATGGACGTGCTTGATGATTGTCGAATCATTAAATGATTTTCATGTCACCGTTAAGTTGAAGTTTGGTAATAAATTGTTTATGACCAACTGATAAGGTCCACACTAATCATATCTTAGTTAAACCAGTAGATGTCTATGGTTATTGTAGTGTGAATACTCAAACGACATCAAAGTCTACAACACTATGGTTAACTTAATAACATGTCTGTTGATCTACCAAACGAGAGACGTTCATGTCCCTAACTTAGATGATAACATATATTTATCGTTCAACATATATAGTTATGATAGTCAAGATCAGGTTTGAAGTTGATACTTCGAACGCCCAAACATTATTATAGAGTGTGTGTAGGGGTGCTCTTCTAACTTACACAAAGCTCGAGCTTAGCTCAATTCGAGCTCTATTTTCAAAGTTCAAGCTCGGCTCGTGAGTAAATTTTCAAACTCGAGCTCGACTTGTCACCTGTTTATTAATAAATTTTTATAATTATAATTATTTTTATATAATTTTTTCTATTATAGTTTTATGAATAAAATAATATATATTATTTAGTTCATTTATATTTATTTGTTCATAACACTATATATTTTATTATTTATTATTAAATATATATTTAAAAAATATATATAAATGACAGGCTCGTTTAGGCTCGCGAGCTAGCTTGAACTCGATAAGTAAAACTCGGGCTCGATCAAGCCTTTTAACAAGCCGATCTCGAGCAGCTCAGCTCGTTTGCACCCCTAAGTTTGGATTGGCGTTGCTATTCAAAAGGGGGTTGCGGCACAACTTGTTGCCCGTTTGCCTACCACTTTATTGTAATCGTTTTTGAGTTTTATAAATGACGATTTTTCATTAAAAAATTAAAAAATAATAATAAATTTTGTGGGAAAAAAAGAAGATATAAAAAACTTTAATAACTCAATTTAACTCTTCCTCTCCTCCCTCTTAAAGATTCCAATCATTTCTGGTCCACCACAATATAATAATAATCCAACCTTTTTTAATTTTCCTTTAAACACTCCATTACACTTATCAAACAAATTTGTCTTCAAATATTTTGAGAGGACAAATCAACAGCAACAATTACTCTGTTTTTTTCCTCTTAAAAAACCCCTGTTTTCAAGGAATGAAAGAAGCTGTTCATTATTATTATTAACTAGTATGTTCCTATCGAGAGTTGCGCGAGAAACTTGGTAGTGGCCTCGAGTTTTAAAATGCAGATATACAAACACATCATAACGACTATCACTTCGATAAAAAAATGTTTATCTAACTATAAAAAAACTTGGTCAATGGAACTTATATACTTTGTTGTGAATACAAGTTCGTTTTAATGGCGCGACATAGATGAAGTAAACATTTCGTAATGACATTCAAAAAATTTTAAAATAACGAAACTTATATACTTTATTGTGAATGCACATTCGTTTTTACAGCGCGACATAGATGAAATAAACATGTCGTAACGGCGTACTAAAGAATCTAAAAAAACAAAACTTATGTACTTTATTGTGAATGCACGTTCGTTTTAACGACACGACATGGATGAATTAAACATGTCGTAACAACATATTAAAAGATCTAAAAGAAACTTCATATGGTGGTCATTAAAAAGATCAGTAATTTAAATATACTTGTATAATAACAAAATAGAGAACATATTAAAACCATGAATACTTTTTTTTGGTGTTGGGGGGAATTAACAAAGTTTAGCAAAAACAAATTATGTTTGGAATCAATTTAAAAAACTTTAGAACTTTAAGGGGACTAATTTAAAAAAATTAAAAATGAAGGGACTAAATTTACAAAAGTTGAAACTGCACTGTAGCATTAGCTTTCCTATTATATATAGTATAATAATAATCGGACACACAACAAGAAATAATAATAATAATAATAATAATAATAATAATAATAATAATAATAATAAAAACAGTTTACACCCTTTTGACTGTTTGTCTCTCTTACCAGGTGGGTATTCAGTATTCAGTAATCAGTGATCAGTTATTAGTTTATTATTATATTATCTTTTTTCAGTTGGGTGTTTTTTATTTGTTTATAAAAATTTAATCTTTTAATTTGTGTGGTGTAAAGTTTCAATCTTTATGTCTTTTTTTGGGTTTCTTGGATGATCTGCAGATCTTTGATCAGATGGGTCTTTTTTGGGTATAATAATAATAATAATATTAATAATAATATTAATAATGTTTTGATCAACATTTTGAAAATTTTTATTTGGGTGGATGATTAAGAAGTTTGAAAATTGAAACCCATATTTGTTTTTATTGATTATTAATTATTAATATTATTAATAATTAATTAGTTGTCAATTTATCATGGAAACTATTTACTATTGTATTCATATGAGTTATGCAGTTCATGATTCTGTGTGGGGCTAAGTTTTTCTTTTTCTTTTTGCAGAAAAAAAGGCTTAAATTATGATTTATGAGCTACAAATTTTTAATCTTTTCCATGAATTGTTCTTGTTTCTGTAAGGGATTTCTTTACTTTTTGCAACAAAAAAAGGTTTAAAATTATGGTATTTTGGTAACAAATTCACCGTGTTTTTCATCATTAGCTCTTGTTTCAGTTCTTGATTTTCAAAAAGATAATTTTTTTTTTAGTTTTTAGTTACAAATTTACAATCTTTCTCATCATAAGTTCTTGTTGCAGCCTGGAATTTATTCTTTTTTCTGCAAAAAAGGTCTAAAATTATTCATCAATTGCTCTTGTTTTTGAGTTCTTAATTTGCAAAAATAAAAAAAAACACTAGTTTTTTTTTTTAGTTGCAAATTTTCAATTTTTCTCATGATATGTTCTTGTTGCAGCATGGAATTTATTCTTTTATTTTTTTTTCAAAAAGGTCTAAAATTAAAAATATTTTTGTCACAACTTAACAACCTTTCTCATCATATGTTCTTGTTTCACCATTGAATTTATTCTTTTTTTTGCAAAAAGGTCTAAAAATTCATGATTTATATAATCTTTCTCATAATATGTTTATTTATTCAACATGATATTATTCTTTATTTCATAAAGTTTCAAAATTTATGAGTCTTGAGTTACAATTTCATAATCTTTTTTTTTTAATCCCAATTCCAATTACTAATTTTTATTTCACTCATTTGTGTTGCAGTTGCACTTAACCAGGAGCTGATAATAATAATAATAATAATAATAATATAAAGGTGTAAACTTTTTGCTTTTTAATGGGTGGATTTGATGATCATGTTGGGATAAAGGGAGATTGGATGGCTCCTAGTTCTAGTCCTAGCCCAAGGTCTTTCTTTTTGGCTATGTTGAGTGAATCTGGGTCCGGATCCGGGTCGGTGGCGGAACCACCTAAAGATAACCCAAATGGTGGGTTCACATTTCATGGACCAGACAAAAAGTTCGGGTCCGAATACGGCCCGTTTGGTGAGCCGAAAGCAGCAGGCTCAAGGTCTGGTCTTGTTGAAAGAATGGCTGCTAGAGCTGGTTATAATGCTCCTAGGTTGAACACTGATATTATTAGGCCTCCTGCTGACGTGGCGAAACAGTCGTCTGTGTTAACGATCCCTCCTGGTCTCAGTCCGACTTCACTTCTTGACTCGCCGGTTTTTCTGTCGAATTCGCTGGTAAAAGTTGCTTAAACCGCTTTCTTTGTTGTTTTTTGAAAGTGTTGTGATAATCATATTACGGGTGTGTGTGGGTTGGTTTTGGACTCGGATCGAACCAAACCGAAACCCGAAAATTCGATTTTTGGGTTTTTGAAAATCGTTTTGTTTTGTGTTTTTGGTTCTCAAAATGTGTTCTGTTCGGTTTAGGTTTTGTCATTTGCGCTTGACGCGGACAAAAATAATAAACTTGGCCAACTCTGGGTCTAAATTTATTTGTTAGTTAATAATTAATTGATTATTACACGTATGGGCTTAAATTTTCGAGTTACGCCATTTGTTATTTATTTTTGTAAATTCACTTAACAAGATAGCATTAAAAAAAGTTATAATCCACAAATTCGATGACAAAAAGACATTTTTTCGGTTCGGTTTGGTTTTTAGGGGTTTGGTTCGGTGTTTTTTATTTTTGTTATATATGTAAAACCTAAACCGAGCCGGAAAGTTGGTTTATGAATATATAACATAAAAACGATGACTTTGTTTTCAGTAGGATCGGTTTTGCCCTTCAAAAGGGGGTGGGCGCAGCTTGTTGCCCGCTTACCTGCATCTCTGTTGTAATTAGATCCTTTTTTTAAATTTTAAAAAAAAGTTGGATTTAAAAAAAAAACATAAAACCAAATCGTCAATTTTGGGTTGGGTTCAATTATTTTTGTTTGGTTATGTTGGTTATTTCACGTACCAGTAGGTTATTTCGGTTTCATGCACACCTCTAAATCAGATTCTTGAATATAACATAATTTGTGAATATTTTCTTGGTTTTTTTTGCAGGCTCATCCATCTCCGACAACCGGGAAATTCCCATTTGCTCAAAATAAAGATGATTCGTTCGAAGACTTCAACACTTCATCTTTTGCGTTTAAACCTGTTCTTGAATCCGCTTTTGTTTCGGTTTCTAACAAGGTAGTTGTTATACACTTGTACTCGTTTTATAATTGGTAATTGTTAATTGTATTAAATGAATAATTTGTATACAATAGGAGGCCCTATATATATATATATATAGGACATATATTACATCTAATATTAGAAACAATCAATTAGATATATGACACAAATCTCTGTCTAATATTCCCCCTCAAGCTAATGACGGGGAGCAACTTTTAGCTTGGATCTGAGAAGTAGAAATCGTTGTAAGGATAGGGGTTTTGTAAACACGTCTGCGATTTGATCATCTGTCTTGATAAACTGTATTGAGAGCTTTTTTTAGCGACCCTTTCTCTAACAAAATGAAAGTCAATCTCCACGTGTTTTGTGCACGCATGAAAAACGGGATTGGCTGATAGATATCACACCACAAGATAGGTGGCAATGTCATAGAAACGTGAAGCTCCTTTAGAAGTGCTTCAAGCCATGTTAACTCAGCAACAGTGTCTGCTAGGGCTTTGTATTCGGATTCTGTAGATGACCGAGAGACAGTTTGTTGTTTACGAGCACGCCATGAAATAAGATTGGACCCAAGGTAGATGGCATATCCCCCCGTGGATCGACGGTCATCGAGAGAGCCAACCCAATCTGCATCGGAAAAGGCTGTGAGAGACCGTTTGTGAGCATCAGTGTAAGCATGAACAACAGGAGCTGACTTTTGTTGAATCAACAAACCAAGATTAGATGTTCCTTGAAGATACCGAAGAATTCTTTTGACCGCAGACCAATGATTTTCTGTAGGGGAGTGCATAAATTGACAAACTTTGTTGACCGCAAAGGTTATGTCAGGTCTGGTAAGAGTTAGGTACTGTAAAGCCCCAACTGTTTGTCTAAATTTCACTGGATTGTCAAACTGAGGGCTATCTCCGAGAGCTAAATTAGAGTTAGGGACCATAGGCGAGTCAACAGGTTTTGACTGAGAGAGACTTGCTTTTTGAATGATGTCAGCAATATATTTTTTCTGTGAGAGAAGCAACTCATTGTCTTTGAAGATTACCTCAATGCCCAAAAAGTATGACAACCGACCCATGTCTTGGATCGCAAAAGTAGTGCTCAACCGTTGAATGAAGTGGTCAATGAGTCGGGAATTGTTGCCGGTGAGAATTATGTCATCCACATAAACAAGCATATATAATAAGTGACCATTATGGGAATTAATAAACAGTGAAGGATCTGTTCTAGACCCGTGAAACCCAAGTTGTAACAAGACTCCCGAAAGACGATTGAACCAGGCCCTAGGAGCTTGTTTGAGGCCATACAAGGACTTATGAAGCAGACACACATGATTTGGCTTTTGAGGATCGATAAAGCCTTGTGGTTGTCGTAAGTACACGGTTTCCTTGAGATCACCGTAAAGAAAAGCGTTTTGAACATCTAATTGGCGAAGAGACCATTTCCTTGTAACGGCAAGCGACAGAACCACATGAACCGTGGTGGATTTTACCACCGGACTAAATGTCTCATGATAATTAATTCCCGGCTGTTGGTTAAAACCTTTCGCCACTAAACGGGCTTTGTAACGTTTTATATTCCCATTTTCATCATGTTTCAGCCTGTATACCCACTTACAATCAACAACATTAGCATTAGGAACTGGTTGTACTAAAGTCCATGTACCGTTTCTCAGTAAGGCTTTGAATTCCTCTGTCATGGCAGCACGCCATTGAGGACTTTTGTTAGCAATGGCAAAGGTGGATGGTTCTGTTGAGGAAGAGTGAGTGGAAGTGTGAAAAGCAGAAGCATTGTAGGAAGTCCGTTGCTTAGGATTTTGTCTTAGATTTGGAGGGCGTGTACGTTGTTGGGTGTCGGTTGTGGTGGGGATTGAAGTGGATTCTGTTTGGGCAGAAGGTTGAGTTGATGATGGAAAGGATGTGGTAGTAGATGGGGCTGTTTGAGCAGAATTTTGGTAAGTCTGGTAGGCTGGAACTGTGGGTTGAGTAGCCATAGTAGAGCTGCGCTGATAGGTGGCAACAGGTGGGGCTGTTGGTGGGGAGTTGTCTGGTTGGGGCGAGGTAGTGGGTGTTTGGACAACATTGGTTCGGGCTGAGGGTGATGATGGTTGAGCTGAGTTGGTAGTTGGTTCAGTTTGGGTGGGAGTTGATGAGTGATGATGTTGGTCGTTTGTAGAAGATGATGGTTGTTCATGTGTTGTAGGAAAAGGATAGGATGAAAAGTAAGGATCTGGAGAGGGTGGGGTAGGTGTAGGAGAAGATGCTCGAAGGAAAGGAAAATGTGTTTCATTAAATCGTACATGTCGAGCGATGTAAATACGATTTGTGGTAGGATCAAGACATTGATATCCGTGGTGTGAAGGACTATACCCAAGGAAGATACATGGTAATGAACGGAAATCCATTTTGTGTGGATTGTATGGACGAAGATGAGGAAAACATTGGCACCCAAAAACACGTAAAAATGAAAGATCAGGTTTACGATTGAGAAGATGCTCAAATGGAGAGATATGGGACGAGGTACGAGAAGGCATGCGGTTTATCAGGTATGTGGCGGTTTCAAAAGCAAAGTTCCAAAAACGCATTGGAACACCCGATTGTGCTAAGAGTGTGAGGCCGGTTTCGACCACATGGCGGTGTCGTCTCTCAACAAAGCCATTTTGTTTGCTTGTATGAGGACATGAGAGACGATGTAGAATTCCAAGTGTTGTAAAGAAAGAAGACAAGTGTCGAAATTCCCCACCCCAATCTGTTTGAACTGATTTAAGTTGTGTTTTGAATTGTCTTTCAGCCATTGTGTGAAATTGTTTAAAGGTGCTAAATACATCAGATTTTTGTTTAATGGGAAATATCCACATATATCTAGTGTAATGATCAACACAAAGTAAAAAATAGCGATGACCATAAAAGGAAGTAACAGGAGCAGGTCCCCAAACATCACAAAAAACCAAATCCAACACATGGGTACTTTTATAATTTGAAGAAGATAAATGCAATTTTGAAGACTTTCCCATGGGACATGAGTTACAAAAAGGAAATGCAGAATTATTGCTAACAGGAAGACAATTCTTTGAAATCATGGATTGTAAAAGTTGCAAGTGAGGATGTCCAAGTCTTTGGTGCCAAGTTGTAGGAGAAGCTCGAACAGTAGAAAATGCAACATTTGAGACAGTATGAATCTTTGGTAGATGAAAGGAGTAGATACCATCTTTACTTGGACCCATGAGGAGGATAGTTCTCGTAACCGTATCCTTCACACAAAAAAATGTAGAGTGAAACTCAAAAAAGACATTATTATCTTGACAGAAACGTTGTACTGAAAGAAGATTTCGTTTAATTTGTGGAACGTGTAGGATGTTATTAATAGAAAGGGTTTTATTTGGTGAATTAAAGGCGGTGGAGGCAATATGAAGAATAGGTAAACTGTTGCCATTACCAACAAGAAGGGAATCCTTACCAAAGTAAGGCTTAAAATTGTCAAAGCCAGTGAGATCAGGTGCTGCATGACTGTTTGCACCAGTGTCAGGCAGCATGATGATGATGCTTGTGAGCGATGATCAGCAAAGTTCGCTTGTGGAGCGTTTCGTGGTGGACGAATTGTTGCTGGATCACGATTTGGGCACATAGATGGAATGTGCGCAATGCCACACCTGTTGCAAGAACCATAGACGGTATTCTGATTAGACGCCCAAGCAAATCTGGAATTGTTACCTGATGAGGAGCCCGTGTTCCGGTTGTTGTTATAGTTTCCTCACGTGTTCCGGTTGTTGTTATAGTTGCCTCGTCCACGTCGGTTGTTGTTATATGAACCACGGTCACGGTTGGACTGTCCACGAGCACTGTTATAGGCCTGATTTTGCTGTTGTGCAGGTTGCACATTGAAACCTAACTGTGTCATCAGTTGTTGAAGTGATTGTACTGTTTCAGGCGGGAGTTGAAGGTTGTTCTGCGAAGCTGAGTCACGGCTGGTTGTAGCCATGAAAGCTTGGGTAACAACAGGAAGAGTGGGATCAACCTTCTTTGTCATGTATTCATGATCAGCGAGTAGCCCAGGTAATTCCAATAAGGTAACAGGAGGGTGTCGGCCAACAAGGGTGGGCTTCAAGTTGTTGTATTCTGCCCGAAGACCTGAAATAATCAGCATAACGACATCTTTTTCTTGCATAGCTTCACCAATGTTTGCTAATGCATCATTATATTCTTGGGCTCGTGTGATATAAACAGCTGATGATTCATCAGGTTGCATCTCCATCTTGAGGAGTTCGGTTTTCAGTGTGTACTCTCGAGAAGATGTATGTGGTGCGTAAGCACGTTCCAAAGAAAGCCATAGGTCACGAGAAGTATCACCTTGTACATGCTTAAAGGAGGCTTCAGAGATCGTTGACAGCAAGAGCATGCGAACGTGGGCATCATTGGAAACCCATGTTGGGTAGTCAGGGTTCGGTTGTTTTGTGGGTGGCTCTGGATCTTTGCCAGACGAGGAAGAATTAGCAGTGATGGTTTGGGATGGACATGGAAGAGAACCATCAATGTAAACATACAGGCCGTTGGTGATGAGAAAAGGTTTGATCATGGTTTTCCAATATCCATAATTGGTGGGACTTAGGGTAAACCCGAACTTGTGAGAGTTGTGGTTGGTTTTCTCCACTGTGGTGAAGGAGATGATGGCCATTGTTAAGAGGTTTGGAAGAACAGAAAAAAAAAAAGAGACGGCTGTTAGGGTTGAATGATCGGTGGCTGTGATACCATATAATCGGTAATTGTTAATTGTATTAACTGAATAATCTGTATACAATAGGAGGCCCTATATATATATATAGGACATATATTACATCTAATATTAGAAACAATCAATTACATATATAACACAAATCTCTGTCTAATACGTTTAGTCATTTAAATATCTAAAAATGCAAGTATATGTTATTTAACTTATCGCGATTATTTCATATGCATTTAGGTAAATCCACCGTTTATGTCATGGCAAACCGAGAATCATTTCCCGCCTCAAAACGTTGAAACCAACAAAAATAGTAATTTAAACGAAAATATTATTCAAGAATACCATGAAGAAGACGCGGATAATATAACGAGTGGCGAAAACGGTCATTATACAAGTGAAGATGGATATAACTGGCGAAAATATGGTCAAAAAACAAGTGAAGGGTAGTGAGTATCCAAGAAGCTATTACAAATGCACATATGCAAGCTGTGCGGTCACGAAAAAAGTGGAACGGTCCCACGAGGGGCACATAACCGAAATCATCTATAAAGGGGCGCACAATCATTCCAAACCTCCTCCCAGCCGTAAGTCTGGGTCCATAACCGAGTGGGGGCAAGATGGTAATCTTGAAGTGTCGTCAACTGCGGTCAACCATACTCATGTCGAGTCTAGTGATCATGTGGATGGCTCGTTGACTTTGTCTAATGAGGAAGGAGAAGATGATGATCGTGCGACACATGGTAGCGTGTCATTGGGCGGTGACGGTGATGGAGACGAATCTGAGTCGAAACGAAGGTTTATATATTTTTTTAGCTTAAATATAAATTTTACGCCTTAAAGTGTAAATGTGCATGTTTTTCATATTCTAGAAAAATTGAAGCGTATGCATCGGATGTTAGTGGGGCCAGTCGAGCTATACGGGAGCCGAGAGTAGTCGTGCAAACCACGAGTGAGGTGGATATTCTTGATGACGGCTATCGTTGGCGCAAATATGGACAGAAAGTCGTTAAAGGAAATCCAAATCCAAGGTCAAATTTTTACATTTTCGTTACCTAGCTGACTCGGCTCGACTCGTTTGCAAACCGAGCCGAGCCAGCTTGTTTATTTTAACAAGCTGAAATGTTAAGTCGCAAAGTAGTAGATGCGAATTATAAATTACTATAAATAACATTTTATGTTACTACTTTTTGATACAGGAGTTACTACAAGTGCACAAGCACGGGCTGCACGGTTAGAAAACACGTGGAACGTGCTTCACACGACCTTAAATCCGTGATCACGACATACGAAGGAAAACACAATCATGACGTCCCAGTCGCACGTAACAGCAGTCACGTTAACTCAACCGTCACACAAACTCAATCGGTTCAACCTTCTCAGGTTCAACACACCATGGCTAGGTACGAAAGACCGCATTACGGTTTGCAGCCGGGTCCCACCGCCTATGGTTACGGGATGAATATGAACTTGAGTCAAATGGGTATGGTTGGGTTGGGACCTAATGGCCATCAGTTTATTGGACACATGAATGAGATGGGAATGATGTTGCCTAAAGGTGAACCGAAGGTTGAGCCGGTGTCGGACCATGGGTTGAACCTAGGCGCGAATGGTTCGCCGATTTACCATCATCAGGTTATTAATGGGATTCCAATAGGTCCTCATATGTAAATTTTTGTGGTGGTTTAAGAGAATTATTCACAACTTAATATTGTTATTATTATTTGGTTTTATTTATGTTGCAATTCTTGTTATTTGATGATATGTGCTATGATATATATATTGGCAAATTCTTTGTTGATAATTATATGGCAGTTTTAATTAGAGGGTATAACTTTTTTACATTTTTAGCTCGTTTTTTTTAACGACAAAAAAATAGAGAATTGCTTAGGTACTCCGTACGGGGTGGCTCAATGGCAAAAAACCACCGTCGGCTGGCTTAATCCAGCCATACGGATCCCTTAAGTGTCCCCAAGTTATCTCCAATTTTGGGGAAAATCCACCCGCCAAAGGCTTATCAGATATGAATATATATTTTACATTGTTAAAATATTTTTTAGTTTTTCTTAATTATTGGAACAAGGTTTTCTTGTTTGTGTTTATTCATTGAAAAAATTATGAGGGTGTTTAAACAAACGAATAATAAATTATTTATAAAATTGTATAAAAATTCACAATTTAATTATCTAAAGAAATTAAAGAGTGAACTATAGTTTTCATTCATGTGATTTGTCCAAATATGCGGATTTAGTCCCATAGTTTTTGCGATTTTTGTCCCTGTAGTTTCATTCACTTGCAATCAAACCTAAATTCCTCAGTTAAGTCTGGTCGTTAAAACCATCAACGTGCCCCTCACGTGAGGGACATTTTTCTCCCCAAATAAACCCCAGTTCTAATTCGCAAGGCCCATCACATGAGGGGTTGGGGTGTATTTGAGGAAAAAAAACAGGACAAAACTGCCCCTCACGTGAAGAATACGCTGATGGGTTTAACGATCAGACTTAACGAAGTTAATGAATTCGGGTTTAACTGTAAGTGAAGTGAAACCACAAGGACGGAAATCGCAAATTTAAAACTATTTGACTAACCGCAAATTTTGACAAACCATAGGGAGGAAAACCGCAGTTTACTCAAAATATAAATGATAAGTTTTCTTTACTTTTTTTTTCTTTTATTCATCTTTTATAAATGAACGTAAACCACACGAGCCAAAATAACTTTTCTAATGTTTATAAAAATGTATGAAAACTTACAATTCAAATAAAATTTTCTTCACCTTTTCCTTTTCTTTTATTCATCTTTTATAAATAGATCGTAAACCACATGGGCCAAAACAACAATTTATTCATTGTAGATCACATTCTTTAATCACTCACTTTGAAGTAGATTTAACCGATTCCAAGCGTCGAGCGTCTAAACGTAACTTTGTTTTCTATTTAGTATGGAAAGAAGTAAAGTTATTCGACTATAACATCCACAACTCCAAAGACAAATATATAACCATAGCTGAGCATTTCTTAAAGAAAATGTACAAAACCCGAAACACAACGAATCAAATGTATGTTTGTAGGTTAATCTTTTTAGCATCATATTTGCAACAACATTGTTAGTGAATGAACAAGAATTGAATTAAGAAAGGTTTGACTTTGACTTTTGCTTCTACACATTGTTTTGGTCAAATATCCCTGATTTCTTGGCTTCATCGCGAGCTATAGAGGCCGAAAGGATCCCGAGGTCGCGGTTTATAAAAGTATAAGCCGTTTCACACTCGGATATTATTCTCGACACAGATGATGGTTGACCCGAAATTGTTTCAGATGATCCAACGGCCACCGCAGCATACGAGTCACGTAGGTTTTTCAAGTTCCCTAAAAACTGCCATTATAAAAATCAAGCTTAAATTATCAATACTTTCCCATCAATTCAAGTTATATTTTATCTCTAACGGGTCAAACAGGTGAGTCAAGAAAGACCGCTAAAAACAAGATGGTTAGAAAGTCAGTTAAAGTCGATGTTATCGAACCGACTGCCTTACATGTCCACTCGTCAGGTCGATTTAAAAAACTAGATGACGTCATACACGCACAAATTATGAAACAACTTTATCGTTAACAATATACGAATCCTCAAACTATATAGGTTTGAAGTAAATGAGATTTTGTAATGAAAAAAAGTTAAAAAAAATTAGCTGAAAACAAAAAATAATTCCGGTCCATCCACGGGATCCGTTTTGCCAATCCGATTTACCCAAAGTTTTTTTTTTAATGCAAAAGACCTAAGATATGTCATTTTATTTCAAAATCATAACATAAGTTTTGTAAAGATATTTTACGCACTACTTATTTTTAAGACTTCAAAAAGATTGAGACCAAATGTGTTTCGGGTCAACCCAACCCTCCCATTTTGCCACATCTATATTCTAAGCACTCAAAAAGACGAAAAGAGAAAGCATTTATGAAGTGTCTCGCAAACTATTAATCACCCAAAAATAGTTACTAAAAAAGATATGATATGAAAATTGCACACAAAAGGATTTGACACAAACTTACTTTTTTGAGATTCTTGTATGTCTCTAATAAGCGATGTGCAGCAGGCCCAAATCCATGCAGTAGAGGTACTCCATCATATGTGTCCATGGACGGATTTCCTATAAAAGAGAATTTAATTTTTAGTATGGGTTGGGTTGACCCGAAAGACTTTTTGTCAGAATATTTAATTTCTTCATAGGTAGGTTTTTTGGCTAAAACCAAAATTCGGTTTTCATGTTTTTTGAAAACCATTCGGGCCTAATCCGGTTTTTAGGTTTTCGAGAAATGATTTACTTTTGGGTCTAAATTTTTATGATAATTTATAGTTAATTGATTATTACACATGTGGACCTAAATCTTTTGGCTACGCCTTTTGATAAATCATAAAACGAACAGCCGGTTTTTTATTGGGTTATGTTTTTTTGGTTTCATGCACACCCTTAAAGATTTTACGAATAAAAAAATGCACTGCGGGTGACTTTCAATTCGTTTGACCAGTTGACATGTTTCCACTTTAGATAGCATATTTGTTTGATCTGGATCGACCTGTTTATAGTAAACGGGGCTAAACTGTTTCCTCTTATTATAACTGGGAGATTATTAAAGATGATTAAATAAACAACCAAACCTTGGTGTATATTGTATTGAAGGATCTTGTGGTTTCTAAGAAAGACTCGAGATGTGCACGCAGCTTCATGTCCACCTCAGCATAATCCTCATCAGGATTATATGAATGCTGTATTTAAAAACAAATAAATAATATGGAAATGCTATTATAAGATATAATATAACAGTGATGTTTATGGGATTAACCTTTGATGCTAAATCATCAACCATCTCTTGCAGACTCGATAATCGACCAGATTGACTCGCGAGTTGTTTCTCCAAATCTGATATGTCGGGCCTGTAAAAACCCTTCAGTTATGACAAAAATTGAAAGATTCTTGGTAGTCAAATGTCTAAAATACCCTTCAGTTATGACAAAAATTGAAAGATTCTTGACCTATTAATGGAACATTGTAAATTATTGACATTTTTAATTTTCTTTTGCAGAAAAATTGTTTGATCACTCTAGTAACTATTTACTAACTAGTGGGCCTGTAAATGAACAGAAAGAAACATGTTCGCTTGTTTACCTTTAACCGAACAAAGAATCCATGAACAATAAACAAATCATGTTCGTTTATGTTGGTTTGTTAACAATATAAACCAACGGTTCATAAATGCAGACGAACAAACACACCTGAACATGATTAAAATGATTATATTAACGAGCAAACTTAAACAAACATATACTAACAAACATAAATGAACATAAACAAATTTAAACGAACGAATGAGACGTGTGTTCATGTTAGTTCGTTAACCGTTTTAACTAAACAAATATAATTTTTTGTTCATGTTTGTTCGTTTATTTAATAACCAAACTTTCTGTCGAATGGTTCACTGAACATTCGGTTCATTTACAGACTGTTAACTAGACACAACAATTATCCAACTGTATGTGTATATAATATGCAAAACTGATATAAGAAGTTAAAAACTAATATTTATATCCTGATCATATATACAAAAGAAAGAAATAATTAACCTTTTTAAGCATACCATTGCTAATAATAACTCAAAGACAAAGTGGAAAACATAAAAATAATAAATATAAACAATCTTACAATGGATATATTTACTGAATTTGCACATCAGCAGGAAACAGTTTACACTCTTCAGAGAATATTTGAGCTTGTTTTCCAGCAATAGAATCTATCAACTGTATATCCTTTGCAACCTGTTCATCAACACTATCACAAGACACACAAATATAGATTATGTATATTTGACTTGTAAATTAAAATATTGAAACAATGTAAAAGAAAATCACATAGAAACATGATATGAACCTCTACTCTGGATTATCAGCATAAATGCTAGCTTCCACAAGATCTACAACCAAACGAAGCATCTCGGTACGTTCTTCATAACTTCCTCGTCCCTGCAACCAATCATTACTTAAAATCAGGTCAACTCGGGTTATGTTTTATATTTAACAGGTCAATTGGGTCAATTTGGAAATAAATCTTTTCTTCGTAGATTTAATTACTAAGACATTTACAATCAAGATTAACAAACATATGCAACATTTATATGAATATTAATATACTAAAATAGTAAAATAACATCAATCACGCTATGAAGTACCAAAATCATCAAAGAGATGGCATTCTGCTAGAAACAATGATGAGAATCAAACTCACTTGAATAGCTTCCGTGTCTACGCTGGTGGTTATGCCAAGAAACTTTGCAATCTCTGCCAAATCTGTAAACAGAAAACTTGTTATATGTCAAAAATGTCAAATAAACAGAAACAATATTAGCATCCTATTGTATATTCACTTTGACTTTCAAAAGTCTGATTGGACAAATTATAAAAACTAAAACTTGACACTAATTGTTCCGTATATATGATATAATATAACCATAGAAATTTGTATCAATAAATAGTTCATTACTAGTTATTGTATATTATTCAGATATATCTATTTTGCAGCCAATTACGACATACAATCTAGGGTGTAAACGAGCCGAGCTGCTCGCAAGCTACTCGAGCTCAGATAGATAAAAATCTCAAAACAAACCGAGCTTTTTCGAGCTTGAGCCGAGCCCGGGCATTAATTAAAGTTCGTTTAGTTATCGAGCCTGAGCTCAAGTGATGTATGGGAAGCTCGTTTAGGCCCGTAGATCCGAGCTTAGGCTCATTTAAGTACAAGACGGGCTCGAGCCGAGCTTAGGCTCATTTAAGGTTTTTCTCGAAATATATAAAACTAACTAAAAATATTATAAATTAATTCATAAGTGAGCCGAGCTTAAAAAAACAACTCACAAGCCGAGCTTGAGCTCTAGAAATGAACTCGAAACAACTCTAGCTCGAGCTCAAGTTCTCGTAAGTCAAAACAAGAAGAGCCCGGGCTCGGATCAGCTCGTTTACACACCTAAATCTGATTAGTAATAGACATTAATACTAATACTAATAATAAAAATTTTGAGTTATTTCTAACTTATCATCAACTTAAACTGAAGATCTAAACTAAACAAGTAATAACAACAACAACAACAACAACAACAACAACAACAAATGATCAACAAGCTGAGCTTGATCTCTCATAAGTCAAAACGAGCCAAGCTCGGCTCAGATCGGCTCGCTTACAAACCTAAATCTGATTCTTAAGATACATTAAATAATAATACTAATAATAATAACAATGATATAAAATGATCAACGAGCTCTCGCTTTCGCTCTCGCTCGAGCTCTCGTAAGTCAAAACAAGCCGAGCTCGCGCACGCCTCAGCTCGTTTACACACCTAAATCTGATTTTAAAAAGACATTATTAGTGCTAATAATAATAATAATAATAATAACAACAAATGATCAACGAGCTAGAGCTTGTTTACACACCTAAATCTGATTTTAAAAAGACATTATTAATACTAATAATAATAATAATAATAATAATAATAATAATAATTTTAAGTAATTTCTAGCACGTTATTAACTTTAGATTGAAGATCTAAACTAAACAAATCAAACAATAATAATAACAATAATGATAATAATTTTAAGTAATTTCTAACATAATTATTAACTTAAATTATAGATCTAAGCAAAACAAAACAAATAATAATAATAATAATAATAATAATAATAATAATAATAATAATTTTAAGTAATTTCTAGCACGTTATTAACTTTAGATTGAAGATCTAAACTAAACAAATCAAACAATAATAATAACAATAATGATAATAATTTTAAGTAATTTCTAACATAATTATTAACTTAAATTATAGATCTAAGCAAAACAAAACAAATAATAATAATAATAATAATAATAATACATACATACATAACAATTAGTACATTGTATCCTTGAGGTTTCTTCCTCATCTCCTTGCAAATTCTGTTGTGAAAACGGAGATTTATCACCTAACAACCTGCAATCAATCAATTAATCAGTCAACAAGTAAGATACACAACACAATTACATGAATCCATGACTAATTAACATATCATTATTAATATTACTTGAAAAACAGCCACTCGAGAAGCGAATAACGCTCCATGCCGGCGAATAAGAGAGATTGAGATGGTGCGTTGGCTCTAGGTTATGATAATAGCGTTAATTTCCTCTGTATCTCTTCCATTTGATGCTGTAATGATAATAATAATAATAATTATTATTGTTGTTCACTGGATCGATTGATTAGATTTAGGGTTTTGGTTTTGGTTTTGATTTTTATTTGAAATGAGTAGTGTAATTCAACTGTTCAAAACGAAATATTCAATTTAGTGATTTAAGTAATAATAAGACTAGTAGTAAAGTGCTATTTTCGCCATCGAGGATGGGTTAGTTATGCATCGAGAGTTCGAGACTCCTTGACGTTTTATGATTCGTACCATTTTTGTCTATTTTACTAGCGCGGTTAATAGGGCTGTTCATCGAATTGAATAATCCGAATAATTTTTTTTGCAGTAGTCGTATTCGATTAAAAGTAGAACTATTCGATTCGTATTCGTATTTTATGTCCTATTCGAAATTCGATTAGAATTCGTATTTGAAACTCAAATTCAAATAAATTCGATCTGGTTCAAGTTTGCCTATGCCAAAAACTTCGAAAACCATAATTGTAATTGCAATACAAACATATATATTTAAAGTAGTTAGAATACCACATGATAATAAATTCAAAACTGAAATACAAATAGTATAAAATTCAAAATATTCAAAACGATAAGTCAATAACACCCATAATAGTATGGCTAAGAAACAATAATACGGCCAATTGGGTTTAAATAATTTGTAATGCCCATTTATTATTTGTGGATTTAACACAAATTAAAAATAATTATATATATATATACTCGAACACGAATCGAAATCGAATTTTTTAAAAACAGAATTCGAATCAAATCAAATTTTGAATGTTTCGAACGCAAATTAAAATCTGAACACCCTAGCGATTAGTTTTTTTACGTTAACTGAGGGGTGTAACGATCGTTTGTTTCTATTTTAATTTAAAAGAGAACTGCAGTTTTTGTCATTATGGTTTGACCAAATATGTGGTTGTAGTTCAACAGTTTCAAATTTACGGTTTTCGTCTGATAGTTTTGTTTTCACTCGCAATTAAGCCCGATCATACTAGCCCCGTTAACTTTGGTTTTTAAACTCATCATCATGCACCTCACGTGAAGGGCAATTTTGTCCTTAAATGGTTACATAATTGTTTGTTCCGTTTATCTACCAAAGGTGATGATCGAAACCACCAGAGATTAATCATAATCCTCGTTTTTTCGTGTACGGTTTGTGGAAGACGAAGGAAAGAACGACGGGGATGAAAATGGGATTTGGGAGTTCGATTTGCAACTGATTCGAGTGTAAGGCCCCGAACCCGGTAGCCCTACTTTCGCGTCGGATTTACTCATAAACACAATTCTTACAAATCAGAATTCATTAAAACTTTCGCGGAATATAAAAACTTTCTTAAAACATTTCATATCAAAACACGTCTTGTCTTAAAACATCATTTTGCCTTTCAAAATAAACGAAACATTAAACTTAAACATCTTGAGTCTTCCGATGCCAGCCTCTTATTCAGTGCCACGTGTCTCCTCAAGCGAGATGCCTCTTCCTACTCACCTGCGTGCATACTAAAAGTCAGCTACGCTGAGTGAGTTCTAGTTAATCAAGCAACTTATCATACAACCACTACATGCATCATATACGTATCCAAAGACACGTAGTCTACTATCTAACCTGCTTACCTTACCACTTAGCCTCTTATTTACACCTACCACCTTACCACTTTGCCACTTTAATAACGTATAACGTTATGCCACTTTGCCACTTTAATAACGTTTAACGTTATGCCACTTTGCCACTTTAATGACGTAGTCACGTATAGGCTTACCCTACCACGTACTATCGTCATGCCACTATCACTCTTACTACACCCTTGCCACTTCTAACACGCTCTACCTCTACTTATCTACAACATGCTTCATATCATTTACATAATAAGCAAGTCACATCATAGCATACATACACACTAATAACCACTTGGCAATCACTGTCCTTGGCGATGCGTGCAATATCCGAAGATCGTTCACGCACCAACAAGTATTATATAATAGCTACCTCGTATAACATCTATAGCATACACTTACCACTTAAGGTAAGTGTATTCATACTTCACATCGAGTATGCACACAGCCCCGAAAACATAACAAGGAAACGGGGCTAGAAACTCACCTGAACTCTGCCTCTTCCTCCGATAGTTGTAAATCCCTTCTTTAACTGAGCTCGGCTGACTGTATAAGTTACACGTATCAATACTCGCCTGATCTAATCTGGTGGCCTAGTATTAGCTTACTTTAACTTATCGTTCATAATTTATTTTCTAATCGAACTCGACTTTAGGCGAAGTTAAACCTTAGGCGAACTTAGCTTTAGGCGAAGTTAACCCTTAAGCGAACTTAGCTTTAGGCGAAGTTAACCCTTAGGCGAACTTAGCTTTTAGGCGAAGTTGTCATCAGGCGAACTTAGCTTTTAGGCGAAGTTGTCATCAGGCGAACTTAGCTTGCAAGCGAAGTTCATCAGGCGAACTTTGCTTGCAGGCGAAGTTCATCAGGCGAACTTAGCTTGCAGGCGAAGTTGTCGGCTGCAGCTACTGTTCGTCCTTAATCATCTTCGTTTCTTAACCAAATAACTCGATTTAGGTATCCACGTAATCGTCTGACCAGCGCCTACAAACCCCAATCATCCAATCAGCCTAACATCGATGTTTAAGGGGTGCGATTTAGGCATATAGGTTACGGGTTCCTTTAGGTTAACAATTAACCTATCAAATGCTAATCAATTCCAGTAATTATTGTTGTTTTAGGTTCGTTTATAACAAACTAACACAGATCTATGATTTCCCAAATCAAACCGAACCTATACGAACGATTTCTAACTATAAACGTACCTTGAACGAGTCGAACTACGAACCCGGTTAAGCCTTGATGTTGTTTTGGTCCGTCACGACGTTCCAGTACCAACAAGCTCGGGTTTTCGCCTTCGGATCTTGGTTCGGGTTATAAGATGGTGTTGTGTGTGTTTTGGTGGTGTACGGAATATGTGAGAATGAGGATTAAATGGTGATTAATGGTATTTATATTTAGGGATCATGGGCTTAAGCCCATGGACTCTCCTTCCTTCTTTCATAACCCAAGTCCATAACCCATATCCATTACCCAACACTAGCCCGACCCATACCAACTCCTACTCTATTTATTTATTTCCCGATAACCCGAGTAAACTTTCCCTCTATTATTAAGTAATACAATATTATTTTGGAAATTTCGGGATGTTACAAGTCTTCCCTCCTTAAAGAGGTTTCGTCCCCGAAACCTAACTTATTCCCTATAAAAGGAAAACTTCTTATATTTACACACTTTATTGAATCGCCTTTGCTTTCTGGGTTATCCCTCTTACTCCCGACTTTGCAGCCATCGAATGGTGGTCATGTGTTTTAGCTATTTAAGGTAGCTTGTCCATGAGGCTCTCGATGTCTCAAGTCTCGTCTCGTCTTTCCAAGGGCTTCCTTTGATGCTTTTGTGACAATTTGGCAACTCTCTTAGCATATCTGACTACAAGCTCCAAGCGTGACTTCTTCATTACTTTTTGCAGTTGGAGTCATGTTGTTTTCGTATATCGCTCTGCCTCAGATTCTTCTCGTGTCCGCCTCTTTTGTAACAGTCATCTATCTTATCTCTAAGGAAACACAAATGTTATCACTCTAGGAATTATTTAGTACATGATTCGTAAGGTAAGTAGTTAATGACGTTGATCAAGTGTAATTAACTATTTGCGTTACTCCTCAGGTTCTACATACTTCCCTTCATGATTTCACTTGTGCTTGTTTATACTCTTAAACAGTTAATCAGTTAAGATCAATTAATCTTATCCCTAACCTGCACTCATTCTTCATTTAGCAAATAAGCCAACATTAACATGCACCATTTACCATACACTTTACCTTTACTGAGCTTGCTTGAGTGACACATGGCTATCTTGAACTGGCATCTTATTTCTTTCTCATTTTAAATCCCATTCTCTGTTCGAGTCTAAGCATGTAGGATGCTTAAATCTCTCGAACTTATGCTCTGATACCAACTTGTAAGGCCCCGAACCTGGTAGCCCTACTTTCGCGTCGGATTTACTCATAAACACAGTTCTTACAAATCAGAGTTCATTAAAACTTTCGCGGAATATAAAAACTTTCTTAAAACATTTCATATCAAAACACGTCTTGTCTTAAAACATCATTTTGCCTTTCAAAATAAACGAAACATTAAACTTAAACATCTTGAGTCTTCCGATGCCAGCCTCTTATTCAGTGCCACGTGTCTCCTCAAGCGAGATGCTTCCTCCTACTCACCTGCGTGCATACTAAAAGTCAGCTACGCTGAGTGAGTTCTAGTTAATCAAGCAACTTATCATACAACCACTACATGCATCATATACGTATCCAAAGACACGTAGTCCACTATCTAACCTGCTTACCTTACCACTTAGCCTCTTATTTACACCTACCACCTTACCACTTTGCCACTTTAATAGCGTATAACGTTATGCCACTTTGCCACTTTAATAACGTTTAACGATATGCCACTTTGCCACTTTAATAACGTTTAACGTTATGCCACTTTGCCACTTTAATGACGTAGTCACTGTAACACCCCGTAACCGCAGCGGAAATGTAAACGGGATGCGACAGACACCTCTGATATCAACCACATTGTTTATAAAGAAAACCGAATGCATTAATATACTTCAAAATTACATTATCTCGTCTTTCATTACCGTCTAGGTGGTACACACATCATACAATACGGTTCATAATTCTATCTGTTATAATGTATCCTAACGTCCAGCACGCAAACCTTACACACATCAAGCACTTAGCACGTAATCAATCACTTTATCTTAGTTGTACCTGAAAAGCATGTGAGAAAACGGGTCAACTACGAATAGTTGGTGAGTTTCACAATTTTAGTAAACCATGATAAATCCATATCATAATATAATATTATCTGGGGACACTGTTAACCCATAAACACCTTTAATAACCTCTGGGGACACTGTTAACCCAGAACACTTCCAATAACCTCTGGGGACACTGTTAATCTGGGGACACTGTTAACCCAGAACACTTCCAATAACCTCTGGGGACACTGTTAACCCAGAACACTGTTGCGGGACCTTACAATATTAACAACTCAGACAATTACCATTTTAATACATTACCGTACAATAAACATTATATAAATACATTCATTTCCATGCGATCAGCATGTACTTAAACATTTTGATAGAAACATGCTTTCCGCCCCGGGAAAATATTTAAAACATTTCAGTAAAAAGGGGCCCGTGAAACTCACCTTAGCACTTGCAAGCAGGTAACGACAATCATTATCAATTAACACGTCAAATCTGTAATATGATCCCTACGATCGTTATTATACAATTATTGTTTATATAATCTTTAACCTTATCAATCTGTACATCTGGGGACACTGTTAACCCAGTACTGTACCTGTTCCGGGGGCAATGTTAACCCAGAAATACTTCTCCGGACTCAGATTGTGATGTCGTTTAGAGTTTCATGGTCACAATTTCTATTAGTCGTTTTCTCGTTTTGCGTGCCTAGCACGAATATCCGTTTTATGTTTTAAAAAATGAGTTTGGTCACACACGACCCGAATATAGTGGTTGTCTGATAATTTAATTCAAAATTTGAAATTATAGCTCGGTTTAGACGTCCCGATTGGCCGCGGGACTCGTTTCCGTCTTTGGCGTACCAGAAACCGTTAAAATCGGTTACAAATACCCAAATCATCCGACTTATTTTCGGATGATTCATTTTTACTTGTTTAACTCAATTATATGAAAATAGTCCATTTTTAAGGTTTTTATACACCAGTCAGCTCGCTTAAGCGAACTTCACCGGTTTACGCGTTTTAACTTTAAAAGTTTGATAATCAGCACGATTAATTATCCGTTTACTCTCGGATCTTGAAATTTTGCACAAATCAATTTTTAATAGTGGGGAATTTTATAAAAATATTTCCAGAATTAATTCTTATATTTAAAATTTATTTATCTATTTTTAAACACCATTTAAACACTAAATATGTCGTAAATACCAAACGACCTTAGAAAAATCCCAAATTTTTCCTGGATGTCCCCTGCCATCCACATAGTCCCCTGTAATTTTTTCAGAACCAAAATCTTCTTTTACATGCCCTTTTTCCAAAACCGAGCTAGAAATCCCTAGAAGTCGTTTAACCGAAAAGCCTACTTAGACTTCTCCAACGGACCTCAAATTTTGTGTGTGACTTATACATGATATGAAAAGCTTATCTGAAATTTTCCAGAATTTTTCATGATATTTAACTATTTTTCACCATTTTTGGCCAAAACCGAGCATTAAATTCACCAAATATTCATCATTTATCCAAAAATTACCAAAAATTCACAGAACTCATCTTTTCATGTCTTTAACACCTCTGTAAAATTTCATGACCTAACTCTAAAGCATCAACAATCTGTCCACATTTCCCAAAACCGAACATAACCGAATATACCTTTCGTTTTCCGCCAATACTGTGACAACTGCCCAATCCGACCCGACCCAGGTACCCGTTTTCTGATCCGATTCTTTTTATTTAAAATTTGATTATTAATCTTTGTAAATTTAACATTAAATAAATTATATATATATTTTTTTATATTACTTACTAATAATAATAATTTCTTTTCCGCCGACCCGTCCCTTTCTTTCTCTCTCTTGTCGCCGTCCCGCCTCTTTCTCTTTCTTGTCGCCGTCCCTTTCTTTCTCTCTCTTGTCGCCGTCCCGCCTCTTTCTCTTTCTTGTCGCCGTCCCGCCTCCTTTTCCCCTTTGTCGCCGTCCCGCCCCTCTGCTTAACCCTTAAGCTTGAAACCCTTTTTCCCTTCTCTTTGCTTGTCCTTTGGCCCTTCCCGCCTAAGGATGTCTGCGCAGCTCCACGCGCCAGACTCCTTACAAGGAAGCCTGCGTGAAGACCAGTTGTTCCTGCGATACGCGAGGCGAACTGTTCTCGCAGCGCGCTAAGAATTGTAGTTCTTCTCGCAGCGCGCTAAGAACGGTAGTTCTTCCCGCGACGCGCTAAGGATTATAGTTCTTCCCGCGGCGCGCTAAGGATTATAGTTCTTCCCGCGGCGCGTCAAGAATTGTTCTCTGTCTGCCTTCGCCCTCGCGCGTAGCGCTCGAATCTTCTCGCGCTAGACCTAAGTCTTTTCTTCAGTTTATGCCAGCCTGTATCTTTTGATATCTTATCTTTTGTTTGAGCTCTGTATGTCAGCTCCGACATCTGTCCGAAAAGCCACTTTCGGCGCAGCATGCGCACCAATCCTATTGGTTGACAGAAAAAGTGACTGACATCATCTTTTGAAATCTTCTTTTGCATGTCTTGATCAGTGTTTTACCTGACGCCTCCCATGCTTTGACCTTTAATCTGTCAGCTTTTCCCCATCCCCTGCAGCTGCCGGCATATCTTTTAATATCTTTTGCTTTTGGCTTCTTGTACTTTTTAATATCTTTTGCTTGATTTGATAAGATCTTTTCCTCTTTTTAATGGATTGTGTTCCCTAGGGTTTTCCTATAAATTAAACTATTTTCTTTTGACACTACACACACTACACTTAAACTCTCCCTAAATCCTTCTCCCTTTACTCTCTGCCGAAGATCCTCAGCGCCCCTCTTTGCCTCCGTCTTCCCTTCTGTTCTGCCCGGAATCTCGGTAAATATAAATTTATATATTTTAATTTGTTTAACTAACAAAAATCTATACTTACTGCATATATTCAAGACATAAAAACCAATCGTTAAACCAATAAACCTTTTATTTATAGGTTAACTTGTGCTTGTTAAAAGTTGGTTCTTGCATTATCTTTCAGCACACCTTTTTACAGGTGAGTAATCTCGTACTTAATCCCCTTTTATTTTTAACGTTTTGGGATGTTCATGTGTTCGTACAACTTGAGTCTTAAACTTGTTTATGAACTTTATGTGCGCAAAACCCCATGTGTTATGGACGTTTACTTGGCTGTTTATTTGTATGTGTGACTCATTAACCACTTTGAAGGCCTATTCCGAAGTTTTCATGGATCCATTAGATGAACACGGGAGACCTATCGTTTACGGTTTTCTTGTTTTCTTACACATGCACGTATTATTTATCGTTTTTGTGCTCAATTGGGAGCACGGATTGAACTATGAGCTATGATCTAAGGCTTGATCACAATCTGATTACACCCTATGTTAAACCCCAGTTAAGCAAATGTTGCGCGCAGTGTTTATTATTATCTATTTATATCTATTAAACTTGATTTCTCACCGACACGCAAGTGTTGACGTTTTATTTTAACACATGTTCAGGTTTGCTGTAGCTGCTTTTGGGAATCTCAAGGACACGTAGGATGTTTTCTTTTTCTTTGGACCTAGATTAAAATGTAACAAGACAAATTATGTTATTTGAATATTTTAAGTTATGATATGAATTATGTTACTTTATGTCATGTTCTGCGCGTGCGCAATGAAATGTATTTATTAAATATTGACACCCAAATAGTGTCGCGAGTAATGAAACAATACGTGGCGCCCCGATGTATAATCCGCCATCGGTCGGGGTGTTACAGATTGGTATCAGAGCTCCGTGACTTTAGGATAGGTGGTTAGACGTAACGACCTAGAATACCTAAGAGTCCCTTCTCGCGCATGAGAAATATCTCATGTTTGCGCGCTAATTGTTAATTACTCGATATTTATAAAGTATGCCTGCGCTTACGCAGCACATGATTTCATGTTTATTTCGCGATCTTTCGATTTTTATTGATAAATTTCAATTCGTTTCTTTACTTACATATTCGTTTGTTGTGGGGATTGAAAATCCGAGAAGTCATGGTGGTACATGAATAGTTGATTTTCAATTACCATTAACTTTATGTTTTAAATTGAAGATTTGAAAAGTCATGGTGATACATGAATTGTCAATCTCCAATATTCATTTACTCGATATTTTAAATTGAAGATTTGAAAAGTCATGGTGATACATGAATTGTCAACCTTCAATGCTCATTTACTCGATATTTTAAATTGAGAATTCGAAAAGTCATGGTAATACATGAATTGTCGATTTTCAATTCGAATTCTTTACCTGTGTTAAGTTTGCATTTAAGTTCATATTTTACTTCAAAATTTGATAGCATTTAACTCCGCGAAACAAGCTTTACGACGATATACTTTGCGCTAAAACGATTTCCCATACCAAGATATTAACAAAAATTAAAACTTTTATAGAATGCCTCCGCTATCTCGCCGATTTCAGAGGAGAGAAGCAGCGCGCAGACGTAGGCAGCAACGTTCCCAGGAAATGGCCGCCGCGATAGCCCAAGCCTTGAACCAAAATAATACCAAACCCTCCGGATACAATATTAAATCCTTTAATGCGGGTAACCCTCCGAAATTCACAGGGCTTGAAGGAGCCACCATAATGCTCCAATGGCTCGAGAAAATTGAGAACACCTTCCTCCATACCCAATGCCCTCCAGACCGACGAACCTTATACGCCTCAAGTGTCCTAGAATCAAGGGCGCTTACTTGGTGGAATGGAGTAGCTCATGCGCGTGGCGCAGAGACTGCTTCTAGCATGCTCTGGGAGGAATTCAAGGAACTTTTGACTAGAGAATTCTGCCCTCCCAACGAAATAAAGCGTTGAGGAGGAATTTTGGAACTTGAAGCAGTACAGTGGCGAAGCGCGCGAGTACGCGACGCGCTTCCACGAACTTAGTTTGCTTGTCCCACACCTAGTTACCCCTTCCCGCCGAGCCATCGAGAAGTTTCTTGGGGGTCTCCCCATGGAAATTCAAGATTCTGTATGGGCCAGGAACCCAGCAACCCTCTCTGACGCCATCGAGTTGGCCGCTGTGCTCAGCGACAACCATGTCAGGGCAGGAACCCTGTTCCTGCGGGGAGCAGAGAAGACCAAACTCACCAAGACTGTCCCAGAACCAATAGAAACCAAGCCAGAACCCTCAAACCGTAACAACCTCAAGCGTAAGCGCAGACCCAATCATCAAACCTACGCGCTTACCAACCCGCTCGTTGTCCAGCAACCCGCCTACCAACCTCCAGTACACGCTCCTAACCCACTGTCAACTTACCCAACACCCCCTGTAGTCCATAACTATGCCTTAACCAATCCCGCACTCCCTACCCCGTCAACTAAGAAACCTTACACAGGAAACCAACCTTTTTGCCCAACCTGTAGACTTCACCATCCAACTCAAGTCCCGTGCCGACAATGTAACCGATGTGGCCGTACTGGTCACACTGCTGAGAACTGTAGAGTCCTTCCCGCCAACCCAATCGCGCAAACACCACCAACTTACCCGCTAAACCCACAACCAACATACCCTAACCCACGACCCAGGTCGTGCTATAACTGCGGTGACCCCAGTCATTTCCGGAACGCGTGCCCAAGACTGCAAGTACAAATTACGCAAGCTAATCCGGTTAACCAAATTTCAAACCAAGTGACGCGAGGCCGAGCTTTTAATATAACCGCGCACCAAGCGCAAGCGAATAATGACGTGGTTAATGGTACATTTTTACTTAACGGACAATATGCATCTATACTTTTTGATACTGGCGCCGATAGAAGTTTTATTTCTCGCGCATTTGAGCAAAAACTCGCGCGACCGCGAGTAAACTTAAACGAAAACTTTTCAGTTGAATTGGCTAATGGTGAAACTATTTTAATAAACTCCGTGATCAAAGATTGCACGCTTAACCTTAATGAACATGATTTTCTAATCGACCTCATTCCCATGCCTCTTGGAAGTTTTGATGTGATTATTGGAATGGACTGGCTCTCGCAAAATCGCGCCGAAGTGATCTGCGCCAAGAAGTTGATTCGCATTCCTCGGGAAAATGGCGAAAATCTTCATATCTACGGCGAGAAACCCTCTAACGGTCTTAAACTTATGTCATGCTCTGAAGCCCGAAGACTTTTGCGGAAGAAATGTGTCGCTTTCTTAGCTAATGTGGTCAAACCCGATGAAGGAAAGAAGAAACTTTCTGAAATCCCCATCGTGCGCGACTTTCCTGAAGTCTTTCCCGATGATCTTTCTGGTTTACCTCCCGCTCGGGAAGTCGAGTTTCGTGTTGATCTTGTCCCTGGTGCTTCCCCCGTAGCCAAATCTCCTTATCGTCTTGCACCCGCTGAAATGCAAGAATTGGCAAGTCAACTTCAAGAGTTGACCGATAAAGGATTCATTCGCCCTAGCTCTTCGCCATGGGGTGCTCCGGTGTTGTTCGTTAAAAAGAAAGACGGTTCGTTTCGCATGTGTATCGATTACCGCGAGCTGAACAAGCTCACCATTAAGAACCGGTATCCCTTACCGCGTATTGACGACCTCTTTGACCAACTCCAAGGTGCCTCTTGTTTCTCCAAAATTGATCTCCGTTCTGGCTATCACCAGTTGCGTATCCGCGAAGAAGATATTCCCAAGACTGCTTTTCGAACCCGCTACGGTCATTTTGAATTCTTGGTCATGCCCTTCGGTTTAACCAACGCACCCGCTGTTTTCATGGATCTAATGAACCGGGTGTGTAGACCTTTCTTGGACCGATTCGTGATCGTGTTTATCGATGACGTCCTGGTGTATTCCAAAACCAAGGCCGAGCATGAACAACATCTTCAGTTGGTGTTGCAAAAGCTTCGAACCGAACAACTCTATGCCAAACTCTCCAAGTGTGAATTCTGGTCGGATGAAGTACAGTTTCTTGGTCATGTTGTAAACAAGATGGGTATTCATGTCGACCCATCCAAAATTGAAGCAATCAAGAACTGGATTACACCATCCACTCCTACCGAAATCCGTTCCTTTTTGGGCTTAGCTGGTTACTACCGGCGATTCATTGCGAATTTCTCAAAAATCGCCCTGCCTTTAACAGCTTTAACGCACAAAGGCAAACCGTATGTTTGGGGCTCTAAGCAAGAAGAAGCTTTTCAAACGCTCAAGCAATTGTTGTGCAAAGCTCCTGTTCTAGCGTTACCTGAGGGTACTGACGACTTTGTCGTTTATTGTGATGCCTCCAACCAAGGTCTCGGTTGTGTACTTATGCAACGAGGCAAGGTTATCGCTTACGCGTCAAGGCAACTTAAAATTCATGAAAAGAATTATACGACTCACGACCTCGAACTTGGTGCAGTTGTATTTGCCTTAAAAATCTGGAAACACTACCTCTATGGGACTAAGTGCATCATCTACACCGACCATAAAAGCCTTCAGCACATTTTTGATCAAAAGGAACTTAACATGAGACAACGCCGATGGAACGAACTCATCAGCGATTACGATTGTGAGATCCGGTATCACCCTGGAAAGGCTAATGTGGTAGCCGATGCGCTCAGCCGTAAACCCAGCCAACTTAACTGTATCTTGCCGCGCCTGCAGCTTCACTTCGCGCCGATCCAAAACGATCTTGAATCGAGCATTCGCGACGCGCAGCGCGCATCGATCAGCAAAGGCAACCTTCGCGCCGAGTTAGCGTGTGGTGCAGAAGTACATCTAGTCCCTAACCTGAATGGAATTCTCTGTTATCTCAATCGCATCTGGATCCCCAATGATGAGAATCTTCGCTCTGTCGTACTTAGTGAAGCGCACAAAACCCGGTATTCCGTTCATCCTGGTGCTGACAAAATGTACAAAGATTTGCGCCTTTCCTTTTGGTGGCCTGGTATGAAAAAGGATATTGCTGTGTTCGTAGCTAAATGCCTAACTTGTTCTAAGGTAAAAGCTGAACATCAACGCCCATCTGGTTTGCTCGAACAACCAGAAATTCCTACGTGAAAATGGGAAAGTATAGCAATGGACTTTATCACCAAGTTACCCTTGACCGCAAGCAAACATGATAGTATTTGGGTAATAGTGGATCGATTGACCAAGTCTGCCCACTTTCTGCCCATTCGTGAAACCTACCGTGTTGAACAACTTGCGCATCTATATGTCAAGGAAATTGTCTGCCGTCATGGTACTCCTTTGAGCATCATATCCGATCGCGATGGCCGTTTTATATCTCGCTTTTGGAAATCTCTCCAATCTGCGTTAGGAACTCGTTTGGACATGAGTACTGCATATCATCCTCAGACTGACGGACAGTCTGAGCGAACCATCCAAACCCTTGAGGATATGCTTCGATCTTGTGTTCTTGATTTTGGAGGTAATTGGGATTCACACCTACCTCTGATCGAGTTCTCTTATAATAACAGCTATCATTCCAGTATCGGTATGGCCCCATTTGAAGCACTTTACGGTCGAAAGTGTCGTTCACCGATTTGTTGGAACGAAGTGGGTGAAGTTCAAATCACAGGACCCGAACTAGTTCAAGAGACAACCGATAAAATCGCCAAGATCCGTGATCATCTGCTGACTGCCAGAAGCCGACAGAAGAGTTACGCAGATCGCAGGCGGAAGCCTCTCGAATTTCTAGTTGGTGATCTTGTTCTCCTCAAAGTGTCGCCCTGGAAGGGTGTTGTCCGCTTTGGGAAGAAAGGTAAGCTTGCACCTCGTTATGTTGGTCCATTCAAGATTCTTGCGAGGGTGGGAAAAGTTGCCTACAAACTGGACCTGCCGCCCGCGCTCAGCAATGTGCATCCAACTTTCCATGTATCCAATCTCAATAAATGTTTAGCTGACGAGAACCTTCACATACCACTTGATGAAGTTCAAGTTGATGAGTCTATGCATTTCGTTGAGAAGCCTGTTGAGATTATGGATCGCGAGGTAAAGCAAACCAAGCGCAGTCGCATCCCTATTGTTAAAGTTCGTTGGCAGTCCAAGTGCGGAGCCGAGTTCACTTGGGAAAGGGAAGATCAGATGAAGATCAAGTACCCGCACCTTTTCTCTGCGCAACCTACTTCGAGATAAATTTCGGGACGAAATTTCTTAAAGTAGGGGAGACTGTGACAACTGCCCAATCCGACCCGACCCAGGTACCCGTTTTCTGATCCGATTCTTTTTATTTAAAATTTGATTATTAATCTTTGTAAATTTAACATTAAATAAATTATATATATATTTTTTTTTATATTACTTACTAATAATAATAATTTCTTTTCCGCCGAACCGTCCCTTTCTTTCTCTCTCTTGTCGTCGTCCCGCCTCTTTCTCTATCTTGTCGCCGTCCCTTTCTTTCTCTCTCTTGTCGCCGTCCCGCCTCTTTCTCTTTCTTGTCGCCGTCCCGCCTCCTTTTCCCCTTTGTCGCCGTCCCGCCCCTCTGCTTAACCCTTAAGCTTGAAACCCTTTTTCCCTTCTCTTTGCTTGTCCTTTGGCCCTTCCCGCCTAAGGATGTCTGCGCAGCTCCACGCGCCAGACTCCTTACAAGGAAGCCTGCGTGAAGACCAGTTGTTCCTGCGATACGCGAGGCGAACTGTTCTCGCAGCGCGCTAAGAATTGTAGTTCTTCTCGCAGCGCGCTAAGAACGGTAGTTCTTCCCGCGACGCGCTAAGGATTATAGTTCTTCCCGCGGCGCGCTAAGGATTATAGTTCTTCCCGCGGCGCGTCAAGAATTGTTCTCTGTCTGCCTTCGCCCTCGCGCGTGCGCTCGAATCTTCTCGCGCTAGACCTAAGTCTTTTCTTCAGTTTATGCCAGCCTGTATCTTTTGATATCTTATCTTTTGTTTGAGCTCTGTATGTCAGCTCCGACATCTGTCCGAAAAGCCACTTTCGGCGCAGCATGCGCACCAATCCTATTGGTTGACAGAAAAAGTGACTGACATCATCTTTTGAAATCTTCTTTTGCATGTCTTGATCAGTGTTTTACCTGACGCCTCCCATGCTTTGACCTTTAATCTGTCAGCTTTTCCCCATCCCCTGCAGCTGCCGGCATATCTTTTAATATCTTTTGCTTTTGGCTTCTTGTACTTTTTAATATCTTTTGCTTGATTTGATAAGATCTTTTCCTCTTTTTAAGGGATTGTGTTCCCTAGGGTTTTCCTATAAATTAAACTATTTTCTTTTGACACTACACACACTACACTTAAACTCTCCCTAAATCCTTCTCCCTTTACTCTCTGCCGAAGATCCTCAGCGCCCCTCTTTGCCTCCGTCTTCCCTTCTGTTCTGCCCGGAATCTCGGTAAATATAAATTTATATATTTTAATTTGTTTAACTAACAAAAATCTATACTTACTGCATATATTCAAGACATAAAAACCAATCGTTAAACCAATAAACCTTTTATTTATAGGTTAACTTGTGCTTGTTAAAAGTTGGTTCTTGCATTATCTTTCAGCACACCTTTTTACAGGTGAGTAATCTCGTACTTAATCCCCTTTTATTTTTAACGTTTTGGGATGTTCATGTGTTCGTACAACTTGAGTCTTAAACTTGTTTATGAACTTTATGTGCGCAAAACCCCATGTGTTATGGACGTTTACTTGGCTGTTTATTTGTATGTGTGACTCATTAACCGCTTTGACGGCCTATTCCGAAGTTTTCATGGATCCATTAGATGAACACGGGAGACCTATCGTTTACGGTTTTCTTGTTTTCTTACACATGCACGTATGATTTATCGTTTTTGTGCTCAATTGGGAGCACGGATTGAACTATGAGCTATGATCTAAGGGTTGATCACAATCTGATTACACCCTATGTTAAACCCCAGTTAAGCAAATGTTGCGCGCAGTGTTTATTATTATCTATTTATATCTATTAAACTTGATTTCTCACCGACACGCAAGTGTTGACGTTTTATTTTAACACATGTTCAGGTTTGCTGTAGCTGCTTTTGGGAATCTCAAGGACACGTAGGATGTTTTCTTTTTCTTTAGACCTAGATTAAAATGTAACAAGACAAATTATGTTATTTGAATATTTTAAGTTATGATATGAATTATGTTACTTTATGTCATGTTCTGCGCGTGCGCAATGAAATGTATTTATTAAATATTGACACCCAAATAGTGTCGCGAGTAATGAAACAATACGTGGCGCCCCGATGTATAATCCGCCATCGGTCGGGGTGATACAACTACAAGCTACAAACTCATCTTTCCGCCTTATCTACCACTAAATACAGAGCCTACAAACAACATACCACAATACCAAGCAAGTTACACTCACGATCAAGCCATTTCTTTCATGGTTACGGTTATGATACTAAAAACAAAGATTTAACCGTAAAAATTCGTTTTTGATTCGTTTTACTCATTTCTTGGACCAAGATCCCTTGTATAACCCGTATACATCACTTGATCATGCAAGAATCGGTTTTCATCTTTGAAACCTCATTTTCTTGCAAACAAACTCAAGAAACGAAGATGGAAACGTATATAATTCGATCTTTACATTGGTTTTTCTTGTTAAAAGTCTCGGTTTTTGATCAAGGAGTTGAGAGGATTTGATGATCTTGAATGTTTTGATGTAGAAAAAAGAATTGAAATGGGGTATAACCCCCCCTATATACCGATCGGAACTCATGGAGGGTAGGGTGGGGCCCACCTCTCCATTCTAGGCCACATGTTTGGATTTCGGATATCCGGATAATGTTTTGGATAATCTGGTTCAGTTCGTTTCTCGGTTAAACGTTTAATTCGGCTTAAAACGAGGCCAAAACGGTTGTTTTTCGGCTAAAAAATGAAATTTATATAAAACCGATTTAAAACTTAAACCATGACATTTATTAACTTAAAACATCATAGTATTAGTTATTACGCATCTTTTTCGGCTTGATCGATCGTCTCTTGCTCGGTTTGGTACTAAAGGTTTCGTTTAACGTACCGACGTACTATTAAATCGAAATCCTTTTCTGTGCTTTAATCCACTTACCCCGAAGCTTTAATACTTCGTAACATCACTAAATATCATATATCTCGTCTATAATTGAACCCTCGATTCATTCGGGTTTCAATAACTATCGATCGTTTGATCGCATATTCAATACGGTGAATTATATATTCACATACAATCAATACAATGAACCATGTATTCTCGTATAATTACCATGGTAACTCATGTACCCAACATTACATATGACGTAACTAACGTCTACCGGTTAGGGTATACCTGGTTTCGTCGGAATCGTTACATTCTCCCCCCGTTAAGAAATTTCGTCCTCGAAATTTTACACGCCCACAATCTCCTTTCGAGAGAAAGGTGGGGGGTTTTTCCTTCAGAATTCACCCTCGCGTTACCAAGTATAATCTGGTCCTCGCTGTGAATTTCCACTTAATCTTAATTAATAACGCTTGGTATCTCCAAACTGTTTAGTTTTCCCGTCTACTATCTCTACGGAATTAGTTATGGTATCAAGCATGTCTTCTATGAGTACCTTTATTACTAGTACTTTCGTTGCCTCATCGCTTAGGCACTTTTCAATCCGTATACATGGCAAAATATCCTGTATAGTACTTAGCCCCTAGAGTACTTTAATCGATAAACTAAATGATCAACCATGGAGATAGTTCTCATGGGGTCCAATTTATTAGAAGCTATTTTCGGTTTTGCCAAACCTCATATCACCTCTCACTAAGGTGATGCCTTAAAATGCCTTGTCACCTCTATTCAGGGACAATGGTTTCCTTTGAACGTTGGCATAAACCCTTTGCCAATCACGCGCTGCTTTCAACTTGTCTTAAATATTATAAATCCGATTGGTTGTTTTTCGAATCAATTCAAATCTTATGGCTTGATTGACGCTCATTTTCAATTTAACTAATTGGTGATAACTACTTCACCCATAGAAAGCTTCAAGCTCTCGATGCTTCCTTCCCCGCCTTCCAATAATGGAAGTAGGATGACTATTTTGATCTGAGATCATTGAAAATGGTACTCCACGACGAGGTACCATTTCACCATCAGGAATTTGGGCAAGAATTCATTGTAATATATTCCCACTATCATTGGCGAATTTTCTGTCGTCGTGGCGTTCCCTAGGGTTTTCGGTGTGCAGCCTTATCTCTGGCATAACTCAATATTCACCAACACACGTAACCATATCTTTCTCCAAACTCGGCCATTAATAAAAATCCTTTCAGATATCCGTATCATCAATAGTCAAATCCGATCCCGGATGTATGGATTATTTCGATCTATGCGCTTCGTCAATGATTAATTCACGAAGGTCATGGAGGGTCGGGATCCAAACCCGATTTTTGAAGTAGAGAATTTAGTTCACGCGCTGTTCGAAATTCTTCTCATTGCCGTAAAGTTCCTCCTTTTCCAATTGTCCCTCTTTCAACGCCTCACGTTGAGCGACTCGAATCAGATCCGAAAAGTTCGACTGGACTATCATCCCCAACGCCCTCATTCGCAATGGCTTAACCCGATCTTTCCTACTCAAGGCATCGGTTACGACGTTAGCCTTGCCGGGTAGTAACGGATGTCATAGTCATAATTTTTTTTTTTAACAACTCAACCCATCTTCGTTGCCTCATATTTAGTTCTTTCTGATCGAATATGTGATGCAAACTTTTATGATTGGTGAAGATGGTGCACTTCGTATCGTAGAGGCAATGTCTCCACATTTTAAGTGCATAGATAACCCCTCCCAGTTCTAAGTCGTGAGGAGTGTAATTTTACTCATGTACTTTTAACTGTCGGGAAGCATAGGCTATAACCTTAATATACTGCGCCAACACGCATCCTAACCCTTTACGCGATGCGTCACAATATGCGACAAAACCATCGTCTCCATCGGGGAGACTTAAAATCGGCGCTTGGCACAACTTTAATGGTTTCTATCTTATTTGGATCTTTGTGAAATCCTTGTTGCTTTACAACATGACCAAGGGATTATGCATTCTTTATTCAAAATCACCTTTGGAAAACTTCGCGTACAACTCCCCTTGTTTTAACACTTCCATAATTTTCCTTAACCGTCGATCGTGCTCTTCTTTACGTTGCGAATATATTAAAATATCATCAATGAATGTTATGACAAATTTGTCAAAATAAAGTTACAGACTCGGTTCATGAGTTCCATGAATGCTGCCGGCGCATTTGTTAGCCCGAAAGGCATAACTAAGAATTCATAATGGCCGTAGCGAGTCCGAAACACTGTCGTTGCAACGTCTTCCTCTTGGATCTCTCATTTGGTGATAACTATATCCACGATCAATTTTTCTAAAAATAAATGGTCCCTTGCAGTTGGTTAAACAGATCATTCACTTCGAAGAAGTGAGCACCTACTCTTGATCGTCATTTTATTCAATTCTCCCTAATCAACACATATCCTAACACTTCCGTCCTTCATTTCCCAATTAAAACTGGTGCACCCCATGGTGACTAACTAGGTCGTATAAAATCTTATCCAACAATTCTTGTAACTGATTGGATAATTCTTGCATCTCGGACGGTGCAAGTCGGCAGGATGCTTTAGCAACAGGGCCAGCTTGAGACATTATATCGATTCTGAATTCGACCTGTCGGGCTGGCGGTAATCCAGGGAGTTCTTCTGGGAAAACTTGTGGAAATTTGCGCACCACCGGGATATCTTCTATATGTTTTCTTTTAAATACTTAGGCAATCACGTTTGTTAAATACACCATGTCTTCTTGTCGTAAATATTATAACATCTCAAGATGAGATTTGAGTGGCAACATAATACCGTACACTTTTCTCTGTATTTAATCGCTTCATCGTCCGAAAGAGAGCTTCTAATCATCTTCTTTTCGTATTTGATTTCAGCTTCATGTTGAGTTAGCCAATCCATGTTAACTATCATGTCACAACTTCTTAATTTTACGGGTCGTAGGTCAATAAAGAAAGGTTAATCGTTCAGGATAATAGGACAATTCCGAACCATTTAGTTAACCCTTAGGGTGTATAGGGTTCTATAGTTTCACTAATCGGTATCTTTCCAAAGGGTAGGAGGTTAGCAGGAACTAAGTTCTATCGACAACCGTAAAAGTATCACTGAAGCCAATTGATTTAAAACTACAACGTACTTAATACCCCTTTTAGACCATGACGTGCTTTATTTGAATTACTCACAAAAGCACGGTTCCTTGCTTGATCAGAGGTTGATGCTGGTCATAAGGTTCATCTTCCACAACACCTTGGTTCAACTTTGGGCAATCTCTCTTGAAACGTTCTGTACTGCCACATTCATAGCAAGTACAATTGTTTGGCATAATTTGATTTCTTCGGATGGATTGTTATTGAAGTTGTTGGGTTCGAAGTGGTTGTACACGAATGGGTTGGGGTTGTCGGTTCACCTGGCTTCAATTGGTTCTACAATTAGGGCATTAGTCCATCTTTACCACACATGTGGCCTACTATCACTCGACATTCTTCTTCCTGCCGATAACCATATTTTCCACATTTAGGGAAGGACCCTTCATGCGGTTCATGTTTCACACCAGAACTAGTCTCAGTATAATTCTGGGTTGTAGGACATACCTACTTATTCAAAGGCCTATCTTGCACTATGCCTTTATCACTTCTCTTCTGTAACACTCAACGTTTCTCCTAACGTCCTTCCAGTCCACTTCTCATAGAGTCAAATATATCAATGCTGGCTTGTGACACAACCCTTCCAAAGGTTGTATAATTTACAGGATTGACTATACTCCTTATCGATGGAGTTAGTCCCCAATATTGCGCTTACTTCGCTTAGTTTCAGGAGTAATTAGCCATGTTACCAGACATGACAATTCCTTTAAACGATTAGCGCGTTCTAAGTGATCAGCACACAACATTTCTGTCTTTCATAGCTCAGTTTCAAATCTCTGAACTCAATTACTAGAATAAAAGTGCTCTAGCACAAGAATTTTAAATCCTGACCATATTATCTGAACAAAAATTTTCTAACTATAATTTTGTACCATCGTGTTCCATCACGATACAACATAATCTCTCAACATATCTGTAGCATATTTCACTACACAATGTTCTAGACTCTTACCAATATCCTTAACCATTTCGATCTTTTCTATCCACTCGCTAATCTATTCCTCCCTTTACCAACAGTAAACCATTAATAATCCCCTTAACACAACCAATAAACACGTCCTTCATACCGGATCTAATTCATTACGACTACTATTCATGTTTAGTTTATAACTAATACTCGTAGTCATAAAAGCATTCGGTGGGACATTATCACTCTTAGTAATACCACTAAGGATTGAAATATTCATAATCATGTGATTGCTCGATCTATAATTCTGCGTTCACATTTGCATCAACACTAGCAGTGATCTGTGATACTACATTCGGTATCATCATCTGCTATCCTTGAGCAATCAACTGAATCATATCAATCTCCATCATTGGAGTTACTCTTTTTATGTCATTCTGACGTACTCATCCCGTATGCAGTAATCAATACTAATCTCACCGTATAACTCGTTACCAGTTCAATCATAACAGCATGTATACATACACACCGAATATTATCATACATATTACACACACCAGTATCTAGTATATATGTCCCACAAGTATAATAACATATGGACCTAACCTGACGTCAGTTAACGTTTAAACATTTTTCATACTCTTGTCACCAACTGACATATAGTTCTTTCTCAACAAAGATTAACGTTTACTATGCTTGATTTCAATATCCTTCTGCATGTCAGCATAACTGATACATGCTCACCGTGAGCAACAAACGATTACGTACCACGGAGTTATAATATCCGTGTCTATTCGTATATCCGGCATACACGGTATACCACCTACGAACGAATAACCAACTATGCTATAATGATTTCAACACCTCTTTGTGTATGGGTAATCATTCTATTCGAGTATACATGGGTATAGGCATCTAACGGATGTAAGGTTAACATAGGTTCAAGGTAATCGCGCAACATGGGTTGCCTTCAAATATTATTAATTACTATTATGGGAAACTCTATCACTTGCTCAGTCAATGTCCTCAGGCGTTCTAGGTTCGCTAAAATCGGTAATTCTCGATCTGGAGGTTGTATGACTCATATGTTTGAGAGTGAGAAATACATATATATATTTCTATATATTATTTTTATCTGCTCATTTATTATCAAAACTTTTTTTTTTTAACGGAATAAGAATGGGTTCACGTACAGGTCCGTCCTTACGTGAGGGTCGGTAGTTCGGGTGAACATAGGGAGTTATTAAGATATACGGTACCGGTGTTGGTAGGGTAAGGGATTTATCAATTTTGGTTGGGAGTGACGGTTACTAGATATTTCTGGTTAATATCAAACGGGAGATCTAACTTAGTACTAACATAACTATGGCCCAATAAATCAGACTTATCATCAACCGATGCTCTAGAAATTTCAGCATCCTCGGTACTTTTATTATTTCATCCCCCGGTTCCTTATCCGGGTCTTATTTCTCAATTCATGTACCCACAAGATATGTACATATATATATATATATATACACATTAGCACGTATAAATAATATTATATACTTTACACATATGTTGCCATTTTTACCTATTAATGTACCCCGTGACATCCCCTGAATTCCCTCATGCGGACAAGTCTGTTATTATGTTCCGGACCATAATAACTCACTTGTCCATCCAAGTTCATCCAGATCTCGTCACTATAAATTATTAGTTGATATTCAGATCCTATAATACTTGAGCTACTGGTTATCTTTTAGGTATCTTTTAAAGACATCATAATTCTTTTATAACCAATGGCTCTGATACCAAGTTCTGTAACACCCCGTAACCGCAGCGGAAACGTAAACGGGATGCGACAGACACCTCTGATATCAACCACATTGTTTATAAAGAAAACCGAATGCATTAATATACTTCAAAATTACATTATCTCGTCTTTCATTACCGTCTAGGTGGTACACACATCATACAATACGGTTCATAATTCTATCTGTTATAATGTATCCTAACGTCCAGCACGCAAACCTTACACACATCAAGCACTTAGCACGTAATCAATTACTTTATCTTAGTTGTACCTGAAAAGCATGTGAGAAAACGGGTCAACTACGAATAGTTGGTGAGTTTCACAATTTTAGTAAACCATGATAAATCCATATCATAATATAATATTATCTGGGGACACTGTTAACCCATAAACACCTTTAATAACCTCTGGGGACACTGTTAACCCAGAACACTTCCAATAACCTCTGGGGACACTGTTAACCCAGAACACTTCCAATAACCTCTGGGGACACTGTTAACCCAGAACACTTCCAATAACCTCTGGGGACACTGTTAACCCAGAACACTGTTGCGGGACCTTACAATATTAACAACTCAGACAATTACCATTTTAATACATTACCGTACGATTCCCGTACAATAAACATTATATAAATACATTCATTTCCATGCGATCAGCAAGTACTTAAACATTTTGATAGAAACATGCTTTCCGCCCCGGGAAAATATTTAAAACATTTCAGTAAAAAGGGGCCCGTGAAACTCACCTTAGCACATGCAAGCAGGTAACGACAATCATTATCAATTAACACGTCCAATCTGTAATATGATCCCTACGATCGTTATTATACAATTATTGTTTATATAATCTTTAACCTTATCAATCGGTACATCTGGGGACACTGTTAACCCAGTACTGTACCTGTTCCGGGGGCAATGTTAACCCAGAAATACTTCTCCAGGCTCAGATTGTGATGTCGTTTAGAGTTCCATGGTCACAATTTCTATTAGTCGTTTTCTCGTTTTGCGTGCCTAGCACGAATATCCGTTTTATGTTTTAAAAAATGAGTTTGGTCACACATGACCCGAATATAGTGGTTGTCTGATAATTTAATTCAAAATTTGAAATTATAGCTCGGTTTAGACGTCCCGATTGGCCGCGGGACTCGTTTCCGTCTTTGGCGTACCGGAAACCGTTAAAATCGGTTACAAATACCCAAATCATCCGACTTATTTTCGGATGATTCATTTTTACTTGTTTAACTCAATTATATGAAAATAGTCCATTTTTAAGGTTTTTATACACCAGTCAGCTCGCTTAAGCGAACTTCACCGGTTTACGCGTTTTAACTTTAAAAGTTTGATAATCAGCACGATTAATTATCCGTTTACTCTCGGATCTTGAAATTTTGGACAAATCACTTTTTAATAGTGGGGAATTTTATAAAAATATTTCCAGAATTAATTCTTATATTTAAAATTTATTTATCTATTTTTAAACACCATTTAAACACTAAATATGTCGTAAATACCAAACGACCTTAGAAAAATCCCAAATTTTTCCTGGATGTCCCCTGCCATCCACATAGTCCCCTGTAATTTTTCCAGAACCAAAATCTTCTTTTACATGCCCTTTTTCCAAAACCGAGCTAGAAATCCCTAGAACTCGTTTAACCGAAAAGCCTACTTAGACTTCTCCAACGGACCTAAAATTTTGTGTGTGACTTATACATGATATGAAAAGCTTATCTGAAATTTCCAGAATTTTTCATGATATTTAACTATTTTCACCATTTTTGGCCAAAACCGAGCATTAAATTCACCAAATATTCATCCTTTATCCAAAAATTACCAAAAATTCACAGAACTCATCTTTTCATGTGTTTAACACCTCTGTAAAATTTCATGACCTAACTCTAAAGCATCAACAATCTGTCCACATTTCCCAAAACCGAACATAACCGAATATACCTTTCGTTTTCCGCCACTACAAGCTACAAACTCATCTTTCCGCCTTATCTACCACTAAATACAGAGCCTACAAACAACATACCACAATACCAAGCAAGTTACACTCACGATCAAGCCATTTCTTTCATGGTTACGGTTATGATACTAAAAACAAAGATTTAACCGTAAAAATTCGTTTTTGATTCGTTTAACTCATTTCTTGGACCAAGATCCCTTGTATAACCCGTATACATCACTTGATCATGCAAGAATCGGTTTTCATCTTTGAAACCTCATTTTCTTGCAAACAAACTCAAGAAACGAAGATGGAAACGTATATAATTCGATCTTTACCTTGGTTTTTCTTGTTAAAAGTCTCGGTTTTTTATCAAGGAGTTGAGAGGATTTGATGATCTTGAATGTTTTGATGTAGAAAAAAGAATTGAAATGGGGTATAACCCCCCCCCCCCCCACCTATACCGATCGGAACTCATGGAGGGTGGGGTGGGGCCCACCTCTCCATTCTAGGCCACATGTTTGGATTTCAGATATCCGGATAATGTTTTGGATAATCTGGTTCAGTTCGTTTCTCGGTTAAACGTTTAATTCGGCTTAAAACGAGGCCAAAACGGTTGTTTTTCGGCTAAAAAATGAAATTTATATAAAACCGATTTAAAACTTAAACCATGACATTTATTAACTTAAAACATCATAGTATTAGTTATTACGCATCTTTTTCGGCTTGATCGATCGTCTCTTGCTCGGTTTGGTACTAAAGGTTTCGTTTAACGTACCGACGTACTATTAAATCGAAATCCTTTTCTGTGCTTTAATCCACTTACCCCGAAGCTTTAATACTTCGTAACATCACTAAATATCATATATCTCGTCTATAATTGAACCCTCGATTCATTCGGGTTTCAATAACTATCGATCGTTTGATCGCATATTCAATACGGTGAATTATATATTCACATACAATCAATACAATGAACCATGTATTCTCGTATAATTACCATGGTAACTCATGTACCCAACATTACATATGACGTAACTAACGTCTACCGGTTAGGGTATACCTGGTTTCGTCGGAATAGTTACAGTCACGTATAGGCTTACCCTACCACGTACTATCGTCATGCCACTATCACTCTTACGACACCCTTGCCACTTCTAACACGCTCTACCTCTACTTATCTACAACATGCTTCATATCATTTACATAATAAGCAAGTCACATCATAGCATACATACACACTAATAACCACTTGGCAATCACTGTCCTTGGCGATGCGTGCAATATCCGAAGATCGTTCACGCACCAACAAGTATTATATAATAGCTACCTCGTATAACATCTATAGCATACACTTACCACTTAAGGTAAGTGTATTCACACTTCACATCGAGTATGCACACAGCCCCGAAAACATAACAAGGAAATGGGGCTAGAAACTCACCTGAACTCTGCATCTTCCTCCGATAGTTGTAAATCCCTTCTTTAACTAGTTACACGTATCAATACTCGCCTGATCTAATCTGGTGGCCTAGTATTAGCTTACTTTTACTTATCGTTTATAATTTATTTTCTAATCGAACTCGACTTTAGGCGAAGTTAAACCTTAGGCGAACTTAGCTTTAGGCGAAGTTAACCCTTAGGCGAACTTAGCTTTTAGGCGAAGTTGTCATCAGGCGAACTTAGCTTTTAGGCGAAGTTGTCATCAGGCGAACTTAGCTTGCAGGCGAAGTTCATCAGGCGAACTTAGCTTGCAGGCGAAGTTGTCGGCTGCAGCTACTGTTCGTCCTTAATCATCTTCGTTTCTTAACCAAATAACTCGATTTAGGTATCCACGTAATCGTCTGACCAGCGCCTACAAACCCCAACCATCCAATCAGCCTAACATCGATGTTTAAGGGGTGCGATTTAGGCATATAGGTTACGGGTTCCTTTAGGTTAACAATTAACCTATCAAATGCTAATCAATTCCAGTAATATTTGTTGTTTTAGGTTCGTTTATAACAAACTAACACAGATCTATGATTTCCCAAATCAAACCGAACCTATACGAACGATTTCTAACTATAAACGTACCTTGAACGAGTCGAACTACGAACCCGGTTAAGCCTTGATGTTGTTTTGGTCCGTCACGACGTTCCAGCACCAACAAGCTCGGGTTTTCGCCTTCGGATCTTGGTTCGGGTTATAAGATGGTGTTGTGTGTGTTTTGGTGGTGTACGGAATATGTGAGAATGAGGATTAAATGGTGATTAATGGTATTTATATTTAGGGATCATGGGCTTAAGCCCATGGACTCTCCTTCCTTCTTTCATAACCCAAGTCCATAACCCATATCCATTACCCAACACTAGCCCGACCCATACCAACTCCTACTCTATTTATTTATTTCCCGATAACCCGAGTAAACTTTCCCTCTATTATTAAGTAATACAATATTATTTTGGAAATTTCGGGATGTTACATCGAGCCTGTTTATACTAAATCCATATCTAAAAGTCTAATGGTTTACATTTGGAATACAAATACATGAATTGGATTAACCTAATGTTGTGTTTGCTTTGGTGAAATAATAAATTAATAAGAGTGAAATGAACATTGTAATTAAACAAACCCCATGACAGATAGTGTCATTTTATTTGATCTCCATGTTTGTTTTATTTTATTTAAGCAATTTACTTTTTAAAAGATGTTATAAAAACAATTTTCCAAACATGTAATATACTATTTTTTATTTTATGTAGATACATATAATTATATTTTTTGATATATAGTTGGTAACATAAATAAAAAATATATTTTTTTAAATCATAATTCTACATATGATATTTATTATATAAATATAAGTTAAATTATAAAAATACTCCTACATTATAGTTATACTGAAGCTCGGGTCAAGCTCACTTAAGATTGAACCCAGCTAGACTCGGTTCAATCTTGGTGAGCCAATCAACCTCATAATCGGCTCACTTCGAACATTACAAAGTACAAATCAGACTTTATTTACCACAACTTGTTAATAATCCTACGACTGGCGTCAAAGAATGGTATACCGAATCGGTATGTTACACGTGTAATATAACATGTTCGCTCACAAAATACGAGTCCTACGTGGTTGGGAAAGTGTATACCCCTTGTGTCGTTTCGATCAGTACAATGCGAAACGTCAGCTTACTGTACAGTCTTCCGCTTTGGCAAGCAACACTAAAAACATCCGATGTGGGAAATAAATTGAATTAATGACCGTTAGAAATCTTATCTTCGATACTGTCTTCTTCGATACAGTCTTCTAACCTCGCATGCCCCCTACGATTCAGTTCCTCTCTGCACAATAATAATTCCAGATTGGTATTAAGATGTATATAATCAATAGAAAATGACCAAAATGTCCATTTGACTTGTCAAAGTTATCATTTGAAACTAGCCGACCCGCCTAGATAATAATCATTACCCGACAAGATTTTCAACCAACCTAGTCACGCCACATGTCGGTATCTAATCGACTCGCTATAATTAAAAAAAAAAACATTCAAACCGCTTAGATGTTTAACCAACCAGGTCACGCCACATGTCAGTGCCTAGTCGAGTTGCCAAGATTTTTTAAAAAAACAGTCGACCCGCCTGGAATTTTGCCGACAATATTCTCGGCGGCCAGCCACGTTTCAGTCTGGTTGTCAGATGTCGATGGAAAATTAAATTTTTTTTTAATTAAAATTAATTAAAAAAGTCGCGCGCCCCCGGGAACATACAACTACCGATTCTATTTTCCCACTTTCCCCACTACAAACAACATTATCATAATCCATATCACACTATTTTTTTTAGTTTACACAGATTTTTAAAAGATCCGGAAATATAAATACAAATCCCGTCACACGATTTTTCCAAAATTTCAGAAAACCAGGCGGATCAATTGTTTATTCCAGGAGATCCGACAATTTTTGAAATCTACGAGGTTCGTCTGGTACTCAGATTTTTTGAAAAAACCCTGGTGACTCGACCTGGTTGGTTGAAAATCGAGTCAGGTAGTGATTACTAACTAGACGGGTCGACTGGATTTGGGATCGGACATTTTGGGGAGACCTTCAATGGATAAAAAAAGGTAACTTTGACCAGTCAAATGGACATTTTGGTCATTTTCCCTATAATCAAATTTATTTTGATTATTAACTTATATATAAAATGAAGATAGTTATGTCACCTGAGACAATTCCATATTGAATGATAATAAAGTATGGCAACGATCCTGCGTTTTCTTTCTTCTTGAAAATCAACCGCACGTTGTACCACAGGCAATTGTTTTATTCCTCTAGCTTCCATTAACTTTTTAGCAATTGCTAAATCCGTATCAGGATAGCACGTTAATAGCCCGCGTTTTCGCCCACGATAACTTATCCCTCGTGTACACACGGAAGAAACAAGGTTATCGCTAAACTGCAACAAAACAATTCAGTTTATAATAATGAAGTAAACAAAAAGTGTGTTAAATATAAAGTAATAACAGTAACATACATTTGGAACTGAAACACCCTCAATTTCGTCGTAGTTTTTCAACATGCCACGTTTAATGTCGCCATAGGTTAGAATCCCTTCTAAATGTTGTTCTTCGGTGTCAACGACAAGCACACATGTTTGTTGGCCGTTATCCATACATTGTATAGCCTCTTTAATAGTTGAAGTTAATCCGACATTAAGGTAGATGGTTGACATCGCCTGTGCAACCTAATTAACAATATAAATGAAACTGTCACTACGCAATTAAAACACGTTTGTATAGTGACAAATTTGGCAAACTACATGAAATAGATTCGGACTTATAACTTATTGTCAAAATATGACAATAAAATTATTATTTTATAGGTTGAAGAGATTATCTTTTTCCTGGAAAAATGATCTTTTTCTAGAAAATAATAACATTTAAAAATTATTAAATGTCACACACATGCCAGATGACATAAATCACATAATACATATTCCACTGAAATGACAAATATTACATCACATCAACAATCTTTTTCAAAATCAGTGAAAAAAGGCATGAACCTAATCATTACTACGATTGGTAACAATAAAAGTAACTTGGTTACTAAAGGCATGAATAAATGTAAGTTGGTTTCAAACGTGTAAAGTTCGTATTAATTTCGTGAAGTTAGCTTGTGACAAAGTCTATATAAATAACCTTCAAGTCTTCAAGAATAATATCTTCATCAACCGATTCATGGTTACCATCGGGTCCCATGACGCATAGTTCCAAATCATCTGAATCACCTGTTGTTTGCCTCCACGTTTCAAATTTGTCAACTGGTGAGAGCATAGAATAACCTTTTTTTGTATCACTCTCCTTTGACTGGTTTGCTACAGACGGTACCCATATTGCTAATCCAACAGCTCCCTAAAAATCACAAATTTTATTAACAGAAATCGTATTTAAATTCACATAACTTTCTCTAAAATAAAGTTACCATAAGTGGAAGCAAGATTCTATAATCCTTGGTTAACTCAAACAAAAGTAGAACTGAAGTCAACGGGACAGAACAAACCGAAGCCAAAGTTGCTGCCATTCCAATCTACAATATAACATTACGCTCATAAATATAATTCATAACCACCAACAAAACTCAATAACTAAACAAAAAGCGTTACCAACGCATACGCCTGCGGTTCAGCAATAGCAGTGTTCCCAGGAATAGCCGAGTTAATCAACTCACCAGCTGAGCCACCAAAAACCGCACCAACCGCAGCACCAATCATCAAACTCGGTGCATACAGCCCACCAACGAGCCCAGACCCTTTACACAGAGCCGTGGCTACAACTTTAGCCGCGGCTAACTGAGCCAGAAGCCAGATTCCAGGAGCCGAAGCTATCTTTCCAGTATGTAAAATTTCATCAACGTTATTGAATCCCCAATATAATACCCCAGGGTACTTAAGTGCTATTATACCAGCCCCTAAACCACCTAGGGCCGGGGTCACAACAGCAGGAAGATTAAACCGTTCTTTGATATACTCAAACGCGTTACTAAACCATGTTAGCAAACGGGTGAATAATACACTAACCACTCCACATAGCATGCCCAATATCAGGTATAGAGGTAGTTCTGCATATATAAAAAATATTATCTATATATAAGATCTAAACATCACTAATGGGAATCACGATGTAAGGATGAAAGACCTGCAGAAGATTTCAAATCATAACTAGGCACTGTGAAAGCCTGTTTTTCACCAAGAACAGCATTTGAGACGGTTGAAGATATAACAGAAGCTAATATTATCATTGCAGTTGTAAATGGAGGTGAGTTTTCGGCGCGCAGAGGTCTTAAAACGGTTTCAATAGCGAAGAATGAACCAGCAACTGCTGCATTGAAACCTGAAACAAAGGATAGTGTTAAAATATTAGGATTATTCAAAGATTATTTGTAAAATGACATAAATAACCTGAAGATATGCCCGCAGCAGCACCAGCAGCAACGAGAGCTAACCTGCGTTCTTTATTACTTTCCATCATTAACGAGCAGCCATTGGCACATGATTTTCCAATATCTACACTTGGGCCTTCAGGCCCCAGTGAACAGCCCGTACCTAAAGTAACCGCAGCTTGAATAGCCTTCACTGTTGGATAGAATCCAGATAGAAAGCTTGACCCGTGAGACGACTGCTTTATTTGGTCCAAAATTTCAAGTAAACCGTGCAGCATTCCAACAATTACTCCTCCAGTGACTGGAATCAGAAGAATCCGGTGCCACGTGTCAGCTAACCGTTGCAACCGTAGCCAAGCAGCACCCTCATTTGGAGTCCCAGCCCAAACCCATCCATGTATTACATGCACCTGTATTCAGTATTTTAATGTCAGGTAAAGTTGCAGGGGTGTTTAGCATTGTGTTGTAGAAGTAATTGTAAGAAGATAACAGTGTAGGTTCACATGTAAAATGATCCCACAATAAAAAGATAACCGAAATCATATTTGCTTATTTAATGAGACTGTAAACGAACCGAATGTTCGGGGAATTGTTTATGAACTGTTCGGCAGGCAGTTAGTTTATGCTCGTTCATTTAATAAATAAATGAACACCAACAAAAACTTGTTAGCCAAACCTAGGGCTGGCATAACAGGTCAGGTCAGACACGACATGATAAGACATGAACATGATAACTAATCACGTCATTTTTTTTTTCAAAACACGAACCCGAACCTGTTTAGAAACAGGTTACACAGCACGACCTATTTAGAGACACGATAAATAAGGGCTAAGGCAGTAAGGCTAAGAGACCTATTTAGATATTGTTTATTGAGTATTTACTGAAGTTGAAGGCCGTAGGTGGCTAAGGAAGGAAGTCTAAGGGCGCGTAAAACTAAGTAGGGCATATATTTATTTTAAAAAAATATAAACAATCTTAAAAGTCACTTCATGCAAAGTGATCAAACACGAGAAAGTGTGCATTGACAACCAACACGTGTTTATTCCTTTTGCATTTGATACTTTTGGGTTCCTCACCCCTGTGGCTGTGGAACTACTTATAGCCGAGTTCACCAGGTTATACATAGTAATGTTATCACTCCAAAATCAATCTAGTTTATAAAAGACATGGTTTTGCATTCCAAAAGGAGCTAGCAGCGCAGCTTGTTGCCCGCTTGCCTTCTGTTTCGATCTAAATGAATATTATTAAAATGAAAAGTTATCTTTAACATGTTTAGACACGAATTTAAACAGGTCTTAGACGTGTCGACCTATTTAAGATCCTTAATGAACAAACACTAATGCTATCAGTGAACCGTCCGTTTATCAGATAAAAAACTTAACTAACAAACATGAACAAGGCCTAGTTCGATTCAACAACATCCTAAAACTACTCGTAAACTAATTACCCGATCCCTAAATAACATAATTACTCAACATTACCGCGCGATTGAATGCAGCGACACACAAACCCGTGGCAAGCCCTAACAGACATCCAATAACCAACAACGCCCATTCCGGAGGCGCGCCATCACCTAAAACCTCATCATCATCACCAACGTCTCTATCCGGCCACCGCGCCCTAGGCGACCGCAACTTAATGCTCAATCTAATATCCGTAAACGCCCGGTCCACTTTATTCCATAGAGCCTTAATACTTCTTCTACTACTTCTTCTTCCACCGGATGATGATGCCGGTGAAACTTGACATTCCAAATCATCCTTATTATTATTATTATTATTATTATCTATAAGAACCGCATTATCATCACTGTGATTCATAATGAAACCCTAAGTAGTGTCTGTACGATTCATGATGGTTGATGATTCAATTAAGCTGTTGAAATGGAAAATTAATCGGATTAATCGATTGATTGTGAGATTTGGATCGTGTTGATGATGAGATCGGTTGCGTGAAATTGAAAAAAATATTATGAGGAATAATTAGGTTTTGTTATTATATTGTTATTATGCGTTAGGTAGGAGGAGTGTGAAAAGTGTAATATTAATGTAATGGTGGTGGTGGTGGTCGGAAATTGAGAGAAACGGTGATCGGAAATAATAATAATAATAATAATAATAATAATAATAATAATAATAATAATAAAGATTGATTATGGTTTCTGATGCAACAAGCCAACAACAATTTTTACATGATTTTTATTTTTTTATATAAACTAACTCGGTGCCAGCACGATACGAATGGAGAAACACAAACACAAACACAACACCAAACGCGTAAACGATGATGACATTGTACGCAAAACTGGTGTCGGTGCATGCTTCGGACTTGATCCCTTACGACCTGAACTCATCCCTCCCGGCCCGAATCAAATTAACTGTTTTTATATCGACTCGTACCGACCTTAACACTTTTAAACCCGTTACGTGAATCCGTCCAACCGACCTGTTTGTCGATCCTTACTGGTAATCACGTAACACGTTAACTTTTTAAAATGAAAAAAGTATGACAATATCATACTCAAATTAAAGAGGATAAATTGCCCGTTTTATAGTATAATTTTTAAAAACATATTAAAGTGTGAAACAGTTATAGTCGTTTAAACGTCATGAAAGTGGTTAGATTTTAAATAAGGGATAAGCATATAACTATTCTATAAATTTAGAAAATATTATTGAAGTTAAATGACCAAATTTATAAGTATTTTTCAATGTTTTGAAATTAACTGTACATAATGATATCTAAGACAAAATTGTTTTTAAAATATCTTAATTTTATGCATTATAGTTTATAAACTCATTAATATTGTACTCTTAAAATTTAAAAAGTACTTACATTTATTAATTTATATTTTTTAGATTTTGTGTTCAACCTTTATTTTCTAAGCATAATAACGATATACATTGGAATCATATAAACTTCTTTTTTTAAATATTTTCACGTCATGTGACAAAAATTTATTTAAATTCAGATAACTCACAAAGTACACCACCACCTGTTTATATATCTCACATGTGGCACCTCTACATGTATCCACGTGGAATTAATTTACACATATGTTTGTACTTACTATATTCAAGTTTCTTCATCTTCATCTTGTTTGTTTAAATGTTTAATGACAATTTCATCTTCAAAGTCTCAATGAAACACTAAGGTAAGCTACTAACTTATTAAAATATCGGTTTATAATTTGTTATCTTGTACTACTTAATGCAGGACACCAAATCTGTGACAAGTTTTGAGATAGATGATGATGATGAAAAACAAATCGACGAAAACGAGGTAGATTGCGAAGATGTTATGACAATTTCTATGATGAAACTTTATTATGCACAAGAAGCATTTAAAATTGGTAATATCTTTCTCCATTTTTGTTTAAGGGGCGTGTATGGGTCGGTTTTGGGTTGTAGCTTAACCATGATTAGAAGTTTAGGTTTTTGAGATTTTGAGAATCGTTCGGTTTTTGTTTGTTTTCGTCACATGTGATTCAAAATCTTGAACAAAGATAGACGGGAATGAATTTGTGCTTAATTTTTTAGGTTAGTTAATATTAGGGGAAGATTAACGTACAAATTAAATGAGCGTGCTAATTGCGAGAATCAAGTAATGTAACTATGTAATTACAATATGTGTACATAATTACAATATGTGTAATTACACTGCACTATGTTTATATAATTGCACTACTTGATTCTCATCATTAGCACTTTAATTTAATTTGTATTTGATATAAACCCATTAATATTAATTGTTTATTATATATTTGGCTTATTTACATAGGTTAAACTATATATATTAAATGTTATAAGTTAGTTCTAAATCAAAATAAAAAAAATGAAAATGTATAGGTTCGGTTAAGTTTGGTTTTCTCAAACCGAATAACCGAACCGAAAATTCGGTTTTCAAGAAAATATAGAACCAAACTGTTAATTTTTGTTTCACTTCGGTTATTTTGTTTTTGGATTCGTTTTTTCGATTTCATACACACCCTAGTTTTTTCTAATCCACGCGTTATTCGTAATTTCTCCTTTTTTAAACAACAATTTTGGTGGTTAATTATCAAAAGATTAACCTAATTTGCAGAATTGCATAAGTTAAAAGATGTTGGAAAAGACGATTATGAATCATGCAATCCAAGTTCCAACATTATCGAAACCGAAACAAGACTGAATCAAAATATAACTCTCGATGACATGAAAGCCGAACTTGATGAACTAATGAAGCAAAAGATGGCGGTCGAGGTGCAATATATAGCAATGTCGAAAGCGAGTGAACACTTCAAGGTACAAGTCGAATTAATGGTGGAAGAAAAGAAGGTAATGTTAGAACAAATGGAGATGATGAAGAGGCTTGAAGACGCGGAAGTAAAAGCCGTGGAAGTGAAGACGAAAGCGGAGAAGTTGCAAGTGACATGTGAAGAGATTTTGGAGAAGGAAGAAGTATGGGAAGCAAGAAATATGGTAAGTAGATTAACTTCATTATTTTGTGTTGAGTTAATGATATTGTTTGGGTTACTTGTATTTGTATTCTTTTTTGGTGTGTAAATGTTACATGTTTTAAGTCACTAATGTATAAATGGTACACATTTTGTGTATGTGAAATGTGAAGTATGTGAATGAATGCATGTAATGTGTATTGAGAGTTGGACCTCACATGCAATTAGACCCATATAGGCAGATGAAAAGTGTTGTTGGGCTTGGTGAATGGGTGTGAGTAGAGGTGCATAAAAAACCTTAACCCGAACCGGAACCGGTTTTTTTATGCCCCAGTTTTTAATACCGGTTTTTTTACACCTAGGTTTTCAATACATGTACCCAAACCTACCCGTAGGGTACGGATACTTTATGCATTTTAGTACCAAAACCCGTACCTAAACCGGACCCGATTTGTACCCGGTAGTACACGAAAACTCGAACCACCATACCCGGAACCAAGTTTTTCCAATACCCGAAACCGGGTTTTTCAAATACCTGATCTTTACCCGAAATTACCAGAAAAATAACTGGAAAATACACCGAAAAATACCTGAAAAAACTCGAAAATATGGTTTTTTCAATACCCGGAAATTGGGTATTCAAATACTCGGTTTAGAATACCCGGTTATATACCAGACCCGAACCCGATACATAGGGGTTTGCCATAAGAGGCAATACCCGGACCTGACCCGGGTATTGTTAATACATGATTTTCTAATACCCGATAGTATTCGAACCCGGTTTTATACCCAAACCTGGGTTTTTTAATACCCAATTTATGCACCTCTATGTGTGAGTTATTGGAAATGTGGGTGGTTGGGATATTCAACGTAGATGCTTGTGGCATTGCAATAATTGCCCTTCAAAAGAGTTATATGGCTGAGTTCGAACCACCTTATCATCATTTTGTTTTCTTTGTTATCTTCTAATCCCTTGGCTACAAATGCTTATAAGTTATTCTTTTGTGTGTTTTTTATTATCTATATTTATGTATAAAAGTATGGTTTTTATTTAAGTATGATAATTCTTTTTAGGTTTAGTTTCATACTTGTAATGAATCTAATTGATAACGAACGTATTTGTGTCAACTTGTAACGCCTGTGTTTTCTTGAATATGTTAACTTGACGAAATTAGTTTTTGCGTATATTTTCGGTACCGTAACACACGTAGCCAATGCCGCTCGAATTCGCATTCACTCGTCACGCAACGCCCGTGTTTTCTTAAATATGTTAACTTGACGAAATTAATTTTTGAGTTTCCTTTCGGTACCGTAACAAATGTAGCCGATGCCTCTCGAATTCGCATTCACTCACCACTGCAATGTCCGTCTTTTACCGAATAAGCATCATTTTAAACATGTTTTTTTCCGTATCATAGGTTATACGAGTTTCAATACTATTTTGGACGTCAATTAATTTACTTTTAGGGTTTAATGCATATATCATATATGTGCACGAACTTAGTTCATGACAACTAAATTCTTGTCACTTTGATTATAAGCTTTATGTGTTCTAATATTATTTTGGGTCTTTACAAACTTAATTTTTATTTAGCCTTGGTGTTGTAACAAACTTAAATGACACCAACAGGAATTCGTGTCCCGCCGCCGCAACGCGACTGATTTGCTACATTGTATAGATAAATAGTGAAGCTTCGATACACTGAGTTTTGTGGGACCGACAACTTGATATTATCTATAGCATATACTATAAGTTTTTTTGTTTTTATAGTTCCGGTACAGCAACGAACGTTATTAAATAGAAAAAATCCGCATTGGCTCGCAACCACAACACTTGAGTTTTACGACCGTATAAACGTCGTTTTGGATATGTTTTGTTGTATCATAAGCTATGCGAGTTTTTTTAGTTCCGGTACCGTAATGAGCATAACCAAAACTGAGGGACTTCGCATCGACTCGCCGCACAACGCTTGGTTTTACCAGCCGAATAAACGTTGTTTAAATATGATATTTTTTGGTATCATAAGCTATGTGACTCTTTTGGGCATTTAATTGTCGAGTTTAGTGTCATTATTGTAACAAAGCTAACTGATACAAAGCTTATTTGTGACACATTTATCATAAGTTGTAAGTGTGAAGATACTGTTTTAGGTTCTCACAAAAATATTTTTTAGACTTAGTGTTGTTGTCATTACGAAATTAAATGATACCGACCAAATCCGCGAAATTATGTTGGCGCCGCAACGCGGCGGATGTTATCTAGTTGGATTTAAAATTGAGATTTGTAAAACTTGAAATACATCTAACATTTAGTTCCTCTTACATGAAAGATGGACTCGAAGTAGCTACCCATGTCCTGAAGATCAACACTACCATAACCCGAGACAAAGGACCTGAGCCGGTTGCCTGCAAGTTCAATACACAGAGACGCTACTAACAAAAGTAATCAACATTTATAAACTATATATTAATGTATAAAGCTCATAAAATAAATAATGAATCAAACTACCACTTGGTAATCTAAGTCTTAAAATGAGCAAGATTTCATTATTCATCATTCCCTCCAAATTTCTTTGAAAATAAGGATAAATTTGAAGAAAACCAACTCTTCACCTAATTAGATATTTATATTGTTTTCTGACTTTCCAATAGTAGAAAGCCCCACAACTCCCTGATTCGTTAATGTCGATTGGTGAACGTCGACAATAATGTTATAATCGCCAAACGTCTAGCTTCAATGATATTTTTCTTCGCTTGGTTATTGGAATTGCGACAATGATTTGGTGATAGGTCTACAAAATTGAAAACAATTAGTAAATAAATGACTAAGGGTATTCGGAAAAAATATTGAAAAAATTGGAGTATGCCCTACGATCCTATCCTCTTGCCATACCTTGGTCGATCAATCCACTATTGCAATCAATGAATCCCAATAATACGTGACACGTATGCAGGGGGTTAATGGTTGTTACTCTCAGTGTACTCTAAACATGTTTACAATCTGCTGAACACCAATATGTACAACAAGATATGGTTGGCGCTTGCTATCAAAGTTAGGTGGTGAATCATTTCTCGTCACGACGGGTGACCACTATGAATGCTACTTCGATTTCAAAACTCCTCGTATCAATTTACGACGCTTTTGGAGCTGACTTTGCTCTACCAATGAGTTAGAGTCAATTTTACGGGTGTTTTGGAAGAACAATGTATAAAATGTTGGTTTTATTAATTTCAATGGCCTACTAATTTCTTTTAGTACACTATATATACATTTAATATTTGATATACAAATATAAAATCCGTATAATCCAAACATTTATATTATATTCAATAATTCAAACCAAAGTGAATCATATTTAACAAATATATACATCTATTGAGCTTCTACATTATCATCCTAGTAAGTATTGCAACTTTGGCATTGTTAACAATTCCTCCTATGACATATATAGATCATTTGCCACATTTTGTTCGTCCAATAGACTTTCTTATGTTTTGGATCCGAAGGCAAAATCGTAAAAAAACATAAATGAAGATTAGAGGTAATTAATTTGCTAGAAAGCAAAACCGTAAAAAAACACAATTGAAGGTTATAGGCAATTAATTTGCTAGAATAATAAAGCAAAACTACAATAGATCATGAGTTTGTTGCACAATACTAAGTACCTAAAAGCAAACACATATATACTTCCCAGTTCCTAACCTTCAGGCGAATCAATTGACCGCTTCCACATGGTCAAACATGAGTTCGTTCCCAAAAATGGAGAATTGACAAAGATCAAATACAAGCAAAGATTTAGAGTAAAATATAATAGCTAAAAGATTCATAGTGATTCTAAATATCAAATTAATATCCTGACTATTTTAACACTTAGTTTTTGTTGAAAAATGTTACGTGAGGTATAAACAAAATTTTATATTCCAAATGCATTTAAATAATAAATCATAGCGTAACGGATCGTTTAACCAAATATTTTAGCTCAATCATATAATAACCAATCAGTTAATTATTATTATTATTAGTAGTAGTAGTAGATAAGGTCACTGTACAATAATTGTTTAACGTACGATAGGTATGCGAGACGCTCAAAGGCAAAATAAAAAACGCTCAAAGGCAAAAAATTCTAAAATGCTCAGTCAAAAATAAAACGCTCAGCAAACCGGTTTTCGTGAAAAAAGTAAAAAATTGCCTGATTAACGATCCAAAACTTTTTTTTTCGATGAACCGACGATTAATTGGATATGTATTGACGATTCCGAGATGTTGGGATATGATTTCATGGATCGATTTCATAAATATAGGGTATTCGCGTACATATCGTACGTTAAGATATTATTATATTCTATCCATTTTCTATTATTATTATTATTTGGAATGGCTAATTCATTATTAATTTATTATCTAACATATAAAAAAATCTAACAAGGTGAAGAATGAGATTAAAGGTTGGTGATTGGTTGCTTTTGGATCAAAGATGCCTTGAAATCTACTTTTTCTGTATTATGATTTGAATTATATAAAATGAAAAGAGTTAAGTAACACCAAGGATCCTTGGCGCAATGGTAGCGCGACTGACTCCAGATCAGAAGGTTGCGTGTTCGATTCACGTAAGGTTCAATCCCCTTAATAATTTTTTATTTTTTTTATTTGTAGATATTGCCATAGTTTGACTGTTTATTTTTTCAATTCTAAAAAATATTGCACATCATACGAGCTGTTTATTCGTTTGCTCGGCTAGATTTAAACCAACGAGCTGTTTATTCGTTTACTCGGCTATATTTAAACCAACGAGCTTGAACATGTCCCATCTGCATGGCTACTCTACTCACACGGTGAAATGAAGTTGAAATTCAAAAGATGAAGCATACCGTAATAACTCTTTAGTCAAAGCTTTTTAACCAAAGTCGTATATTTATACACCAGGGCCGGCTCCGAGAAGGCGAAAAATATTTTGGGCTGAATGCGAAAAATATTTTGGGCCTTAGATAAAATGAGTATTATTTTATTGGATTTAAACAATTTAATTTTTTTAATGGGATATTGGTTTTTAATACTCCTAATTTTCCCTCATTGGTAAATAACACTCCCAACTTTCGATTTGTCACCCACCACTCCGAACTTTCACCCTATTTTTCTGTACCACTCCCCGTCTAAATGAACACTAACCTCGTTAATGTTTTGGACTAAAAATATTCAAATTAGTTGAGGGGGTAAAACAAAAATTTATTTTTAACACACAACCTCCATTTCTGGTGACCTTGTTTTTCCGACGACCTCGTTTTTTCCGGTGAATTTGAGTTTTCCGGCTATCTCGTCTTTCAGAACACCATATCCATCATTTCATCGAGCTTCACATATGAATTTGAGTTTTCCGGCGAGTTGCAGGTTTCCGGCGAACACCATATCCATCATTTCACCGCCCACCGCCCCAAAACCGCAACCCCCGCCCCCCGCCACCACCAGTGTCTCACCCAAGCACCTTCCAGGATCGCCTGCGTGCCGGAAAATCGAGTTGCAGGTTTCCGGCGAGCAACATCTTCATCATATCTCCACCGATGCACAATCTTCATGATCTCCATCACCTTTTTACACCTCTGAACCATCTTCATTTTCTGAAAGACGAGAAGCCGAAAAGCTCAAATTCGCCGAAAAAACGAGGTCGCCGGAAAAACGAGGTCACCGGAAATGGAGGTTGTGTGTTAAAAATAAATTTTCTGTTTTACCCCTCAACTAAATTGAATGACATTTTTAGTACAAAACATTAACGAGGTTAGTGTTTATTTAGACGAGGAGTGGTACAGAAAAGTAGGGTGAAAGTTGGGAGTGGTGAGTGACAAATCGAAAGTTGGGAGTGTTATCTACCAATGAGGGAAAGTTGGGAGTATTAAAAACCAATATCCTTTTTTAATAGACATACTTAGTTATGATTTGGGTTGTATAAAATTTTTTATATTAAAATAGGATTAAACTTGTCTAAATAAGACTAGAACCCACAACTTTTTTGTTGAAAGTCATGCCCTGTTGCCACTAAGCCAGTCTAGTTTGTTATATATAATTAACTTTAAGCATTAAATATACATATTGTTTTTCATAAAAATACATATAATTTAAAAATAAAAATAAAAAATCGGGCCTAACGGAGTGTCAGGCCGGGAGCCGTCAACCACCCAGCCCTCCCTAAGAGTCGGCCCTGTTCATTACAACTACGCAGTGAACCATAACTTAAAAGAGTCAAAAGATGGGTGCATTTTATCATGTCTTAGTGTTATTAGCTTTATCTTGCTTATAGTAAAATAAGACCGCTACAATGGAACTAGCTCAGTCTCTGATTCGTAATCTTAAACTGAAATTCGAAAATATCCTATGTTTAAAATAAACGTCCATCCATTTTAACGACCAAAAGAGTTACGGATAACTGAACATTGAACCGTAAAAGACTAAAAACATAGCAGCATAAAAAAGGTAGAAAAATCATATCTAAAGTAACCATTTTTCTTTTTTAAAATTTAAGTTAAGAAACAATCAACACATGATCATTCTAAATACTCGCCTCTCGTAAAAGAGGGGTAATTTGTGTCTGTATGGATGCGGTTTCTCCATATATTTATATGCTTACTAACTTCTCTTCTTCCTATTTAAGCTGTATATTCTCTTTCAACATATCCGTCGCCTCTGCACCCGCAACAATAAATATATAAATAAATAACTAAATAAATAATTATTTATAAAACGGAAAATAAGGGAATGTTGTTTTACATGGAATTTGGATTGCTGCAAATTCTCCATTAAAGCTGCTATCTCAAGCTGCTTCACCACAGTAGCATGTAGTACCTATAAAATACATATATTATGATGATGACAATAAAATAATAATAATTATTATTATTATAATAATAATAATAATAATAATAATAGTTAATTAAAAAGACAGTTCGTGTGGTTCAGGCAGTGTAACAGGTTTTGGTACTAACTATGAAGAGTTGCGTGTTCGGTGTATGTAGTTTTAATTTTGTAACAAGTTCGGGCACTAACACTAGCTTCTGTTAGCTTTTCCGTTAAGTCTGGATAAAATGACCAAAATAACCTCAAACATTAAAAAACAAAAAATTAAAAAAATCTAACCGCGTTTTCATTTCTTTCAAATGAGGTACGACCTATTTCTTTTATGTAAAATTTTTTTAATTTTCATAATTTAATATCAGGGGCATTTTGGTCTTTTTGTCTAGACGTAACAGAAATCTTAACAGAAGTCCGTACTAGTACCTAAACCTGTTATTTCGCCCAACCCACAACGACTATGACTATATGTGTAAATAACTCTAATTATAATATCTGATAAATTAAAAGGAACATACTCTTTTGGTTTTATTTAGGTCAAACTCGACTGATTTGATCCGGTCCAACGAATTATGCAACATATGCTCCTTTTCAACAGGGATTTGAGCAGGCCTTTTCTTAATTTCTTCTAGTATTTCTTCAAGTTTTTGAACGCGTTCAACACACGGAAGTATTTGGTTTTCTCTAATAGCTTCTGTTTGGACATGTGTATAACTCTGTTCCACTGCATTGTTTGGATATACGTTGTTGTGTTTTCTCGAATAATATTCAATTGGTAGACTGAAAATATGTCCAATTAGTTTTGCCACCAAAGAAACCAGTGGTCTTGCTATACAATTGAAACCCTTCTTCACAACCTTCTCGAGAATGCTATCGAAATACCGGATAATAAATTTAGTACCTAAACGAGAATAAAATTATAGTTAAATTTAGACTCGTTTAATTTGCATGTATCTTGTAATTATTTTGTAACCAAACTGAACTTACCTTCTGTATGGTGAACGGTTATACCAAAAGTAGGAGATTGAGTTGGAGAAATATCTTGTCCTTGGTCAAACGGGCTAAAATGATCGTTGCAACTGTAAAATGTTGGTGAATCGGATGTTGTCGCCTGCATCATTAAACTTACGTTAAAAAAATTAAATTATAGTAATAAACAAACACACGTAGAAATATATATAACAATATGCTATGCAATCGATATCGCCAATATATCACCGATATATCAGTGATGTATCGGTTATCGGTCCCTTGGCGATATATAAATCAGAATATCGGTACCGATAATATCGACGATATTGACTGATATTGGACTAATATTTGACCGATATATCACCGATATTCCCGATATCAGTGTTTTAAGTCTTAATTATCAACTTTTAGCGTTCAATGTTAGTGTTTTAAGTCTTAATCAATTCTTACTTGCTACGATTGTTAGTGTTTTGCAATTTGCAAAAGGTTAATTTGTTTTTGGTAGGAGACTATACTGAATTATTAGTGTTAAATTGCTATATATATGAATTTTACATGATGTTAAAATTACTGATATCTCACTGCGATAACCGATATCTCAGATATCGGTCCTTGACCGATATCCGATATTTTTGCGCATCAACTGCTTAGAAAATATGAACTTGTGTTTAAATGTAAGTGGTGGGAAGATATTATTATTATTATTATTACTACTACTACTACTACTACAACTACTACTTACTTCTTCACGAACCGACGCCAGTTTTGAGATTCTAGGATCGTTTAAGGTAGTTACAGAACAAGGATCATCAACGTCTGATCCAGATTCTATGTTTGACATATCACTTCTTCTCCCCTAAAAAAATAGATAAACATTAAAAAAAACCATCTATTTTGAAAGTCAATGTTGTAGTTTGACTTAGATATATCATATATACCTTCACGGGGTAAATCTGGGTGTACGAGTCGACTTTCTGTTGATCACTAGACAGACTGGTGATTTGCCTTACAAAGGTGGCTTCTACGTTATTAACAACCTGCAAAAAAGACGGTATTTATATTAATAAGTTTTGAAAATGAATTATATTATATACTTATATCGACATAAATGCTAAAAAAATCACACCTTCATTATTTCAGGGTCATTCCACGGACCCTTGTTTGACCTTAAGCAGCCTCCCTCAACGGGACACACGCATGTACCACCAAGAAAGTCGGGCAGTTGGCTAAATAATACAAAAAATCAGAAATTTCATGTAATTAAAAAGTCAAAAACGTCAAAACCAGGTCAACAAACAAACCTTGGGTCAATCACTTCTTGTAGTTTACTCAACGACTTCGGTTCCAAAACCTTCAAATTCAAACCATAAGTGATACTGTTACAGAGAGTTAATAATTCTTAGATACAAAAGCACAATTAATTACCTGAATTTTTGCAATTGTTTTTGGATCAAGAAACTTTTGAGCAGCGGGCCATAGGCAGTTCTTGAAGGTCGAGCTGGCGTTAACAACGAACATGCGGTGTAGTGTCTGCCGGTGAATATTATAGTACATTATTGACAAACATAGGACAGTTTTGGAAAAACAAGTTTGCTGAAAGAGTTAGTTAGTTACCTCTGGGTAGTAGTTACTATCAACCTTGGACATTGCCCCAAGAATACTTGCTGCAGTTGGAGTGAAATTCTTCAAACCCTGCACATTGAAATTCTATGACATTATTATCCCTTATTATTATTATTATTATTTAATTTTAATATTATTACAATTATAATAATTATTATTATTACTGCAAAAGTTTGCATACCAAGCCTTGTACATCCAAAATAGTGGTAGTTGAACAAATATGTCTTTTTGCTGCAATTGAACAAGCAGGGAATTTTTCACTAAAAGCCCTTTCAAACTCTTGAACATGATATTTTAGGTAACGGTCGATTGAAGTGATGCGCATAAGCCTGCTAGGGTGTGCTTTCCCGAGCCTTTCAATATAAACGGGCCTGCCTTCTTTATCAACTCCATGGTACCCGTGTGGATAATGCTGCAAGACTTCTTCTAGCTCATCATAATGGAAATCCTGAGTGTTCCCATTATTAAGTTAAGTAAATTCAGATGAATAAAGTTTTGAATAGTATTTTATTTACCTCCAGTATTGTGTCGGTTCCATACTCTTTTCGCCAATTTAGCATATCTTCCCACATGCGTGCGGTTTTTTCAATGTTAAAGTCACGCGCCTTCAAGAACCTAGATGAAATCAAATATAGAGGTTGAGCTCGAGCTCATATCATAAAACTAAATTTTGTCCATTTAGCCACCTTATGAAGACAACAATATCAGATACTTTCAACTATTGACCCTCGCATTCAAATCTCAAGACTCGATGTACGTTACTACAATATACAAACTGGTCATGTATTTTTACTTCTTAAGCTTCAAGTTGAAATTGACATAAACTTTAGTAAATAGTTAAATACTCTCTACAATTTGGGATTAAAAGTCTAATCCATATCTAATATTAAGTTAACTCATAAAACTGATTAGCTACTAACATCAATCGTAAAATGTGCTTTCGATATTAGTGATTATATATCATGTGTGTTCCTTTATAATTTCGATTAATAGTTTAATACGCTACTTTTATCATGTTCATTTCAAGAAAGTGCCCATGGGTGTTTGGCTTAGCTTTTATTTTTTGGCTTATGCTTATATCCTTACACAAATAAGCTAAAAAACCATCTTCAAACACGCTTCTTTAAATTAGCTTATATAAGCTAATAAGCGTAAGCTTAAAAAGCTAATAAACCAAACACCAAATTAAGCTTATTTTGCAAAAGAAAAAAAAGAAGGAGCTAAAAAAGCTATAAGCTTTGTTAAAAAAGCTAGGCCAAACACATCTTGTTTCTTGGCATGTCAAATGTAACAGCAAAGACTTGACATTGATTTAGAATTTAAAACAGTGAGAGAGTATAATTACTAGCCTCAGCAATGTGTGATAGTCATCATGTCTAGGTGGCAGTAAGTCTCTATCAAGAAGCTTTTGCCTCAATTCATGGACCGCTTTCTCCTCGTTTGCGTTGCGCACGTCTTCAATCGAAACCGAAGGAACCCTGTAATCAATTTTCCTTTTTCCCCTTTTCTTGAGTGAGTGAGTGAACTTGTTTGAAGCACTTATTGCCTTCTTTTTCAGGGCTCCAATTTTAGATTGCCTTCTTTCATCTTCAGAAACCTCAATATCTGACCTCCTTTCTCTTGTTTCATCAAAAGCCTCAATTCCTTCTAGACCCATACACAATTACATTTTAAAATCAAACTCAGAGTTATTTGTAATGTAAAGAAATTATATTAATTTACCTGACATTTGAGCCAAGGTGCAGAAGGGTAGAGACTGAACACTAAGCTTCAGCACAGACAAATATGTCTGTTAGCAAAACCATAAAAAACCATGCTCTTTTTTGACCTGTAACAAGAAGTACTATTCATTATGAAACTGACCACAAAAAGAGAAAACACAGTGTAATAGGACATGCAAGTACAGATGCATTAAATCAAGAATAAGACTATCCTTTTCACAGTTCCCCATGAAATTCATTCATCAAAGACATTTCAGAAATTACACACAACAAGACAAAATACTCAACCATCAATTTTGCAGCCTAACTTCATGTCTACAATTGATAACAACATCTAGGGATGACCATTTTCTTTTTTTTTACCAAATACTGGTTTCGCATCGAACACAATCGACACCGGTACGTTTATTTCATATTTTCGGTTTTGGTATTTTCAGAATTTTCAATAATACCGGTACTAATCAGTACCAGACCCAAAAAAATCAGCATGACATTCGATTTCGGTATTCTTCGGCAGATCCATAAAATAAATTAGATCCAGAATCTCGTAAATGCCAAATCAGCTATTCATAAATAACAAAGAGTAATAATAATCTTAAACCTTCAATTTTGCAGCCTAACTTCATGTCTACCAGTGATAACTACATATAGATATGAACATTTTTTACCGAACACAATCATTACCGTTCAATTTGATATTTTTAGCATTATCATTGGTACCGATACCAAACCGTAAAAATCGGTACTGTGGTTTTACTTGTTTTCGGTATCGGTATTTTTCGGTTTCGTATGGTACCGATCTCATCCCTAACAACAGCTATAAAATAAAGTAGATCTAGAATCTCTTAAATGTCAAATCAACTTTCCATAAAAAACCCTAGCAAACAGTAACATAACAATCTCAAGCCTAATTTTACTAGATACACCACAATTTTTCAACACTAGTGAACTCTCAAACTAATCATAGCTAACCTACCATGTACATAATTAAACAAATGCAACAAAAGTAATACCTAACCTCTAACACATCCAATTAAACAACAAAAACACATAAATTACAGCAATGCAAGCATCAAACCTAATCAGATCTCAAACTAGTCCTATCTAGAATCATCTAATCTGCATTTTATTTAACAGAATCCTAACAAAAGCATTTGATTCAAAGAGACGAGACTATAAGAACATTTTCTCCCAAATACAGGTACCATACCGTACCGTTTTTTTTCGTGTTTTCAGCATCAGCGCCATTCAGTTTCGGTAATTTGAATGGTACCGTTACTGATCGGTTTAGTACCGAAAAATCAGTACTGTATTCGGTATATGTTTTTACTCGGTATCGGTATTTTTCAATACCAGTCAATGGCGAAGGTTGCTTAGGGCCCGAGTCCCCCCCCCCTTTCTTACGCAGTAGTGTAATTTATTGGTTTTCGTCCGAAATTTTTATACGTGGCGTAAATATAGGCGTTTTCGGCCAAAACTTTTTATACGTAGTGTAAAATTTAGCCGTTTTCGGCCGAAATTTTGTATACGTAGTGCAAATTTAGCCGTTTTCGGCCAAAAAGTTTAGCGCGACCCCTTTGTTTGTGAAATTTTGTATACATAATGAGTCCCTCCCGGGTGTTTTAGTCCAAGCTTCGTCACTAATATCAGGACCAGTACAGTACCTATATCATCCCTAACAACATCTATAAAATAAAGTAGATCTGGAATCTCTTCATTCTTAAGGGGGTGTTTGGTAGAGGGATTTGATTGGGGAGAAATGGAATTAGAAATATTTCTTTTGTTTGTTTTTCACTTTTCATTTCTATTTCTCTTTCTATTTCTCTAAAACTAGAGAATTCCATTTCTCTTTAAAACAAAGAGAAATCCATTTCTCAGCAGCCTCCTCATAGCATGTCACCACCTCGTCTCCGGCCACCACCTCGTCTCCGGCCGCCACCTCGTCTCCAAGTCTGCAACCGCCACCCCGTCTCCAAGTCTGCAACCACCACCCCGTCTCCGCCGTTCGCAGTGGTGAACACAGAGATGGTAACCGGTTGTAGGTTGCAGGTGGTACGGGTGAACGGAGATTAGGGTTTCAAGTGGTGGTTCGTGGTAGGTTAGGGTTTTCAGATGGTCGGGTGATTGTGGTCGCAGGTGGGTGACAGTGGTGGTGGAAATCGGCGGTGGTCGCAGGTGGCTTCTGATTATCATCATCATCATCGCCACCACAACCACCACCACAAAATCTCCAAAGAGGCAGTGATAACAGATCTGAGTCTCCTTTTTCTATATCTTATGTTCCAAAAATTTGAATCTTTTTAATTTCTTGTGTACTGTGGTTGAAGAAGGGGATTTGGTGGCGGCAGCCGGTGGTGGTGGGCTGTGGTTGAAGAAAGGGCTGTGGTGGTGGTGCTGGTGGTGTGGGGCTGTGGTGGTGGGGCTGGTGGTGGTGGTGGGGCTGTGGTGGTGGGGCTGCGGTGGTGAGTGGTGTCAGGTTGGGTGGAGGTGGGGTTGGATATGGTAGAGTTCTCTGTTTATTTTCTCGTGTACCAAACAAGCGAAATGATTCTCATTCTCCATACCAATTCTCTTTCTCTACAATTCCATTTCCATTTCTATTTTCTCTCCTTTTCCATTCTCGCTACCAAACACCCCCTAAATGTCAAATCAGATTTCCATAAATAAACCCTAACAAACAGTAATAATAATAACATACTTCAATCTAATTTCTTAGATACACTGCTCTGTAACTACTACTACTACTACTAATAACAATAACAAATGCAACACAGCTAATACCTAATCTTCAACACATCAAATTAAACAACAAAAACACATAAATCACTTAATTATTACAGCAATGCGAACATCAAATCATTCAAACCTAATCAGATCTCAAATTAATCCTATCTAGAAACATCTAATCCACATTTTATTCAACAAAAGCATTCGATAAGAGTATTATTAACTATTAACTATTAAGTAATTGAGTAAACGTAATTATTATTATACCGTAACCGTTTGTAACAGAATCACCGAGATCACAAGTTGCTAATTACTGATCAATTCGAATATTAATCGGATGGATGAGATTAGTGGAATTGAGTAGAAGAAGATAGTGGAGAATGAATGAAAACAGAGAGGTTCTGGTGCGTGTATATTATTATTAATATTGTGTATATATTTGTATATATTTGTATCTATAGGTCTCTCTCTCTTACTCTTTCA